>NC_022031.1:47963421-47966203 GCF_000317375.1 Microtus ochrogaster
ACACACACACACACACACACACACACACACCTGCTTTGTTTAAAATGAAGGGAAAGAAAGCCCTTGTCCATGTTGGTGCTCCCTGTGGTAAGTTTGACATTTGATTGACATGTAGAACTCCCACAGACACCAATAGACCAGCAGTCAGTATCAATGAGAAATTTTAGTTGTTGATTTAAAAGATTTTGGAAGGGAGAATGTTACTAATATGATACTCCAGTCCCTCCAGGAGCGCTCCTTCAGAGGAAGGATGGCTCTGTAAAAAGGTGAACGCAGGAGCTGAAGAAGCTCAGTGGAGAAGGCACAGACATCACGATTCATCTCACTGCGTCACTGCCCTTTTGATTTTGTCCATGTTGGCTTCTCCTGCCAAGAATGTTCTTACCCCTTAACCTCTCTCTGATGAGAAATTCTTTTTCTACTCTAAGACCCAAATGGGTTTTCACTTCCTTCAAAAAAGTCTTTGCAGATTGTTCTGCACTTGACACAATTCATTCCTTCTGCTTCCCTGGAAAGTTCACATCATGGCTAATTTTGGTTGTCAACTTGGCACATACCTAGGGAAAGAGAATTTCAATTGAGGGACTTCCTCCATCAGATTGGCCTGTGGGCCTGTCTTCAGGCATTTTCTTCATTATTAATTGATGTAGACGGGCTCAATCTACGGTGAATGATATACCACCCCTAGGCAGGTGGGCCTGGGATGTATGCGAAACATAATTCAGAGTGAGCCTGGGAGCAAGTCAATAGCAGTGTGCCTCTAAACTCCCTGCTTCAAGATCCTGCCTTGGGTTCCTGATCTCTGCTTCAGTTTCCGGTCTTGAATTCCTGCCTTGACCTACAATATGAAATAAACCCTTTCTTCCCCCAAGGGCTGTTAATTATAGCAACAGAAAGCAAGCAAACTAGAACACCTCATAGGAAGGAAGAGGTCACATCTAGAACAAGCAGCTAGTATTCACAGATGATAGAATAGTAGGAGAACAAATACAGAAATGGGGGCACCTGAGTTCAAATTCAGCTTGTCACACATTGGAGCAGAAAGGCTGGAGATGACCACTCCAAATCCCAGCTTCTTTGTCTCTAAACTTTAGTAATGATGATCCTTCTGTGGGTTGAATGAGAGTCCTGTATGGAAGAGCATATAAAGAGCTAAACACAGAGCAGGTGACTTGGATCATACGGTTTCCTTTACAGAGGTGCTGGGCATGACTCATTTTTGCATGATTTTTTACAAGCCTTGTCACGTTCTAGGTGAAATATGTATTGATTAACCAAGTAAATCGCTTGCTTTCAGTACCCAGGCATTTGAAGGCAGTGAAGTCAAATAGAAATAAAATAGTGAGGCTTCTGTGAGTAGCAGCAAGCATTGGCGTGCCCAGGCTTAGTCTTTGTATGGATCATCTCATGGAGTCATCAAAACTGCAGAGGCGTCTATACTGATTCAGACATTTCAGAAGAATGAATCAAGATCCACAGGGCTGAGTGTGATGGTGCAGGGTCTCGAAGAACTTTAGTGTTTAACTGCCACTTAGATGGTGCCTCTCAGTCAACATTGCACAAGGGTCTCACCTGGATGCTTTAAAAAAAATGCCTGTCCTTAACCCTCAGGCTCAGATTTAGATTCAATTAATTTGAAGTGAGCACCAGAGGTGACATTTGAAAGTCTCAGGAGATTACATGTGCAGCCAGAGATGAGAAGCCCTGACTTCTGGAGGGCAAGGGGAGTTCTGCATATTTCTGTGGTCCACATTGCCCAAAACAAGTAGGTATCTCATAGTCAGTCTGTGGAGAGAGCATCCCTGATATATGAAAATTCACAAAGAACTCCATCAGCACTTGGTAAACATGGCCTCCACAATATGTAAATCTGACAATGCACCTCTAGTTCCCAGTTGTGTCCCTTGAATGATTCAGCTGCTTAGACATTCAGCAGCTACTCTGAGTCAGGAGCAGGATGCCAACCTTAGTGCTGGGAAGTGAGACAAAGGAGCAGCCCTGGCCTGCAAGGTGCAGTCAGCCTGAATCAAAGAGAGATACAGGCAAGCCTCGGGCCGGGGTTCAGTGTGTGTATTGTTGGGAGAGAGATAGGTAGTGGTTGTAGAACCCATAAGAGAAGTAAAGAAAACTTCCTCTCCATCCTCCCTTCACTTCATGAAGCTGACCTCTGGTCCTCATGACTGTCCTTGGCAGGACGAGGAGTTGATAGCCATTAGAGCTTCCGATAGTCCACATAACAGCACTGAAGAGTGTGGGGACACATGAGTCACTGTCCAAGCCTCACCATGAAGGAATGGAGAAGCCCCAGAGAGAGAGAGAGAGAGAAAGAGAGAGAGAGAGAGAGAGAGAGAGAGAGAGAGAGAGAGAGAGAGAGAGAATATGAAGAAAATGTTTGGCAGTTAAGAGAAGTATCTGCCTTTCTGGAAGACCCAGGTTTGATTCCCAGCACACAACCATCTGTAACTTTAGTCTCAGGGAATATGAAGGTCTCTCCTGGCCTCTAGGAGCGCCAAGCACACACATATAATATACAGACATACATGCATTCAAAGCATCCATGCACATAAAAACAAAAATAAATGGTAATCTAGGAACTAGTTTTTTCATGCAGATGTAACAATAAACACACAAATTCAAAGGCCTGACAACTTTGGATTAGAATGTATTTTCTGATTGAAGACTTAACAGCCCACCTGAAAGCTCTAGAAAAAAAAGAAGCAGACTCACCTAGGAGGAGTAGAAGACTGGAAATAATCAAAATGAGGGCAGAAATCAACAAAAT
>NC_022031.1:47978541-47991330 GCF_000317375.1 Microtus ochrogaster
AAAAATCTAAAGCATCATTATAAGGCAACGAACATGTTAATTAGCATGGTTGTCAAAATGATTACACAAATGTAGCATCATTGTGTGAAATAAAATATATGATGTTTTAAAATAAAAAAAATAAATAAAAAAAAAAGAATGTATTTTCTGATACAAAGTTTCTTTGTTGGAACATAGGGCTCACGCTGTAACCCTGGCTGGCCTAGAATTTGATCTGTAAGCCGGGCTGGCCTTGAAATCATAGAGATCTAGCTGATGGAAAATTTCTTAAATTATATGTAAGGTAGATGTGTGTGCTGCCTACTACAGAAAACCTTAGAAGATTCTGAGATAACATTCAGTAGTTAGGCATGGTAATTGGAGGGGAGGAATGAAAGTTAGCCAGCTATAAGCAGTCGAATAAAGATCACAAAGAGCTTCATGTCACATGGGAGCAAGATTTCACTGAACTTGGCCAAAATGTTCTCATTTCCAGAACTGTTTGGGCTGTAAAATTGTAGATATGAGACTGTTATCTGTTCGCCATGCACAAATCAAGATGTCTGCAGTGTCCACCAGTCATGGGGACATGTGGACAAAATAAATTAATATGTATAAAGGGCTGGGACCAATGTCTGGCCTATAAGGACTGAATAAATATTAGCTGTTCTTACTTTTATTAACTTAAAGATAAAACCAAGCAAGAAGGAGGCTTCCCAGACCCTCCATGACATTTCTAAGATTTTTGTTAATTAATCAGCTAATAAATTTGACAGAGAGCTCATCGTCTCTCCCTTTGCCTACTGAGGAAAAAAAATATCTTTAGATCTAAACTGTAGTCAGCACTTAAAGGAACAGCGTTGAGCTTGCAAATATTAGGACTGTATGTGAATGTCAGAGAGAGGGAAAGGGAGGGAGGGGCCAAGAAAGACCGAATTCAAGTCAAGTGTTCGATTTAGCACAACCAAGTGCTAACAGGTTGTAAATATGAAGTATTATTTAAATTTCCTTCTCATGCATTTTCTAAATTTTTATCATTTGAGCTCAAATTACTTTCCTAATGAGAGAAAAATGTGCGCGCTCTTTCAAGTCCTCTCCTGTTTCCCTGGAGAACTGGTTCCCAGATCAGGCTCTCATTTACCAGACGACCATCAGCAACCAACTTTTATTGATTGTCTATGTGCCAGAGAGGGCTGCGCGTAGTAAGGCAGGCAAGAAAAATGTAGAGACATTATCTGAAGAACCTTCAGCAAAATTAGTTCCCATTCATATAACAATTCAAAGTTCACACCATGCTTCAAACATGAATTCTCCACATTTTTTTTTTCTTTCTGCCCAGATTCAGGAGAGTAAATATTTTGGCTAGCATTTTATGATGGAAGAATCTTGCCAGAGGTTATTCAACATGAAGATGATGTTGAACTGAGGTATGGAGGAGCCTCCCTAGAATACACCAGAGGAGGTGGTGTTTGGAGATGAGAGAGAGGGAGATGAAGAAAAACTGAGAAGTTGGATTCAGACATCTGAACCAGGTGAGTGTGATGGCAGCCTGGAAGCCATACTCATGAGAACCTGAAGACCAGCGACACTCTGAAAAGATGATACGCTCTGCCTTCTGTGATTACGGGTCTGCAAGCAGGAATTCAGCTGTGAGTCAGAAATACGTCTTAAAATGCATCTGTATATAGCATGTGTGCCATTCTTCTCGCCCTTGCTCCTGAAACAGTGGGGCAGAGCGACTGTTAGTACAGGGTGTGCATTGTGTTAGCTGCTATAACTTACCTCGAAATGGCTGCAGTAGGGGACAGGAAGTCACCGCAAACACAGCCCAATTTCCTCTAAGGGACTTGAGAATCAGCCGGTTTTTGTTCTCCCACAGTATCCTGGAACCAAATCTTATGAATACCAAGAGGCAACTATAATAAGAAATCAAGTTGATAATGTCTGTGATCCAACACAACTGAAGCCTTCACCCTGGCAACAGATAGTTATGGAGGTTAAAATTTGGGGAGTGGGTACCAAATGGGACCTTGAAAAAGGTTCTCAGAAGAGTTCTGTCATCTAAATCTGAGCCCTGAAAAATCTAAGGAAGAAAGCTTCCAGCAAAGGCAGATGTTTGGAAGGCTACTGGATGCAGAAGGAAAGGATATGGTCTTTAGCAATTCAGGACAATCAAAGGGGCAAAGCTGCAGAAGAGGCACCCGCTCAGGTTGGAGACATCAATACGAATAAAGTGTCTTTGTTCGGATTCTATACTTACAGGTAACCTTCGGGTTATTTTTGACTTCCCAAAGAATCACGATAAGCCAGAGGTTCCAAGAACAACCTGAACAAATTCATGGTTTTTTTTTTTTGTCCCGACTTTGTTTCTTGTGAGTTTTGTTAGAAGTGGGTCCCTGCATGGTCAATTGTGCACACAGCACTGCCTAAGATAAAATTTGAGAACCCCAAAAGCAAAGGTCAGTCTTTGATTCAAAGAAGGCTCATGGTCTTAGACCCTGTGCAAGTCTGGAGCTCTCCTTCCTTATGTCATGGCTACCTCTCCAGGCTCTGACCCCCCAGGGAGAGTCAGTGGCTCCATCTGCTTCTGCATATTGTGTCCTCCAATCTCATACAGCCTTTTCCAGGTAGAAAAAGCTGGGCTTGCCCTGTCCTTCTTAGAGGAAAGGGGGTCGCCCGGCAATTGGTTCTGCATTCTTCTCCCCAGAAAACCCTCTCTAACTTGAGGTTGGCTGGAAATCCTTATTCTTATCAGGAGCATTTCCATGGCTGAAGGGAGTTAGGGGTGCTAGCCCACATCCTGTGTTCTGAGGGGGCCTCAAAAGAGTCAATTGCAAGGCTTTGAACTTGAACAAAGTATGGAACTTTCTTAAGTGGATTCAAAATACAGGTTGAGAGAACAGACACACTGTAATTTTTTCTCCTTCCTTCCTCCTTTGCCTTGCAGAAGTCCTGTTGCCCCGGGCTCCACATTGGACCCTTTTTCCATTTGCAGAGTTCCTTCCATGGACTAGTAAAAGGCATTGCCTGGCTCCTGACTTGAAAGTCTCCAGTGCCTCGGGTGATCAAACTATTATTCTTTAGACCTGGAGACCTGCACGTCTGTGGAACACAGCCTCAGGGGTCTGGGAGATACTTGCTGGTGTTTCAGAATGTGGAGAGGTAGACAGCACTCCGGAGATTTGTTCATTTTAGCAAACTTGGCAGAACTTCCCTGCGTGACCTAAATAGAATATCTTCCTCTACATAAAGCATGCATCAGGGTATTTCCTGATTTATTCATGAAAGGTTTGCTTTACAAAGGCCTCAGGAACTGTGCAATCTCAAAATACATGATACATAGGCCTGGATGCTGGAGTGGCGTTTGTACAAATTGCTGTGATAGATGGGCTGTGCAGGATGGCAGCAGAATTGGATCAATTTAAACACTCACTGTTGGGGGTGGCTTTTTTTCGGGGGAGGAAATGAGACCCAACCTGCAGATTGTTGGCCAGAACATGGAACAGTGTTCTTTCTCTGCAAGGAAATAATCAAGGACCGGAGCAAGAAGTGAATAAGTCATGTTTACTGAGTGACGTCATAGAGCCTTTACGTGCTAATCATCTCCTAGTTTATTCATTCATGCCCAACTAGAGAATTCTTCTGCCCTGAGCTTGGAGGATAAGATCCACGGAAAGTACATAATAAGAGATATACATGGGCTCATAAGGGCCATGAGAGGCAATACTTGAAATCTGATCCATCTAGGGATTTTTGATTTCTGTCCTTTCCATCAGGCACCAGCCTCTTGCCTAAAAAGAAAGGCCCATGTCTGCTAATGCTAAGCATCTTCAGGTGAGCCACTCTCCCGTCTCTTACTGTGGATTTAGCTAATGCTTTGGGATTCTCGTGCAGGGGTATTTTTAACAGCAAGGCAGATGGACCTTGGTTGTTTGCAAAGAAGTTTTATTTTAGAGCCTGTGAAGAGATTGGGGTTAATGTACAATAAAGTGAAAGTGACGTTTGTAAAGATAGTGCGAGCGGAATGCCAGCATCCATTACCCTGATAACCCCACAAACAGACCTGCAGCCTCCATTGGTGAAAGGCCACTCACATCCCATCAGCGTTACTTACAAGATCCGTCCCCACTTTGTGGCCAAGTTCCAGGGGCTTTTACTTGCCAGGGAACCTGTCCTAACTGGGACAAGGCGATGCTGGTTTTACAACCTTCTTTGAGGTCTAGAACTTTGGGGAGGTCCAGATTGGGCTCCTGTTCTTTCTTCTTTTGTCAATGATTTGGGATGGGAGTGACGAGGAGGGAAACCTGGATGCAGTCTCTTAAGTCCTATAGTGCAGGACTATAAGCAGAGGGCGATGGCCGGATAGGGTGGTGAATGTGGGCCAAGCCATATGGGGCGGATAGTTCTGTTTAGAGAGAGACAAGCATCACCGGGATAGTTAGTATCCCCAGTGGAGGATTAAAAAAAGGCTGTGTGAGAAGGTTCTTCCAAGAGGGGAAACCAACTGGAGGACAATATCTGAGTGAATTAACCTCCAGAGCTTTCCCATGACCCAGAGGATCACGTCCAAATCCTTGAAGCAGCATCTAGTTCCTTCACCATCTGTCCCCTGGCTAACCTTGGGTCTTTACATTGTCTCCGAACAACATGTGTTCTGGCCACTCCACTGTGTCCTTTGTTCCCTGGTAGCACAGACAGACAGCATTTAGCCAGGCCTTTAAAGTGCCAGGAACCAGAGGAGCAGCTTTATGTGTTTCATTATTTAATCTTCAGTGTGAGCTCTGGGCAGATGCTATTAAGGTCTCCGGCTTACAGATGAGGAAACAAACGCGTGACGTTCTAAAACTGGGTCACAAAGCCATTAAGCAAGCTGGGATTTGGAGGCAGTGTGACCCCACCATCAGACCTCAACTACCTCCTCTTCTGTCTAAGAACATAGCGGAGACCCTGCACACATTGCTTTGGCTGCCTAGGACTCTTAGGTTCTCCTGGTTTTCCTGATTTAAAGCCCAGGCTCTCATCTTTGTTCATCAAAACTGTCAAGGTAAAACATTCCATTCTCCAGCGTTAGACACAGTCAGTGATTTTTCACGTTGGGGGCTCCATACCCTATGAACAAATCAGCCATACACACTCTATCTCAAGGCAGTGCCCTTCTGCTATGAGTTCATGCTATGCCTCACTCCTTAGACCTTTCCCCCAAATGAATCGAAGCCCCAAGAGAATGAATAACAAAGGAGGAGCAGCCAGCGCCGTGTATCCAGGGTAGCTCTGGTCCTCAGCCAGTGAACGCATGCCAGTGTCATGGCTGACTTCAGGAGCAGCTTTGTATGCCTGTCTGGGCTAGTCCCAGCCTGTCACATTCCTACCCTTAAGCTAACCCCACCCCCA
This sequence comes from Microtus ochrogaster, assembly GCF_000317375.1. Classification (NCBI taxonomy): domain Eukaryota; kingdom Metazoa; phylum Chordata; class Mammalia; order Rodentia; family Cricetidae; genus Microtus; species Microtus ochrogaster. Next base: position 47,983,912 of record NC_022031.1, read on the forward strand.
CGGTGACTTCCTTCAACACGGGAGCTAGAGACTGCCTGCCACACAACCCAGCTTCCTTTTTGAAAAGACTTCCTTTGGCTTCGATGGACCTGGCCCTGCAAGAGTTAACCAGGAAGCAGCCCTATCAGTAGAACATGAGGTTTCCATTACCCACGGTATGCGGACAAGTGGCACAAGCCTGGATTATGTGGTAATAAAAACACACAGTGCAGAATTCATGTCGGAGGCCTCCGTTCTCCTTCTCAGCACAAGGAAACCAGGTGCTTGTTGCTCCGGAGCTAGACTGTTGCAAAAGTTCAAGTTAGACTTTTCTCCCCACTTGCTTTAATCTAGCAAGGTATGCCCGTCTAGTCCCCAGTTGCCACAGATGGAAAGAGAGAGTAGTAAAGGAACTGATTCCTTCTTATAGGATATGTTCTAAGAGAACCAGTTGGGATGGAGAGCAAGAAAGCGCTAAGGAGACAGAAGGGATACAGGAATGAGAAGGACTATGGGGAGTAGAAAAAGAGAGAGGAAAGAGGTGGAGCGCGTGCATGCTTAGGAGAAGGCACAGTGGGGGAGCACCCTGAGACTCTGAAAGCATTTCTTCTTGAAGGAAGGGGAGTCACGATTATGGAGAACTTGCCGTGTGGCAGACTGTGTGCTAAAGCCCATATTGATTGTTACAGAGATGCTCAGACGCTTTCAAAACCTCATTGCATACTTCACTAGTGAGGGCAATAGGCTTCCAAGAAATGTGTGTGTTGGTCAAAATATTCTTGCTTCCCTTCCTCTGTTATATGGCTTCCCAGCTCCACAGCAGAAACTGGACGCTCCCGTGTGCAGATGCTCATGAATATTTCATGGATCCTTTCTCTGCTGTGAGGATAGAACGTGGGAATGACCCATCACAGGGAGACGGCACCCGGGGGATCTCTCAGCTCTACTCTGTAACTCACGACCCTAGAAGTGTTGTCTGAACAGAGGCCACCTGAGCTTCAGAATTTATGCAGACAAGATGTTCCCAAAGTACCTACTGTATGCGGGGCCCTGCAGTGCCAACAATAAAGAAAAGGGAACCAGGACGATGTCTTTCTTTCTGAGTCTACAGTCTGTAGGGTTCCAGAAATATATGTGAGGACAGGTATACAAAGGTTTGATGATGAATTGTACAAATATCCAAAGGGAAAAAGACCATCTTGGAGGCAGGACTACATTTAAAAGAAGTTCAGCTGGAAAAGTAGGAATGAGACAGAGGAAGAAAATAATGCCCATAGCCTCAAAGAAGGCAGGGCTGGACAGAGTTGGCTAATAGAAAGGGACTAACTATGGTCAAAGAGTGAAATTTCCACTCCAGATACTCACTGGAATTATGAGAGATTTAAGGCACAGTTTCAAAGCTCTCCAGATGAAGTTGAGAACCAGGGTATGAATGAACAAGTGTGAGATTTAAGTGTTGAGTCTGAGGCAGGATATAAAGAAAAAAGGCCTTGGATGCCAGCCACAACAGTTGGAACTTCCTCAGTGGGCACACAACATTCTAAACAGGGAAATGGCCTGACGTAGGAAATGAGTCAGCCTAATGGTAAAGTCTTGGTCACTGAGCCTCAAGAAAGACTGGCTTCCTCTTTTCCAAGGGCTGGATCACCTACACTGACTCAACTAAATCAATTTTGCTATCCCTTCAATGACTCAAACAGAGTCCTTGGGTCCTCTGGGGGAACTACCTGGTGACCTGACAGTCAGGAGACCCTGCTTCCCATCCACACGCTAACATTAACTCACTCAAGGGTCTCAGCCAGGGCATTCCCCTCTGCTTCTCAGTTCTCAGCACCACGTAATCAACAGAGTGAACACATGTGTGCTTCCTCATGAGAGCGATTTGTTTTGAGCCAAAATTTTGGCAATTAGAACCCAGCAATAAAGGTTATATTTGTTAATGTAATCAAACTAGGTTGGGAGATAGTAGGGAGGAATGAGCCCAGAATTTCACACAGCTGTTTCTTTTCTTGCATACTTTGGTGCTTGGCCAGATTACCTGTTTTTTCTTTATGTTTTCAATCCATCAGGGCACCTATTAGTCAATGTGTTCCTCAAATAGTCTGCTCCCTTATCAGGAGTCATTGGCCCCATCCTCCTCTGCTGAGGTAGAGAAGAATCCATATTTGAAATTGCCCTGCTCTTTCCAGCTGGCCTTCCTTCAAGGGATGCATTGTTTTTGAGAAAAGCCCTAATATCAGCCTGGAGCATCTTCTGTCCTAATCCACTCGCACCAGCACCAAGGAACTCTTTCAACAGTTGTGATGGACTCTCAGTGCCTCCTCATTGTCATGCTATCACCCAAGTTCTCTGGTGTGGTGCAATCTGCCTGCCATCTGGTTCTCCATCTTCTCCTAATGGGATTTTATCATGTTCTCTGCCCAATGGATGCCTCATAGGGACCCTCTGTCCAAGGATGGGCAAATTCTGTTATACTTAGAGATATTGACCCATAAAGTTCCTTTCTTCATAATGGTTTCCCTTTATTTCCCCTTACAGAGAAATTCAACTCATAGAGTTAGCTTAATGAAACATTTGTCCTTTTATGGGAGAGCTAACTTTTACTCCAGGGAATATACCAGATACAAGATGAATAAAACAGAATCTGTTTCAGCAGTTAGTCTAGGTAGACTCCTGACTTTGCTGCATTCTTCCCAAACTTTGACACATAATGGTCATTGCCTAGTCACAGTTCTGGATCTTTCTCTACATGATGAACTTATAAGATCCAGAATGGCTCCTATTTATATACATGCCCTTTAAACTGAGCCCTGGATCTGGAAGAGACCAGACACCAAGTTGATATTGCCTGGATGCATGAATGAATAAATGGGTAAGTTGCCAGTATAGTTTGATACATGAGTTAGTTCAGGAAGGAATCAGAGTTAGGACTGCTTTAACTTTTGGGACCCAAGCTTAGACAAGAACGAGAACCTGTTTGTCTCTTAGTCTGGATTAGATGAGCCCAAAGGAGACTGTAAGGGATCAATGTTATTTCATATTTGAGACAATGACACCACTCAAGGGAGGAGATGGATCTAGACTGCCAAACGGCCAGCAGCTGTTCTTTCAGCTTTTCCATGCTACGGAACAGACAGCTCCAAGTGACTGTCATCCTAGCTCCATGGGATTCTGCGGTTTCATCTATCTCCACTGTCTCAAACAGTGTGGAGTCCTGGCAGCATCACCTTAGAATTTGATCAGCAGTTTGGTTGCTCTCTCCCTCTGTCTATTTGATATGGCCAGCCTGAACACAATGCTGATCGGGCGGTCTGAAGCCTTACACTGACAGAAATCAGGTGTCCTTGCTTCATAAAAGAAACATGAACTCATCCGACTGGAGCTGGAAGCAGAAACGCTGACAAAGATGTAACTCCAACGATTCTACGGGGCAAGGAAAAAGCATCACTCTCTCCCGATGTAGAGGCAGTATGGGGCCTATAGCTGAGACAGAGAAGAATGAGAAGTCAGGCCAGAAGTCCAGCAAGAAGAAACATGGCTGCAGTTGTTTGCTAGGATAGAGAGGGAGAGGATAAAGAAGCTATATTAGTGACTATCCTGTAACAACAAAATACCTGGCAAAAGTAACTTAAAGAAGGGAGGGGTCTATTCTGCCTTGCGGTTTGAATTCTAGTCCATCATGGCAGGGAAGTCATGGCAGCGGGCACATGAGGCAGCGGGTCATGTTACATCCACAATTAGGAAGCAGCAGGCAATCAACGTTAGTGATGAGCCCATTAGCTCAGTTTCTTCTTTTCACTCAATTTGTAACCACAGCTGATGACTTGGTACTATACAGATTTAGGTTAACTGTTCCCATTTCAGCTAATTCAACCTAAAACTGTCTCACAGATGTGACCAGAGGTACATTACCACAGTGGTTGTTAATCCCAAGCAGTTGACCATCAAGACTAACCATCATAGAAGGCCACTAACTGTCCTTTTCTCTCTGTCCTCCCTTCAACAGTGTGGCAGACTTTATGACCCTTCCCTTGGTTCAACTATCAACTTTAATTCTCCACTGATTCCTCCTTCTGTCCCCTTAACCTCATCCATCCCAAGTTCAGTCTCTCTCAATATTGTACTCTACCAATCTTTCTAAATGCCCTTGCTTAAAATTCATCCATGAAGCTGGGTGGTGGCGGCCCACGCCTTTAATCCCATCACTCAGGAGGCAGAACCAGGTGGATCTCTGTGAGTTTGAGGCCAGCCTGGTCTACAAGAGCTAGTTCCAGGCCAGGCTCTAAAACTACAGTGAAATCCTGTCTTGAGAAACCAAAAAAAAAAAAAATAATAATAAAAAATAAATTCACTTTTGGGTGTTGCATACCAAATATCCTGCATATAAGACATTTATATTATAATTCATAATTGTAGAAAAATTACTATTATGAAAAGCAACAAAATAATTTTATGGTTTCGTGTTGCCAAATATTTGTTTAACTATGCAAAGATATGTTGCTGCGTTGCCCTGCCTGCCTAAGGCACCTGGTTGATCTAATAAAAAGCAAAATGCTCAACAGTGAGGAAAGAGGTATAGACAGAACTTCCAAGCAGAGTAAGTAGGAGGAGGCATCCAGATTGGGGAAGGAAGGGGTAAAGGAGATGATAAGAAGATGCCAGAGGATGGTTAGACAGACATGAAGGAAGCAGGAAAGTAGTACATACAGAATGAAAGAAAGGTAAAAAGCCCCAAGGCAAAACGTAGATAAATAGGAACAGGTAAAATTAAGTGTAAAAAGCTAGTGGGACAAGCCTAAGCTGAAACAGAGCATTCATAATTAATAATAAATCTTCATGTCTTTATTTGGGAGGTGGTTGGTAGCCCAAAGGAAATTGCCAACTACAGTTGGGGGTCACCATGACATGTAGCATCACAGCATTAAGAAGGTTGGGAACCACTCCACTGTCCTTCTCTACAAAACTCTATCATCTCAGATGACATAAGAACAAAGCTGTTCCCAGAAACCAAAGATTATTATATCCCATTACCAGTGGTGGACTACTTCCATATGAATTATGGTTCAGGGAGGCACCTGAGGTCCACAAAAACAGTTGAGGCAATTGTCACTGCTGTTGCCTGTCCACTAGAGATCATTTCTAAGACCTTATTGCTCAATATGTCTCATACCTTGGTGGGAGAACATGGAGAAATCAAACAAAGATGGTACTGGAACAGAAGCTTCCTCCATGTCAGCTGGCCACTCCATGTCAACTAGCCACCCCATGTCAGCTAGCCACTGTAGTGCCTACGGTGCTATGCAGCCTGGTAGGGGAAGATTATCAACCGTCCTGTTCAAATGCGGGTCTTATGTATAAAAATACTGGCTTGCCAAGCAAGAAGAGTCCACTGGCACAATAGTGCCAAACCTGTTATAGAAATAGCCACGTGTTCTCTGGCTAGATTTTTGTACCTGCTCCACAGGAAGGAATGCATGCCTGGTACTGTAAACTTGGTCAAAAACTTGTAGCTGGGGAGGTCATAGGACTAGCACTGGTGCTATTGAGGTTATTTTGCTAAATGGACATGATGTGCCTGTCAAATTCCCTTTTAAAAACTGCTTATGCCCAAAGAATAGTGCTGCTATAAGCCTGGGTCAGAGATGCTTCTGTTAGCAGTGGTCAGCAGTGACTAAAGCAACTCATAACTGGTCAACAGAGAATAAGAGACAAATTGAGTGTCTAGCCATAATGAGACATCTGTGACACCTCCTCCAAGGCTCGGAGAACTCAAGGAAGAAGCTGAGGGTGAACACAAGCTGGACGAAGGGGTTGAGAATCAGTGGAACACTGAATGAGGAGAATTGTTATGCCATGGACCTCACAGTAGCTGTGATTACCTGCATAAGATCATGGTGAGGTTAGGCAAATCTACACTTGGACATGAAAGACAGAGGAGCTCATAGAACCCTACTGTTCTGTGTTCATGACTATCTTCCCAGCCAAGCAGCCACCATCTTGGGCAGTTCAGCTATGTCCCCTCATAAAAGAATTAGCCCAGCTGGGCTTGTTCATTATTTGCATCCCCTCATGGAGGTTGGAGAGGATGACAAGACCCTCACCTGATTGTCCGGCTGTTCCTTACCACTGGTTATATGCAACTCTGTCTTAATTGTATGTACCCTCTAAAAGAGGCTTATGCATACAGGCGTGGAAGGATTAGGGCAGAAGAACTCTCTCTGTGTAGCTATGGTCAAGTTACCATTCCTAATTAGTAATGATTTTCCAGTGTTGCCTTTTGGGGATGAGCACCCAAACTCCTGTAGGGAACACCTCACTTATACCCTGTAAGAAAGCCTAATAAACGTATTGGTTCTTCAGAGTGAATTTTGGTGGAGCTGTGTCTTGGTTTATTGTTTGGACTTTGAAAGGCGGGGTTAACATTGTTTATATCGACTTTCACTAAAGCATTTTAACACACCCTTTCCGAGGATTCGTAAGCAGATAATGGTTGATGGGGAAAGAAAGACAACGTCTTCCGTAGTGTCTACTGGTAAGGTGTACAGGCTCCTGTGAACAAGTGTCCACCCACGTTCCTCTAAATAACCCTAACCTCACTGGGTCACACACACCAAAATGGGACACGAAAGTATAAGGGATCTAGCTGGGAAGAGCAAGGGGATAATAGAGTTGGGGGAGGACAAGGGAAGGTAATGGGAAGAAAGTGAATATGATCGAAATATATTATGTACACATGAAAATATCACAGTGAAACCCATTGTCATGCATAACTAATAGATCCTAAAAAAATTGGTATTAAAAAAAAACATTCTTTAAATCTCTTCCTGCTGCTGTTAGGCAATCGAGAACTTCTGTCAGAGGACAGATTTGGGAGGCAGAGGTCTATACATGGCTCGATAGCAGTAGCAAGCTCCCTTAATGGAGAATTTACCTTCTGTCCCAGCCCGTACTTGCGCCAGTGTTTCTGTCTTGGTGGCTGAGACACTCTGTCCCATATCTAGCCCTATTTTAGAGGTAAGTCAGAAACACATCCTTGTCCTCAAAGAACTCACCATCTGATGAGGGGGGAGTCAAGACAAATTACCTTCAAAGGGCTATCTGATAGTCTCATAAAGTGGCACGGGACCAGGGACGCTCTTAGCACGTAGAGGAATGAAAGACTTGGGGCTAGTTCTTGAAAGAAAACTGATTATTTCCTGGGAATAAAAGAAGACTAGTCGTTAAAGAGGGTTTTTGTCGTTGTTGGTGTTGGTTTGTTTTGGTGATGTGAACACTTATTGACAACATAGAAGGTAGGATGCCTGGAAATCAGATGAAGTAAGAGAATGGTGGATAAGAAACGTCAGTGGGTTCAGAGTCTTAGTATCGTAGATCTTGTCCCCTCCCCACCATGTGGTGTGGTGTGTGTGTGTGTGTGTGTGTGTGTGTGTGTGTGTGTGT
>NC_022031.1:47991430-47999876 GCF_000317375.1 Microtus ochrogaster
GTATGTGTGTGTGTGTATGTGTGTGTGTGTATGTGTGTGTGTGTGTGTGTGTGTGTTCTTTCCTATTTTTCTGCCTCAACCCTTGTTTTCTCTTGCCTTTCCCTCCCTAATACTGACATCATTTCGCCTCTGTGCAGGAGCTTCCTGAGTGTGAAGCGGGTTAGAAGGGGGTAGTCAAGGAGGCACCGTTCCTGCATCATCACAGAGGAAGGAACTAAAGGAAGAGTTTCTCCCCACTGTTTATCTTGGTTCATTCAGGTTGCCACAACAACGAACCACAGGCTGAGGACCTGAAGGATGCAAATGGATTTCTCTCTATTCTAGAGGCCAGAAATCTAAGATCAGGGTACCTGTTTGGTTAGTCCTCGGGAGGCCCTTCTTCCTGGCTGTGGGCTGCCACCTTCTTCTTGTGTCTAGGGAGAGAGACCCTGAACTGATTAGACACATCTCCAAACATGTGCGAGTTGGTGGTACGAATGAGCAGGTGCTGTCACTCAGTACACAGCGTTCTGTCCTTGTCACCAATCCTGAGGAAGGACTCACATCACAGGTCCACTGCATGACCATCACCTAGTTTTTCCCTGTGAAGGGTGAGAGTGAGCTGGCCTGGGTAGCATGACAAGCATGGGACTCTGGATCCCTGTCAGGGGTCTCGAAAGTCACATTGTAAGGGGAAAGTGGTAGTTTTTCAAAGGAATATGGATTGCTGCTTCAAGGACATAGGAAAGGTTTGAAGCTCTCCATTGCACTCGGGAATGCTCCCTTCTGCAGGGATACCTTTCTGAAAATATGAACGTCTCTAACCATGTCCAAGGGACTTACAGCATCATTCGATGGATATTTATTGATGACCGTTGAGGCTTCTCTAAAACAAAATCTAAGAAGTAAATCTAGAGATAAAAGAATACTGAAGGGGCATGCCTGAACGCGAAACTCTGAGCCTGCTTTGGAGCAGTGTTCTTGGAAGAGTGTCATGTGGCCCTCGGTGAGTCTAAGGCAAGACGAAGATGCTCAAAGACCATGTGGAGTGTGCGCAGCTGCGTTTGCACCAGGAAGCAGAGCTCAGCTGAAGAGCTGCTGTCAGCATCGGAGATTGGAGGAGCCTGTCCTGGCTTTGAAGCTGCAGGGGATAATGGAGCCACAGTGCAAGCACAGGGCCTTTTATTGACAGGGTGAAAGGAAGCCAGCTGGGGTTTGTCTATAGCTGAGCTTCTGATTCTGCCCCACACTTCTGAAAAGACCCCCTTTGTTCCTGGGCTGCAGGTGGCACCTGTCATTACGGGACATGTAAATAGGATAAACAGCCCTGAGCTACTGAAGAGGTGCCCCTTCCTGCAACGCGGCTCAAAGGGCTCTCCAAGTTCATCTCTCTCACTGTTTCTTCCTCTCAATTGGAGGACTGAACACAACGAGGAGAATGGTAATGGCCACGGGACTCTGCCTTCCAATAAAGCACCACTGATTTGTGTTACAAGACACGGCTTTGCTGCAGCTCCTTTTCCCAGAGTCCATCTGAAAAGACTACAGAAAGTGATACTTAAAAATGAAATCCAAGATGAGGTTCTAAACCAAATCCAGCCCTTGGTCTGTCCAGAAGTGGTAATGGATTCTTTAAACTCAGAAGGCAGAAGGGATTGGTATGAAAATGGGAAGGGCAGCCCAAAAAGCATGGAGAAAATACCCAAGAAAAAGTTCACTTGCCAATTGAGGATGGATACAAAGAAGAGAAGGAGACAGGGGATGACTGACCTAGAGTCCCGGGGAAACAGTAGGCTGACTTTCATTCCTTTCCCAAGAAGAACACCCGCCCGCTCCAGAGATGCTTGCCTCCAGGCAGAAGCACGGTTTTAAGAAATTGGATTATAAAAATGAGGAAGGAAGGCACACAGGTGTTTGGCTGGTAATATCCTGTTCGGGGTGGGAGGGCAACCACACCAGAGCACAGGTCACCCCTTAAATCTGTCCAGACTTAGCTCTCATCCATTCTCAGGCCTCCATAGAAAAGGTGAGTACCTTCCAGGACAAAGCTCCTCTCCTCCATTCCAACAGGTGGGAGCAACTAACAGAGCAGAGCCAAACAGCAACTGGGCTGCAAAGACAGATCTCCATTCGCACCTCCTAGAGGATTCAAAGAAAGCCATCGCTGTGAATGAGAAACTGCAAATTCAGAACCCATGTCTAATGAATAAGAGGGGTGACTGACAGCAGAGCAAAGCTTTAAAAAGAAGAAAATTTCAAGCCACAGAAATAAAAGGGATTTTATTACTAAGACATCCAGCAAAGATCAAGTAGGTATTTTAAATCACAATCAGTAATTAAAAGAAAAATGTGAATTGTAAAATCACCACAACTGGTCAGTAGGTTTGGACACAGGGATTTTCAAATAAAACAGCAAAGGAGATACGGAAATTGAGTTTTGAAAATCAAGAATCATGGAGAACAGATCTCAGTAGCTCTAACAGTGAGCTCTTAGCTGTTTTAGAGAAAATAGATTTTTTTAAAAAAATAATAATTCCCAGAACTAAATAAAGGTAGCAGTCAAAACTTATAAATAAAGGCAGCAGTCAAAACTTATAAATATGCAACAGTCAAACAATGCCATGCAAAGGAATCTCTGTACTCCAACTGGGAGAAGAAATAGGAAATGATCCAGGAAAAGAAAAAAAAATCCACCCATCTACAAGGGAAGAAGTCGCTTTTCCATGCACTATTGCAGTAGATACATGAAAATCCAAATTCTGGATGAAAATTACTTCAAGCCTAGAATTGTAACCAAAATTTTATTAGAAATTGAGTATAGAACAGTGATCTTTATAGAGATGCATGAACTAAGGAAAGGTACAGCCCACATCCTCTGACAAAAAGAACCACTAGAGACTATCCTAAGAGAAGGGTAAAGCTAAGGAGGGGAGGTAGAAGGGAGATGCTTAGGAAGCCAATAAGCAAGAAACTAGTCTAACTTACTGATGAACTCTGCTTTTTGCTTGCATTAATTGCAGATTTAGTATATGGACTAAGAGGGAGACCAGACACAATTAAAATAATGCTCAAAAGATTTCAGTGGCCATCTCTCCAAAGAGGATACATCAGTTGAAATAGAAGCATGAAAAGATATTTTATGTTCTTCATCACCAAGAAAACTCAAACCAAAGGCACTTCATGTACATCATAATAGTTATAATTTTAAAAAGACATGATAGTAACAGTTGGTGACATGTGAAGGTACTGGAACCTTCATATACTGTTGTTGCATGTGAATGATCTAATTGTTCTCAAGAAAGGTTGACATTTCCTCAAAGGCTTGACATATGTTTATGCATGACCCAGTAACTCAACTCCCAAGTATTTGCCACAAATGAATATAAACATGTGTTTGTAAAGAGTTTTGCATGTTCATAATAGCTGGAAAGCATAAGTAACAAAGATGCCTAAAATGGAGTATATCCATGAGCTAGAGTGTGGTTCACTGAGGGAAGGAAAGAAGATCTGATATAAGCTAAAAGAAAGACAGCTGTCTTTCCTTTTCTTTTTTTTTTTTGTTTTGTTTTTGGTTTTGGTTTTTGAGACAGGGTTTTGCTGTAGTTTTGGAGCCTGTGCTGGAGCCAGCTCTTGTAGACCAGGCTGACCACAAACTCACAGAGATTCACCTGCCTCTGCCTCCCGAGTGCTGGGATTAAAGGCATGTGCCACCACCACCCAGCTAACTTTCTTAAACAGTCTGCTAAATGAAAGAAGTCAATGACAAGCGATGTCCTGGTGTATGCTCCCGCTTATATGATATGTCTAGATGAAACACATTCACTATAGAAGAGATTATTTGTGACTGGAGAGCCTGCAGAGGGAGGAAGAAGAATAATGAGATTTTGATAGAGAGTGCTTAGAGACACCATCTTTAATTTTGTAGTGATAAAAACGTTAAATTATGGTGACCATTGTGTAATGGAGTAAGTCTACTACAAAAAAATTCATCAATCTTTCTACTTATATAAGTAAAAATGATGTGCAAATTAGTTGTCAATTTCTGTGGAACAATCTTTGTACACTGTAAGCATATATTAACAAAGAGCTGATTGACCTATTGTTGTGCAGGAGAGATTGGGCAGGAAAGTCAGACTATGAGGATGCTGGGAAGAAGATGGGTGGAGACTGAGGAGTCTCAAGACAGATGCAGAGAAAGCAGGACATGTAGAAAATGAGTTAACAAGCCATGAGCCATGTGGTAGAAAGTAGATAAGAAATACGTGTTAATTTAAGAGCTATTGAGTAACAAGCCTGAGCTATTGGCCAAGCATTTGCACTTAATAATACATCTCTGTGTGGTTATTTGAGAGCTGGTTTACAGTTCTGATGAAAAACTCTGCCTGCAGTCAAAAAAAGTTGTTAAACAGCATTGATAATTACTAGAAATTTTAAGTAAATTAGTTTTAGACAACTAAAATTTATTAAAAATGAATGAAGAAAACCTGAAAAAAACAAAGTGTTCACAAGAAGGAGGACAAAGCAACAGGAACACTCAGTGAATCAAATGACAAACACAGGATTTAAGGACAAACCCATCCTTAGCGAGCAGAACCAGAATGAGCGGGTTAAATTTACCTGCAAGAAACGCCCCCAGGTCATGTTTTAAAATTCTACCCATTTGATTTTATTTGGTTTTTTTCAAGTGACAAGTAAAACAAGGTTTTTAGTGAGAATAGGATGAAAACACTTGGTTAGAAACAGTTGGGAAACGTACAGAGAAAGTACTTCCATCACCGTGGGTAAGATTAAAAGTAAAGCAGACATGATAGCTCAGACAGAGGTTGAGGCAGAAAGAGCTCCATGAGTTCCAGGCCTGGACTACAGAGTGAGTTCCAGGCCAGCCTGAGCTATAGAGTGAGACCCTATCTCAGTGTCTCAAACCTCTCTCTCTCTCTCTCTCTCTCTCTCTCTCTCTCTCTCACACACACACACACACACACTAACTTAAAGATGAATTACTTGAAAAGAAAGCACCAAAAACCTAAAAATCAAATTTCTAAATATAAATACAGCCCACGGTCAAACATAAAATCTAAAAATATAGTTTTAAAACTCATTAAAAAAATAAGTAATAAAGGGAACCCTGATCGCTCTTTGGGCTGACGAGGGAGGGGGACTTGATTGGGGGAGGGGGAGGAAAATGGGAGGCGGTGGCAGGGAAGAGACAGAAATCTTTAATAAATAAAGAAAGAAAGAAAAAGTTAAAAAAATAAGTAATAAAGACAAAAGTAGAAGTTAAGGAATCAGTCCAGCGCCTGTGGCTGTTGAACTCGCTGCCTTTTCAGATGGAGCCTGGCTCTCTAATGGAGCTGAGTCTGGTGAAGAGAACAAGCCCTTTGTTGATAGAACACTACTCATGCTTATTGAAGACGCCTTATCCTTCTGAGGGCAAGAGTTTTGCCATAATCCCTAAGACCATGATGTGTAGTCTCCCACCTTTTAGCTGTTTCTTACCTTGTCTTTGACCCTGAGTTGACCTTCTCCTCAAGGCAGGTGTCAGAATATTCCCTTTCTTTTCAATTGCCTCTGTGGAATGAGAAATTTCATGACTGTCTCCTCTTCTAGAGGCAGATTAAAACAGCTTGGGAGCGTCAGGAATAAGATCTGTGCACAGGGGTGTCTTGTCATTTTTTTTTCTTAGAGGGCATTTAAATAGGGTTTCCAGCATAAAAAAGCTACTCTGTACATAAACTGTATGCTTGTCTAATTCTTTTTGGTGTATTATTTATGAAAGGAAGACAAGTTGTTCTTCCCAGAAGGTCTTGTTAGGATTCTTAAGAGAGGAAAAATTCTTGAATGGTGTGTATATTAATTGATACCTGGCACTTTCACTAAATTGTAGGAGACAGACCAAGCTCTGGTTTTCTACGACCTCTGACCCTGGGTCGTGCCTACTACTATTGGGTCATTATGGATGATCCAGCTCAGCAGTTTCAGTAGGACTGAGGTGTCACCAAACATATAGAGAGGCACAGCACATGACAGAAGAATGGTCCCAAAGCAAGGCTGGTACTGAACCCCAGGGAAGCATCGTTATTACAAAACCATAACACTCTAGATTCCAGGGTCTGGAGTTTCCACTGTAACCTAGCAAAACTGTGATGAGAAAAGACACTCGGTGGCATGCTGGGGCTGCTGTCACGGGCAGGTGGCTTGGCAATGCCAGTTCATCGCTTGCGACATCCTCTTTTCTCTCTTTTGCAGTATTTTCAAACAGCAAATTGAATTAGTCCTCAGAAAATTATCTGCAGGGCATGAAAGTGAGCATTTTAGAAGGGTTTTATTTTTAAGACTAAGAAATCACCATACAATAGTGGCTGTTCTTATATAGGTTGTTTCAATTGCATCAAATATGAACCATTGCATTTTTTGTTGTTTTACTAAGGGGTAAATGTGTCTTTCACTCTTATTGTTCCTTCTAGATCTTCTGCTAGTGCTACAAACCCAAAGACAGAAGCAGTAGGTGAAAATCACGGAGTTCCTGTACCAGTTTTCCAGATTGTAACTCATGTAGCCTTCAGCACCCCTTCTATTACTAGGACATCGTCCTTTATTAACACTTACGGCTTATGGCTGAAGAAAACAAGGATGAAAACCTTGATCAGTTTAAAGCCAGTTTTTCAGTGGCAGATCCGGAATCCAGGCTCCCTAACCCTTCGTTTGGAAGCTCTATCTGAACATGGTCCCCCTCACAGCTGTCTTTCAGAGTGAAGTATGGTTTATTTGAGATGCTGGACATTAGACTCTGACTAAGTACAAAAAGTACAATGAGAAAAAAAAATCTCCTATTCTCTTAGCTGCAGCCTCCTTTCCTCCCAATCCTTACAATCTTAACTAGGGCAGGGTGGGGTGAAAGAAATAAACTAAACAAACACAAGAGATGTCCTGAAATACTTAGAGGACCCTTGTTTAACCCAAAAAGTAATGCAGAATATGAAAGAAGTTTGTAAGGCTCCTGAAGAAGTTGACCATCTTTCCAGAAGCTTAACCCCTCCTGAATTAGAGAACATAGGACCTAACCTCCAGCCGGTGTCATGAGGAAGCAGCTGCGGAGTCCTTGGAGGACTCAGTCCAGGAAGTAGGTACCTGGGGAGTTGAGAGGATGGCAGAGAAGCCAGCAAGCAGGATAAAGTATCACAACACAGGACCCAGTACAGAGCTGAAGCTCAGTAAATAGTCGCTGAAACAGAAATGGGCATTAAGTCATTGTGGTGCTTCATTTTGGTATCAACTTGGTTGAATCTGGGATCAACTAAGAGATATGTCTTTGGACCGGCCTGGAATGGTATTTTCTGGAAGGATTAACAGAGTGGGCATGGCTCTCCCTCAGAGTGGATATCACCATCCTATAGCAGCCGAGATATAAGATATTCTAAGGGGGAAGCTGATGTTTTTGGCCTGTCTGCCTTTAGTCCCTGATGGTGGGTGCATCCACTTTGCTTCTGCCACTGCTGCTATTCTTTGTTGATGGTAGAAACCAGTTTCACCAGCTTTCTAATGTGAACTGAAACCTGTGACTCTCCAGGAATCCTACAGGCCTTCACAGCCAGATGGGGGCTGCTGAGGCCTCTGGTCTTGTGGATGGAGCAGTTACTGGCTTCTCAGACTCTTAAGTGGGCAGATGACCATCGCTGGACTGCTAGCGCACATCATATAGGCCAATATAATTAGTCCCCTTTGCAATATATGTTTATTATTTTGGGTGTGCTCCTCTAAAGAGACCTGTCTAACCTGGTCATCAAGTGTCTAGTGTGTTCATTAAGTCTCCTAGTTATTCTCATGTATGGTGGGCTCTAGGGGTTTGTTCAAACAGTCAGAGGGTGTCAGATCCAGACAAAGTCACATGTTTCCTGTGTTTGCTGATTCCAGATTTAAGGGAGGGTATTGAGAGCTGAAGACAAAGAGAGGTTAAGTCAGAGCTCAACTCTGGAACAAATCAGATTCACCATCATACCAGTTGCTTTTCTCATTACTGACAAATTACCGAAAAGAAGCAGGGTGCAGGAAGGACTTATTTTGGCTCACAGTCTTGGAGGGTGTTGTCCATCACAGCAGGGAAGGCATGGCAGAGTCCACTGATACAGGAGCATCAAGTTGGCACACTTCACATCTGAGAAGCACAGGAAGCAGACAGCAGGGTATGCTGGTGCTCTTTTTATTCTGTCCAGTGTCCAAGCTCATGGGATGGTGCCAGCAGTATTTTGGCAGTGCACAGCATTAGTCCCAGCATGGGGGAGGCAGAGATGAGAGTTATCCTGGGTACTGATACCAGGCTGTCTGACTGAATCAACAGGATCTAAGTTCAGTTCAGTGATAAAACCTGTCTCCAAAAAGTCAGGCAGAGAGTATTGAGGGGAGATGCCCATGTTTAACCTCTGGCCTGCATATACATGTGCCCACATGTGAATGCATGCATGTACAGAGA
>NC_022031.1:47999976-48022909 GCF_000317375.1 Microtus ochrogaster
GGAGGAGGAGGAGGAGGAGGAGGAGGAGGAGAAGAAGAAGAAAGAGTGAAGAACATGACAAAGTTCTGAATGGCAGACTCGATCTGTCACCTGCCCAGGAGGTTTGTGTCTTTCCTCTCTCCTCCCAAGCACCTCACTATCCTTCCACATAGCACTGCAGGGTATCTGTTTTACGTCATGGTTTCTCACAGCAGACCATTGGCCCATGAAAGCAGAGGTCTCCTCCTTCACTCTAGATTCTCTGTTCCTAGATCAGAGGTAGCGATACTCCAAATAAGTATCTGACTGCAAGACTATACTATTTAGGTGTAAAAGCTTAAATTCTATTATGATGCTCTGAATACTTTTAGACACACCTCATGATCTTCAGAGCTTTAGCTTTCTAACTGCTAGTTGGGAAACTATGTTACACTTTGTAATGAAAGTTGGGAATCTATAACCTCACAATACACAGTTTGAACCCAGAGGATCTCTGCAGTGATAAATTGCAAATTTACCCATTGTACAGGTGAGAAAAATTGAGGGTAAAAACCTGCATAGGATATGTGTTAGATAGTCTGGACCAGACTCGGGGCCTCTGGACCATACAGTATAACTATCTGTATTCTCATTTGGTTTGTTGACTGTGACAGTGTCAGGCTAGCTTGCTCAAACTAGTTTCTAATTCATGGGCTCCTGAGTAGCTGGAACAGCACGCATAAACCACTGTGTTAGGCTCTTTCAACCTTCTTCATACCGTATTTTGAAATCCTTAGATAGACTTTCCACAGTTCCACAAGGTGATCTCATCCTCTGGAGCACAGTGCTGTGTTCCAGATAAGGCCTCTCTTCCCGGAACTAAATAGATCCTCTGGGCAGCAGCAAGGGCATCCTCACTAAAAAGCTGCCAATTGGCAATGAACTGTACAACAGAGGTCTAAGTGGGTGTTAGTTACTCTGAATGAATCAAGCTTGAAGAGTAGAAAATGAATTTCCCTCAACCACCGCCCCTCACTGAGATTAAAAATGGCATTCAGTGAGACAGATTCTTAGGAAACCTAACAAAGTTGTTAGGCATACACGCACGTACACACACACACACACACACACACACACACACACACACACACACACAGCATATATACTGTTTACCCATTGTACAGGTGAGAAAAATTGAGGGTAAAAAACTGCATAGGATATGTGTTAGATAGTCTGGACCAGACTCGGGCCTCTGGACCATCAGTCAGTATAACTCTCTGTATTTTCATTTGGTTTGTTGATTGTGTCTTTCCTCAACTAACTCAGTAAGATATATATACCTTAGCCCAGCTCTAGGTTCATAGGCATGCGCTCTTCATGCAGTGTTTACATGAGAGGTAGGGACCTGAACTCAAGTACTTCAATTGTGCAATAAACATTTTACTACTCAGCCATCTCCCAGCTCCTGGTTTTCTTACTAAAATGATAGAATAATTTACTTTAAAGTTAAAAATTAATTAATAAAAATTTACAAACAAACATTATGTATTTTATTATATAAGATTAACTCTAACTCAATAAAGGGCTTCCATGTAAAACAAAATTACAAAATTTTGTGTGTAAAAGATTTGGAATGTATGGGAGGCAGAGTTCTCTAACATCAAAGGTATGGTCCACAAAAGGAAGAGTAGACTTCCGGAGTCATCACAATTATACTTCTGCTCTGCTCCAAGTGATTTTTTAAAAAAAAAAAAAAAAAAGCTGGAAAATGAGGGGAAATGTTTGCAAAGTACAGATCTATCAAAGGAAATGACTGCTGCTCAGGACACAGGAAGAACTCTCAGCGCAATGTCAAAAAGCAAATAATGCAGTCACAAACTGAGCAAGCGATATGAAGAGACGCCTTTAAAAACAGAATACCGACGCTTAATAAGTACATGAGAGGATGTCCAATGTTATCTGCCTTTAAAATGCAAATTAAAATCACAACAGGTAGCATTACATACTGGTAGTCATAGCTGAAACATAAAACAGGGCTAATGTCAAATGCTGTCAAAAACACGCCGAGCCAATCAAACACTGTTGATGGCAATGAAAAACAAATAGCGCCGCAACCCTGAGGAAGAACTTTTCAATGTCTTCAAAAATGTCTTCATGCCAGGCGTGATAGTGCCCAACCCTAGTCCTAGCACTTGGAAAGGAGAGACTGGAGAGGGGGAGTTCAGGGTCATCCCTAGTCACTTAGTCAGTCCAAAGTCATGTGGGCTACCTGAGACCGCGCCTTGGAAAAGAAAATAGGAAGCAAACAATCATGAAAATAAATAAGTAAATAAATAAATATAAGTAGTAAGTAAATGTGTGATTATCATACAACTAATTCTTCTGAACCCTATTTTAAAGAAAAGAGAACTCACATTCACAGAAAAGTTTATTCAAGACCATGTGTAGTAGTTTTATTTAGAAGAGTTCCAAACTCTAAGCAACCTAGATAGCCTTGAATAAGTAAATAGATTAAGTGTAGAAGTTGAATACTATCACCTCAGCAAAAAAAAAAAAAAAGGAAAAAGCTATCTGTATACATAACAATTTAGATGGATCTCTAGAGATTTATATACAGTGAAAACAACCAAGTCTAAAAGACTAGGTATTGTAAGATTCTAGTTGCACTATATTCTTGAAATTAAAAAGGGGAAATACAGAATAGTTATTTCCTAGATGTAATGATTAGAGGAAGCATTCTATACAATGGAGACATGGCTATAAAATAGCAGTGTGGGGCAGTATGGTGAGCAAAACATTCCGTGTTCTGGCTGCAGGGTTTTGTAGGATGTTCTTACTGAACACACCATTGGCATACCTCTGTGTACCTTTCCAGGGGTCTGTAGCTTTCAAATTACAAGCTAGTGTCACTACCTGGGACACATAAGCCCCAGTCACAAAACAGAATACTTAGACTTCCTGTGTATAATACCGAGGGGCAGATGCACAGCAAAGTCTGGAAAGTTCTGAATTGGTGTAAGAGAAAGGCTACTTCCGAAAACTCAAGCCCACAAAGACTATGTGGCCAGACATAATCCTCCAGTTCAGCATGTTGTCAGTTCCATTCCTTAGAATTCTTCCAGAGAAACAGAATAGGAGGCACCAGCTCCTAGTCCCATAGGCTTTGTTGTACAGAATCAGTGTTTACAGCTCTGGATACTGGATGAGTTTGAAACCTGTAGGGCAGGAAGTAAGAAGAACAAGCTGGGAACTCTTGACATGAGGCAGGAGCTCCCCAACACAGTTAGAACCTCATCTTCTAAGAACCTCAGATCTGCTCCTACGACCTTTCACATGACTGCATGAGCCCACCCACCCAGAATTATCTAGGTGATTGTTCACTTCATAAAGTCAATTGTGAGTGACAACCATACCCATAAAATACCTTCACTGAAAGTCAGACTCAGTTCAGGACAGAGGCTTAGTCAAGAGGACACAGAACAAACCACTGCCAAAGATAGAACTACTTGGTGCCATGAAGACGGCATCATGTCTTGGAGGAAGAAACTGGAAACCATAACCCAGAGCTAAAAATTCTTCTCTTCTCAGGTAGGATGTTTGTTTCCACGAGAGGAAAGTAAATAAAAGATTTGCTGAATCTGTTACTTATAATTGCACAGTTGTCTCAAAATAGTTTAACTTAAGAAGCTATATTAATTTGTCTTGGTCCTAGATTGTGTGTGTGTGTGTGTGTGTGTGTGTGTGTGTGTGTGTGTGTGTGTATGTGTGTGTGTGTGTGTGTGTGTTTTGTTTTGAATTGGATATTCCCTAAAGGTCCATGTGTTTAGGGCTGAAACTGATGGGTTTGGGGGAAGTGACAGGATCCTGAGGATCTGACCCAATCAGCAAACTAATCCCTTGATAAATTTTTAACGTAGTAACATTATTGGGAGGTAGTCTAGAATGAGCACTGGACTTTGAAATTAGAAAAAGGATCAGATTCAGGTTTTCCCGCTTTTTGCTAGGCAACTTTAGGAAAATATCTAAACAACCCTCTTTATCTATAAAGGGAGACAAATTAGAGCCCATATGTCATGAGCTTGATTTGCATATTAAATACAATAATGAGTTAAAAAAAAAACTCAGTAAGTTGGCGACCTATAGGCATAAAACACTCAAATGTCTCATTTAAGCAATGAAATTTGCTGTGGAGGTACAGTTGACTGATTGGCCTCCCACTTCTCTTCCTTTGCATTGAACTTCTGATGCTCAGCTAATCCCACGTGTCACATGACTTTTCTCAAAGGTATATGAACAAATACCTATTTATCCCCGAGCAGGAACTGACAGCAGAACAAAGAAATAATTTAACTCAGTCTATTTCGGTGAACTCCTATTTTTACTGGGGTTACTTGCGAGAGTATGGGTGAGGGGTTACTTCTAGGAGCATGAGCTAATCAAAGGCAGCTGACAACAGCACAAACCACCCCAGCATGGGTAGTAGCTCACAAAAACTGCATCCTTGGAGATCCTATCTAAAGTCAGCTCTGTGCAAGAGAAGCCTCTCTTCTGGCAGTTACTTAACTTTCATATAACCACAAGGTTATATGAAACTTAACCACAACTTAACTTTCATATAACCTGTGAGTCTTGGGATTTTCTGGGCCCCCTGAGCTTTGTGAGTAGCATTCACTCCCTAGGTCATAATGCTCTTCCTCTCTTTCTGGGGGGACTGTTTCAATTTCAAAGAAAGTTACATAGCACCATGTCACCTAGGGAATCAAGATTGCTTCCCAGACTCACTTGAAGCCTTTTGTAGTCCTGTGACTAAGTTCTTACCCATAGTATATAAATAGAAGTACCAGGCCGGGCGGTGGTGGCGCACGCCTTTAATCCCAGCACTCGGGAGGCAGAGGCAGGCGGATCTCTGTGAGTTCGAGACCAGCCTGGTCTACAAGAGCTAGTTCCAGGATAGGCTCCAAAACCACAGAGAAACCCTGTCTCAGAAAACAAAAACAAAAACAAAAAACAAAACAAAAAAAACCAAATAAACAGAAGTACCAATAATATATAGAAGTGTCTGGGAATCACCTTAAGAGGTATTTGGTCCAGCATATGCATGTGATGGCTAGAGACCTAAATACACGCCTGTGGTAGTTTGAATAAAAACACCCCCATAGGCTCATAGCCAGTGGCACTATTGGGGTGTGGATTTGTTAGAGTAGATGAGGTCTTGTTGGAGGAAGTATGTCGCTTGGAGTGGGCTTTGAGGTCTCAGATACTCAAGCCAGGCCCAGTGTGTCTCATTCCCTTCCTGCTGCCTGCAGTACCAGTTGTAGAACTCTTAGCCACCTCTCCAGCACCGTGTCTGCCTGCATATCACTATGCTTTCTGCCATGACTAGAATGAACTAAACCTTTGAACTGTAAGCCAGTCCCAACTAAATGTTTTCTTTATAAGAGTTGCTGTGTTCATGGCATTGTCCCCTACAACCATAAAATCCTAACTAAAACACCATTTTTGCACCAGAGGCTGAGAACTACTCTGTGCAGAAGACAAAGCAATAGGCTAAAGGAAGCCTTGGTTCCTCAGGATGATGGGGTTTTCAATTAATGCTCGACTGCCACTTCCCTACTTTCAGATTCCTTTAAATTCACGTGAAATGAACATCCATGCTCCTTCAGCCATTGGTTAATGTTCTTCATCAATCTGATGCCAAGAAAGCAGTATTCGATCCATAAACTTCCCAGGAAATGGAGCTGTAGGGTATACGTCCTATAGTGAGCAGAACCAGAGGCTATAACAGATTCGTTGACTGAGATAAGCACCTTAAGCTGCAATTCTGGGACTTAGGTTTGACTCTCTAACTAAGGGGGTGACATCAACATTCTGTTCAGCTCAGGAGAGTGACTTACATGACCTCTGTGCTTCCTTCCAGGTCTAGTGTCCCATGCCTTTCCCATGGCCCATTTGCTGTAAGCATTATCCATTAGTCAAGGCCTTCATTTCCCTGGCGTTGCCATATGAAACACCACACGATGCAGGTCAGTGGATAGTTACATCGTCATGGTCCAATGGCATCAGTCAGTTCAGAGACATTAAAACAGTCTTCCAGAGGTTCTGGAGTATGATTTGTAAAGTTTACTGAGATCTCTTTGGTGAGAACAGAAAGAAATTGAAATTTTAGAGAAGTCAGAAAACACATAGGAGGAATATATTGGGGGACTTAATGGCAGAGAAAGATTCAGAGAGAGAGAGAGACAGAGAGAGAGAGTCATAAGAAACCAATTAGGCTTGTTTCGGTGAGCCACCCACTGCTGTTAAGTCAATGCTTAGGAATCAATGCGCTTCTTCCACTTTTTTTTTCCTTTTTTTTAAGGCAAAAAAAAAAAATGTGTTCTTGGTGCTCAGAGACCATCTTGACTTCAGGTAACCTGATTCTTTTCTCCTTTTCAATAGAGATGGCAACTCATTAACTGTGTAACTAAATGAGATTCTGTTTTGAAATGCTTGCTAAAGCTTCTTATATAAAAATAGTCACAGCTGAAGGGGCAAAACTCCTCCTGTCAGATCCAGTGTGTAAATTCTTGGTTTATAAACCCACAATCATCTGAAGCAGGCTGATAGAGAGATACTGAGAGCGGTAGAAGGAGGGACAGAGACAATTTCAGGAGCCTGGACTGTCTCCGCTCTGGCTTGGTTTCGTGAACCTCTCAGGGATTCTATCCCACATGCCCATGGGATATCCTTCTGGCAAGTGTATACCTGAAGGCAGTCTCAAAATCAAAACACCTTTCTTCCTTCTGGAAGGGAAACTGAGGCCCTGGAGAAAGGTGAGCAGTGCTCAGAGCACAGAGCCACAGAGGCTGGCTGTGATGTAGCTGGTGCCGCCCCTCCTCCAGCCTCTGCTCCAGCAACTTTTCACAAGGGCCTCAGGCTCCACCTGTGAGTGCCCCCATCTCACAATCTCTAACTAACCTGCTCCAGGCAACCGCTATCAATTGATTGGAGAGAAATTTTGAGGGGAAAGCTGTTTGCTAGCCCTGACCCAGAGCTTGCCATGAGTGATGGGACACGGGGCCCTGAACTCTACTGAAATAAATGTCCGAAAAACAGACTTCAGACATAGTGCTTCCGGTGGAAAACCAAGGAGAAGGCTGAGTGTAAGGGGCCGCAGGTACTGTGGTGTTAGAGTAGAGGAGGTGATTGGTGACGTGGGGTGGGAGGATGCACAGCTGCAGTGCCAGAGAATGGACTAAGACAAGCTTGGTCCTTGGAAGTCCAGCAGAGTCCCAGGGACTCCAGTTCAGCCATTACTGCTGGAAGAGGACCTGGAAGGCTGAGCTGATGTGGATCATATACAGGGTGCCTTCTATATCTGTAGGTGCTGTGTGCATGACTTCAGTCGAACACAAACTAAAATTCATCAGAAACAAAACGTGACTGTATTGAACATGTACAGATTGTTTTTCTTGCCACTATTCCCTAGACAGTTTATTGTAGGCAATCTGGGGCTGATTTAAAGTCCACAGGAGGATGCGCACAAGTGATCGATAATATGCAAATACTACTACACTTTTCATGAGGATTGTTAAGCATCTGAAGATTTTGGTGTCAATCCCCTCTACACACCAATGGACCGTTGTACTAGTTTGGGAACTGAGAAAATTATTTAACTCTCTGAGAATCTATTTCTTAACAGACTTGTAGAACCATAGTGTCTTCTCATTCTTCATGCAAACATGAGAATCCAGAGCAGAGTAAACCCTTAGCATGTAATAAGTGTTCTCGTTTTATTATGATGCTGTGGCGATCTCCACGGCCAAAAGCAACTTAGGATTCATTGGCAGCTTCTACTTTGGGGCTACTCTGCGGAGTATTGTCCTGAAGATGCTCATCTGAATGTACACGCCAAAGTGTCAGTGTCGCTGTATGCTTGACTTCAGAAGATATAGCCAAAGAGTTATCTCCAAGGTGATTATATCAACCCTTATTGCCACCAGCAAACAGTCTGTGAGACTTTCAGTCATATTCACAGAAAACATCTGGCATTTCTCACTCCTTTCTTCTGTGTATTTCTGTTTTGTTATTTTTTTTTTCATTTTGCCGCCCTTATCATGGTCATACAATCAGACAAGTAAAGTCAGATCTGAAATCTGCAGAATAAGCCTTCCCATATCAAAAAAAAAAAAAAAAAAGAAAAAATCAACCTTGTTGCATCTCACACTCTGACACACGGCCACCTAAGTACTTACTCTGCCTGTCGTGTCTCTAAGGGCATTTGAGTGTGTTCTCTTGTTGACTTCTGAGGCTAAATTATGCTGCTGTTGACATTTTACTAAAGTAAAAACTGAGACTCCCGTGTCACGTAACAAGAAAGGAAAAAAACCCCAAGCCACCAAAGACTGGACTTGTTTCTGTGAGCCTGATCACCATCCAGAGAGCACAGCAGCAGAAAGGAAGCATGCTTCACTGTCAAAAGTGGGTTCTGCTCTCGGGCCTCACTTGGAATCGGTTATAAAAGCTCAGACACGTTAATAGGCTCTCATGAATTCTATGTACTGAACTTTAAAGCACTGATTATAAAGTAGCTTCAATGTTTATTTGTTGATTTAAATAATACCTCATTAAATAAATGGAAGTGGCTAGTACGGGGCCCAAAAGACAATGTTAGAGACGGATGGAAGACAAATACTCGGACACAGTACTCTGAAATCTTCTCTTGGTTCCCACCAGAATATCCAAAGGATCAGAAAACTGGGAACAGTCTTAGATGGTTTGAAGGAAACAGGAAACTCGTTGGTAACACTGCTTGGGGTTGGAGCACTTGAACCAGAGCAGTGGGAAACGGTGGAGAAGTTTCCTCAGTTGGAAGAAGGCCGTGCACCAAGGCCACGAGCAGATGGTGAAGCTAGAGGTAGGGAGAGCTGCATAAGGAAGCCCACCCAGTTTTAGGGGCATACTGAGAGCAATCTAATGAGGGTTTGCAGCAGCAATACTAAAGGAAATAGTGAGACTTTTCCATGGCCTGCGGTAGACAGCACAAAGCAGGAGGAAGATCACAGATGTTTGCTTGGCCTTACATAGAAAGCAGGGCCAGGCAGTGCCAGGTATGCCATGAACATCAGTGCAGTTAAAGTTCCCTGGGGCAGTGTGCCAATGTGGCCTGTGTGACATCCCTTCTTTCCCTCCTTGGGGCACAGACAAAGCAGTACTGAGCAGACCCAGAGCAAGTGATGAAGGAATCAGGGAGAAAAGTAACTCGGGATCCCCCTGTTCTTCTAAAAATAAACAACAAATGGCGGTCTCGTGTGAAATGTGTCATGTTTCAACTTGACTGAACTGAGTCAAAATGGAGTCAGTGAAAGATATTACCAAAGAGAACATCACCGAAGGCTCAAGAGGAGAGATGGATAGGTTTTAGAACGTAAACTATAAAGGGGTGGGGGGGCTGATTGAAATGCTAAATGTTGACTAAAGAAGCTTTATTAACATAATTTAAAAATAGCTGAAAATGAGAAATAATATATCAAGATACAAAAGGTACAGAGGGATTGAGGAAAAAATATTCAAGTTTAATCCTGTGGTGCAGACCTGCATTGCTTTTTAAAGGGAAAGGGAGTGGAGAGGGAGAGGGGAAATGAGAGAGAGAGGAGAGAGAGAAAAGAAGAAAGATCCTTTGCCCTTCTCCAGTATCATGTTTGCAGTAAGAGACTCAGGACTTCTTAAAACAGAAGATGGACAGAGCTCTTGGTTCTGTGTCAAGAATCAGGAGACACATCCTTAGGACTGGGAGATATGTCAGTGGATAAGAGTACAAAGACCCAAATCCAAATCCCCAGAACTCATGTGAGAAGACAAGCGTGCTGGAGCATGCGCCTAAACCCAGTGGTGGGAGGCGGAGGCAGGAGATCCCTCCGGTCTCGCTCTGGGTTCAATTAGAGACCGTTTATCAAGGAAATGAGATAGAGAGTTGGAGACCAAGACAGATAATGCCCCTTTCTGTCCCCTGTGCGTCCCACTCCCAAATACACACAGTACATACACCACACTCACAGACACAAGCATAACTGATTGTTTACTAATTGGATTTTTTGTATTAAATCAAGCCACACTCCATTATCTCTTCTGCATTAACTCATTCCCCATCCTGTTCTTTTCTAGTCATTCAGGGGAGAGTGCACTAGACCAAGAACAAAGAGTGATGAAGAATCAAAGAGGCAGGGTAGAAGTGTTGCATCTTGGGCGACTTGATCCATAGACCAAGCGCTCACAGCCTGGGCTGGGAAGGAGAAAAGTCTACAACAAAGATGTGACCAGCAGGTCCAGGGGTGTCACAGAGAGGAAGGACATTAAGCATGTTTTTATGGGAGTGGCTGAGGGATAGGATTGTGCATGTGGAATCCTGATCCTGTGTCTATAACCTGGGTGTCCTTGAAGGAGTCTCTGGGCCTTTGTTGTTCCTCCTATAAAATGAGAATAATGTGTCTATCGAAGTAGCAGAGTTATTTTAAGAATTAAAATAGTAGTTTGTATGAGTATTGTTGGGGCAAAATCTGACATATAAGTCTATTTTTTCTTTAAAAGCAGAAGGTGCTTGAGTGGAGAAAAACACGGGACACTTAGATAAGAGTGCTGACACTAAAGTCAGATTCCATGTTTCAGTAGAATTTCAAATAAAACCATGGGACTTGAGACTGGATGGTCATTTGTTTTATTTTATAAACAAAAACATTTAATAAAATAAAAATAAAGGGAATTTCACAGCATGGGAGATTTATCTCAAATGAGCTTTCCTTTGAACCCAAACAATTTATTTTTATTACATTGCCTGCATATTTTTCTCAACTTACAGTGGATTGGATATTGATTTAAAGCCAACATTTGCATACACTTACAACTGGCAAAAGCTGGCAACGACTAAAAACCAGCCTGCGTTATGTTCATCAGCCAGCCCACCAAATGCAGCTCTGAGAAAGGACAGACACCACGCAGAGGCAGAAAGAGAATCAAGGTCAAGAGATTTTCCCCAAGCCAACAAGGCCTATTTGTGTCCAGAACAACGGACAGCAGAGAGACCTAAATGGGCCTGCAGGGAAGAAAGGGGCGCAAACCCAAGAGTAGGCATTGTGGAAAGAAGAGCATATGAAGATGGAGAAGAGCAGCAAAAACTACTGGGGAATGAGGAGCTCAGAGGAGTAAGATAAGATACGCTTCTGCAAACACATCTTCAAAAACAGACAGGGAGTTTATCATTTTTAAGTCATGCTTTTGCTTATTCCCTGAAAATTTCATATATGCATACATTTTTATCTTATTCACCATGCAATAAAAGGACTTAATATAATATTATATATGTATGCACACATATATTCAACCATACATATACTTATATGCATATATGTGCACACATACATGTTACACATACATACATGCAGACATAGACACAGATGTATATGAACATTACACAAATATACATTTATATATATTCATTTATATATACATATATAGTGCACATACATATATAAGCTCTACAAATATATACATCTACACAAATATATGCACATATGGACATATATTTACATGAGCTTACATGTATATATACATGCACACTATATGCAGTCACCCATATATGCACATACATATAAAACACATAATGCAGGCACAAACTATATATGTATGTATGTATGCATGTATGTGTATATGTGTGTAGCCTCGCTATCCATTGATTCCTATATAGTGGCACCTTGCACATGCCACTGCTCACAAAATATGTCTGTCACGTGAAAATCATTTCTTAGTGGCACACCTACCATTGTCTGCTGGCGCATGGTCAATCGTTGATTGATGGCCTGTCTCTTGCTGACTGAGGTCACGTACCATATTGCCTTTCCGTCTTCTTGGTCTACCCCTCACTGTCCTTTCCACAGTACATTTTGCGCTGCCTTTCACCTTCCCTGTGTGCTTTGCTGTGTAATTTCTGTTTAGGATGACATCAAACACAGGGTTAACGTGCTGTTTATTGTTCCTAAGTGCAGCAGGCTGTGACATGCTTTATAAAGGAACTTGCACTTCAGAGGCAGAGCTATTGGCCTCAAGTTCAAATATAAAGAAGCGTGTGTATGGTTCATTGTCATGAAATAAACAAGATATGTACTTCTTATAAATATGTGGGTATGTTAAAAGAGGTATTTAAACAGAGACTCGTGTAAAACAAGATTTTACTGACTGGTGAAGCTGCCAAGTGGATTTTAAGAAACTAACTAATCCTTTATTTGCTGATTCAGATTTCCTGGTGAATTTACAGAATACAAATACCTCAGCAATGAGAAGCTACTGTCATTATAAGTATAACTAAGGAGATAGATACTTACCGGGACCTACAGAGAGGATTCAGTGGTTAAAAATGTAGAGAACGTATTTCTAATTCTCAGCACCTACACATCAGCTCACAACTGCTTGAAACTCAAATTCCAGGGTATCCTAACACATTTTGGCCTCCATAGGTACTTTATGCCCATAGTGCACATAAATTCACATAGGCATGTGCATGTGTGTGTATGCGCGCGCACACACACACACACACACACACACACACAAACACACAAAAATAATGAACAAGTAAATATTTCAAAGGAAAGATATATACATATAGCATATTAATCGGAGGAATTGTGGCACAACAAATTAAATAAATGAACCTAAGCAAGGTCAACTTGGAATAGGCTGGTATTATTTGCCTTAAAATGGGAGGTATAGTACAATACATCAGCATATTATGTTATGAAAATTTTGTGCTGTACAATACTATAATATATGAATGAGAAAAATATTGGAGACTTGGGTGAACATGATCTGTGGTGGTTTGAACATAATTGACACCCAGAAGTTCATAGGGAGTGGCACTGTTAGAAAGTGTGGCTTTGTTAGAGTAGGTGCTGCCTTGTTGGAGGAAGTGTGTCACTATGGGGGTGGGCTTTGAGGTTTCATATATGCTCAAGCCATACCCAGTGTTTCAGTTCACTTCCTGTTGCCTGCCGATCAGGATGTAGGACTCTCATCTCCAACACCATGTCTGCCTCCATGCTGTCATGTTCCACCATGGTGATAATGGACTAAACATCTGAGACTGTAAGCCACTCCAGTATG
This sequence comes from Microtus ochrogaster, assembly GCF_000317375.1. Classification (NCBI taxonomy): domain Eukaryota; kingdom Metazoa; phylum Chordata; class Mammalia; order Rodentia; family Cricetidae; genus Microtus; species Microtus ochrogaster. Next base: position 48,013,063 of record NC_022031.1, read on the forward strand.
TTTTTCTTTCTAAGAGTTGTCATGGCCATGGTGTTTCTTCACAACACTATAAACTGTAACTAAGACATGATCTGAACTAAAAACATTATGCAAACTTCTCTAAGAACACAGAATTAGAAAATTAAAACTAGGACTCTTGTTGCTGTTATTTGAGACACAAGGTTAACTAGAAACAATTCCTGACCTAGAAGACTCCAGCATCTGCTGTTGAAGGGATGCCTATGCAAGATAACTTAAAACTGGACAGATGGCAGGGAATGGCAGAACATGACTGCAGTCTAGGAAACCTGAGGTGGGGTTTGGAGTTCAAAGTCTTCTTTGACGATACACTGCATTCAAGGCAAAGGCCATCCATCTGAGAACATGGTTCAAATATATAAATTGACAGTAAAAAGTATACAGATAAATATTCAAAGAAAAAAAATAAGACCTCATTGAAGAAATTAAGTTGGCTAGACAAAGAGTTGGCTTTGTGTTATTACCTGTGAAACTGGTGAATAGAATAGACAAGGAGAGAGCTTAGAGCAGAATCTGCAAAGTGAATAAGATCCATGTTCTAAGTGATTCCAAGCAAATAGTCAGATAAGACAAACAGTGCAACTTGAAGAAAAGATCCTGAAAAGTAACCAAGAGCTATGTCACTAGGGAATAGTTATTAACGCAATAAACTCCTTTCTTTTCTCAAACGACATCAAAGACAAGAAATAAAAAGATAATGACATAAATCATTGGTTGTTATGGGACACTTTTAGTAACTGGATAAACACTAATGGGTACTAAGTTGTGTACACATACACACACACAACATATTAGTTCTGTTTATCTCTGAAACCCCTTAACCACTTAAGGATGAATTGTAAAAATTATGAATTATTAGAGAAAAAATAGATTCAAAATGTTCTATAAATATGAATAGAATAGGAACATAAATTGTCAAAAAATATAAAGTATAAATCAAAACAATGAAAGACAAAAATAAAGAAATTAGGTGTGGATACATCATTTTTCAAATGATAAAACTCTTTGATATGGTAAGAAAACTAGATCCATAAAGGAAAATATGTTTTTGCAAATCAAAATTAGAAGACCAGAAATCCAATACCAGAAAACAAGAACAACATCACTAAACATAGAATGTGGAAGTCACAAACCAAAACTAAAAAGATAAAAAACATAAATGACGTACATAAGAGTAAATAAACAAAAACTATGAATCTGATTAGTATTAAAATATTAGAATATATGAAGCACAGATATTTGTAAATCGATATATTTAGCAATAGGAGAAGAACTACATAATTACAAGATTAAAGTTTTCCTTATAGCTACATGCTGATGCCCAAATTCTACAAATAAAACTCTAACCCATATGAAACATTTACTAAAGTTCATTTGTTCCCTCATGAAGGATTTATTAAATTTTAGGAATTTCCAAGCCAGTTCTACCTTGAGTGCCATAAAACTGAGAATCAAAGAAAGGAAATACCATTAAAAATACCAATAACAATCGCAAGGTAAGAAGACTCTTGTAAAAAAAAAAATGTTTCATGGAAAAGAAAAACTTCTAAAGTTTTTTTTTTTAAAAAAAACACCTGATTTTTAAACAACCAAAAAAAAATGAAATAAAAGCATTGCATATAAAAGTTCACAGAATCTGGCTAATGGTCACCAAAAAAAGCTTAAGATTGTCTTGATTTTGTCACCACATATGAAGCTATAGAAATTCATCAACTATTTAGCTCAATAAGATAGAAAAAGGAAAGCTCGTGATCATAAGGAGGTAGAAAAGGGGACTAAAGAGAGAGGCAAATTTAGTTAAATAAAAAATTATGTGAACAAGAATATCTGAAAATTGTCTTTTTAAGGAACAAAGTATAAAAAATAAAAAATAAAATTTTTATAAAGAAAAATTTTAAAGTAAAATCGAAATCTAGATAAGGAAGATATTGTGATTAAAATATGAAAGACACTTATGCAACAAATGAAAGTGTTTTACTAATAAAATTGTGATTATTAACTAAATATGTTATTTAAACAGTCTATCAGTAGAGTGACTTCCTCAGAAATGACAAAAACCCAACTATCTAATCCAAACTATTTAATAAACGAGATACAAGTCTCACAGCAAGAAAAAAAGGAAGAAAGAAAGAAAGAAAGAAAGAAAGAAAAAAGAAAGGAAGAAGAAAGAAAGAAGAAAGGAAAGAAAGGAAAGAAGAAGAAAGAAAGAAGAAAGGAAAGAAAGGAAAGAAGAAGAAAGAAAGAAAAAGAAAGAAAGAACAAAAACACAGGACTTTGAAAACATATAGTGTGACTTTCTAACTTACTATATAAGAGGAACAGGATTCTGACATCAATGCAACACACAAACACACACACACACACACACATTTTAAATTTTGTCAACAGATGTACACTACATACTCCAAATAAAATAAATGGAAGTCAGTTTTAGGTTTTAGGGCTTCTGCTTTTTGTAGTGGGAAGCAATTTTTCAGAGAGCAGATTTCTCAACAAGAGTGATCAGATGTGCCTTAGACTGTTAAGAGCCTGTCTGAAGGCTTCAGAGCATCCACTGAATTCTGTAGATGGCACTGGAAAGGCCAAGGCCATGGATGAAGCATGACTCTCAAAAAAAGGCCAGCATTCTGGTCTCCTTTGACCTGAAGACAACTCTCAGCACCTGACATAAGAAAAACTAAAATGGTACAGATTAAGTTATCCCTGTCTTTTAGATTTTCTAATTGGCTAGAGTAGAGGTTTAAAAGGGAGTCCTATGATTCTCTGGATTTCCTCAGTGTCGGTTATGTCCCTCTTTACATTTCTAATTTTTTAATTTGGATAAGGGTTTGTTTATCTCACTGATTTTTCTCAAAGAACCAATTATTTGTTCCATTGATTCTTTGTGCTTTTTTATTTGCTTCTATTTTATTGATTTATTCCTGACTTTCGTTATTTCTTGTCATATACTACTTTTAGGTGTAATTTCTCCTTTTTGTTCTAAAGATTTTAGGTGTGCTGTTAAGTTGCTAGTATGAGATCTCTCCATTCTTTTTTTTTTCTCATGTAGGCACTCAGTGCTATGAACTTTCCTCTTAAGACCACTTCATTGTGTCCCATAAGTTTGAATATGACGTGTATCAATTTTCATCCAAATTCTAGAATTCTTCAATTTCTCTCTTAATTTCAATCTCGACTGTGTTTCATTCAGTAGAGAATTGTTCAGTTTCCATGGCTTTCAGTGGCCATTTTTCTCTTTTGTTGTTGATATCTAGTTTCCATCTGTGGTAGTCTGATAAGATGCAGGGGGTTATTTATCTTCTCTTGTATCTGCAAAGACTTGCTTTGTGTATGAATAAGTAGTCAATTTAGGGAAAAGTTCCATGAAGTACAGAGAAGAAACTATAATCTTTTGTATTTGGGTGAAATGTTCTGTATATATTTGTTAGGGCCATTTGGTTTATAATGTCTGTTGGAGCTAACATTTCTCTGTAAACTTTTGCCTAGATAATCTATCTGTTGGTGAGAACGGATATTAGCCTGTTGGCTGTTAAGTAAATGATAACCAAGCTACGATCCATAGATCCAGAAAGGTTAGGAACAGAGTGGGGGAGGGCACACTTACATCTTGTAGGAAGGCAGAAATAGAATAGATTTTAGGGGTGAACTGGAAGGGGATGAGAATGAGAGAGTCAGATGTGGAAAAAAGGAGAGGGGAGATTGAGGGAGGGAGTGAAGGAATAAGGGAGGAGACAGTTAGAACTGAAGGACATTTGAAGGGTGGTATGGAAGCTTGTGACCACATGAAGCTTCTACTACAGGGACTGAATCTCCTCCAATTGGATTATTGACCGAAAGGATCCCCTGGAAATCTCCAAACAGCCCAGGCTATTTTGAAGACTATAAGTTTCTGTCCATAAACTGTCAGCAAGGTCCCATCGCTGAAGACAACACCCACAGAACTCATTGCACATGGAATGATCAAGCTGGTGCCTACATAGAACCTTTACCCTTCCATTCTAGTGTCTCTGGTATGGGAGTGTATTCTACCAAAGAGAAACATAAACACCAACCCAACCATAAAACCTTTAATCTACAATCTATTCTGCTTTCAAAATATGCTAAGGTGGTAGTGGCACAAACCTTGTGGGAGTAGGCAATATTAATTTGAGTTAAGACTCATTTCATGAGATGGAACCCATACCTGACAGTCTTGGTTGACCAAGAACCATATACTGGATAACCCAGAGTCCAAGGATAACAACAGATACTTCTGACAAAAAAAACACTAAAATAAAATATTTATAGATTGGTGCTTCATTCAGCCATCATTAGAGGGGCTTCTTCCTTCAGAACACAGAAACAAATACAGGGACCCACAGCCAGACATCACATATAGAGAGAGATCTTGAAACTCACAACACTTAATGAGATGTCTTCATCAATTCCTTCCCCTCACAGCTCAGGAAACCCCATGGAAGAGAAGGTAGAGGAGTTGGGGACACAAGGGGGGCAGAGGAGACCATAAGAACAAGACCCTCTGAAGCAACTGAGCAAAGCTGATGCGAACCCACAAAGACCAAACCAGCAAACATGGGCCAACATGGGTCTGGACCAGTTCCCCTGCATATTTGCTATAGCTTTCAGTTTAGTGCTCCTATGTGACTCCTGAATGCACAAACAAGTGGTTCTATGATTCTTGTGCCTTCTCTTGGGGACCTTTTATTTTTCTGTTTTTTAATCCAACTTTCAATATGATGGGTTTTGCTTTATCTTATTACATTTTACTTTGTTATCTTTCATTGTTAATTTTAGAAGCCTTCTCTTTTCTAAAGAGAGATAGAAATGGAATAGAGCAAGATGGAAGAGCAGGGAGAGAGGATCTGAGCAGCGTATAGAGGAGAAACCATATGCAGATGATATCATATGAAAAAAGAATCTGCTTAATAGAGCTGAAAAAGAAAAATCAAAATAAGAGTAATAGTAAGAATAAATTATTTTTCTAAAAGTAAATAAGCAACAACTCAAGCAAGGAGTCTTGGCTGAAAGATAAATATAAAAATGTAGTTTGGATGTTCCAATTTAATCAAAGGAGGCTCTACTGAACAGTGATGCCAATTTTTGCATCAAAATATCTGCTGCTAATTCCTTAAACTAAGCCTGGGAAAAGCTAAGTAGAAAATCTTTTCCTAAAAAAATCAGAGTTTTAAAAATAGTAAGAGAAAAAATGAATTTAGGACAGACATTCCAAGATATTTTAGACTTTACATTGATAACCCTGGAAAACTACATCTTGGGATAGGGACAAACAAGAGAAATAATGGAATTTGTGAGCTGGTGGCCCAGTTTCACAATACACCCTTTCTGATCGACTTAAAGTATCATGCTCAGTAAGAGTTCCCCCAATTAGGGGGGGAAATTTATTTCTTAATATAAAGTCATTCGAACCTCTACTGTTTTATGTAAAATAACCAAAATTCAGTTTTTCAACGGTATCTTTCTCTGCATGTGTGTGATTTAGAAAGTGACAAAATGTGTGTGTGTGTGTGTGTGTGTGTGCATCTGGATAAGTGTGGGCATGGGACTTGCCATGAGGCACAGGTGGAACTTAGAGAACATCCTTGACTGTCATCCTGTCTTCCATCATGTTTAAGACCTGTTCCCTTTGTTGTTCACTGTCTCATTTACCAGGCTGGATTTAAGGGATTCACTTGTCTCCACTTCCTGCCTTACTATGGGAACATTGGCATTACCAATGTTTGATATTTCACTCAACTTTACATATATGCTGGGGATTAGAACTCAGATCCTCACACGTGTGTGATAACAAGCACTTTACCCTCTGAGCCATCTTGCCCATCCAAAATTCAGTTTATTTAAATGTCAGATAAACCACAAAACAGAGCAGAAATTAGGTAAAGAGCAAATGCTTCCATGGCTTATCAAATCACAAGACTTTCCAGGTACAAAACTATAATAACTAACTCAAGAAATGTATGTCAAAGTAGAAGATTTCACCAGATATATAGAAGATACATTTAAAAAAATCCTATAGTAAGTCTGGTGATGGAAATAGTGTAGCAATCAAAACTAAAACTTTATTTAAAAGTTAGTCTGACAGAAAAAGAGGGTTGCTAAGTGAGAAAATGGGCTACCAGAAAATACTCAGAAAGAATGTCAAGAGCTGGATGTGGCAATGGATGCTTATAGTCCCAAAATCTAGAAAGCTGAGTCCAGAGGATCTGCTTAAGGCAACCTGGGTTATATAAGTATGACCTTGTCTTAGAAAAGCAAAAGACTAGAAAAAAATATAATTCAACCTAAGAAATATCCAAGGCATAAAGAAAATATGTAATATATTTTAGTTAGTTCTCATGGAGGGAGAAAGGCAAGAAAGAATTAGACAGAAGTAAAATTTGAAAAGATAACACAAATTTATTTTTTCAAAATGGCTTAAATAAATTAAATCAGCCATTTGAGAAACATTGAGAAAATTTTGAATGAGAGAAAAATAAATCTACACTGAAGTCTCTCAATTTAAAATCAATTGAAAATAAAATAGAATGAGTATTGTGAAAATAGTTCCATGGATAAAGTGCTTGCCATGTGTAGTGTTTGGTGTTAATAACTTGACAAACTCTAGGATCACCTTGGAGATGAGCCTCTGACTGTGCCTATAGGGGATCATTATGACTGTCTTAGTTGAGATGAGACTGTCTACTGTGGGTAGCACCATTCCCTAAGCAGAGGATCCTGGACTGGTTAAGAGTAAAGAGAGCAAGCTGAGCAGTAGGATAATTTGCTCTTTTTTCCTGACTGTCAACATAGTGTATCTCTCAACGCTCAACAAAGAAGCTTCTTTTTGCTGTAGATTCTTGTAAGAACCCACTTCTTTGTTTCCTGGCTGTCCCGCAGCTCAGACCCAAAATAATCACACAGAAACCATATTTTTTAAATTATTGCTTGGTCCGTTAGCTCTAGCTTCTTATTTGTTAACTATTATATCTTAATTTAACCAATTTCTAGTAATCTGTGTATTGCCATGTGGCTGTGGCTTACCAGGTTAAGTTCCCAGCATCTGTCTCTGGTAGGGCTACATGACTTCTCTCTAACTCCTCCTTCTTTCTCTCAGCATTCAGTTTAGTTTTCCCTGTCTACCTCTATTCCATGCACAGGCCCATGACAGTTTCTTTATTAACCAATGGTATTCATAGCACATGGGGGGGGGGGTGGTTTCCACATCAGTAGACAGCCATGAACACAGATACTTACAAAAGATCATGGTGTGAGAATAAGAGACTGTGGAATGTTCAATCCTAACTGTGACATTTGTACCACACACTTTCCTCCAAAGGGATCATTTCAGAAGAAAGGACAGAAAGATTTGAAGAGCCACAGATGGTGAATGACAAAATAGTGTTTTCTATATACAAGAGTGCAGCTACACATGCGAACACATTGTTGTTGGGACAGAATGCACAAGACTGATGCAAGTACAAGGCAGACAAAATCCCAGCATGAAGAGCAGAGACGAGTACAAACTCCCACCACTAGCTCAGGAGCTATTGATATTTGATATCTGCCGTGAGAGAAAGAGCCGGTTTTCTTTATGGGGATGGCCCCTGGTAGATCAACCACACTCCAGTGGAAGGCCACACATCAGGCAGTATATGCATAGAACAACTTGGACTTGATGGATTAAAAATAGACAAAAAAAATGAGAGCTTAAAGTAAACTGGATTTAGAAGAGGGGCTGGATCTGGGAGAAGTTAGGAAAGGGGTAAATACAATTATAATACATTTATGAAATTCTCAAAGAACTAATCAAAATGAGGAAAAACAAAAAGACAGTGAAAACCTTCAAAATGTTTAAATGAAGAGGAATTTGTTAATTTCCAAAGAGTCAGTATCAGTATAAGATTTCTAATTATTTCTATACAAACAAACAAACAAACAAGCAATACAAATCATTGGTATAACAGTCAGAAACAGATGAAAGCAAGACCTACCTGCTTAAAAAAAATCCCTTCATTAGTACGGTAAGAACCAACAAATTGGCTTTCATTAAAATACTCTATAATAAATAAATACATTTGTACTATTCTACCAATTAAGGTGATAGGAACATAGTAAATAAAATTAGACAAATGAACATTTCTTTTTTTTCTTTTTCTTTTTAACATTCTTAAGAAATGTGAAACTTTATGTAACCGTATTAGTTTTCTCAAAATAACAAAATTCCAGAAATGATGAGCTTATATATAGAAAATGTTTATTTAGGCTCAAAGGTCCCAGGTAATGATTGGCTGACCTCATTGTTAGGTGCCAGTAAGAAGGTCACATACTGCTGGAATGCATGGTAGAGCATAACTACTCATAAGTTAGGTAGCTCAAAACTGCCTATAACTCTGTCTTCTGGAGATGCAATATCCTTTCCTGACCTCTGCAAGACCCACCCCCACATACAATTGATAATAAAATCGATCTTAAAAATACAGGAAAATATCATCATGCACCATAAAATGATAAAATTTAAGAAGGAAAACCTGACTTTGAAAGATGTGTGTGAAACATTCACACGCAGTAAGTGGAAAAGCAAGCTGACACACAAGCTTGAAAAAGTGGCAATTAATATGCACTATGCTACACCTGTCCTAAGACTCAGAAGCTTCATGTCTAGATTTATGCTTGTAGCATTGAGCTCATAGGGCCACTAAAACCGTGTATGACAATATCCACTGTCGTTTCATCTTCAATAGTTCCAAAATGTCCAATATCATGGCAGAATAACTATAGCTGGTAATCATTAACTACATGTTTGAAAAGAGCTATTAGCATTTTGAGTGTTCCTAACACAGAGAAATGATAAATATCTGAGGTGACAATTGATTTGACATGATCATTACAGATACTGAAATGTCACAGCGTAGCCTATAAGCATGTAAAAGTACCGTGTGCCATTAAAAGTAAAAGTGCATTTTCAAAAATTGTAGGCAAAATTACGTTTATATATGCAGCTGCATTAAGTGGAATTAGATTAAATTTCAATGCAGAGAAGGATAGACTGTATGGTGCTTTATTAATAGAACAGTTCCCAACAAAGAAAGGTCAAAAGTAAAGATCCAAGACACAAACACAAACCTTGTAAATATTAACCTAACAATGCTTGCTCTATTAATGGTAACAAAGAAAACTTGGAAACAAAGATCTTTAATAGAAATTCAGAATTACACTTTATAGTGATCTAACATTGCTTTCTGTGACTAATTAAACAAATGGGAAAATGTCAATAAGACTACTAACAGAATAATAATGTAACAAATTTAACTTATACATAGAAAATATAGCACACTAACTCAGAGTGCACATTCCTTTCAAAGGCCATGAAATATTTGGGAAAACTAACCAAATAGTGAGCCAGAAAGAAGGTCTTTTCTTTTTCTTTTTTAAAAATTGATTTTATTGAGCTATACATTTTTCTCTGCTCCCCTCCATTCCTCTCCCCTTCCCTTTAACCCTCTCCCATGGTCCCCATGCTTTCAATTTGCTCAGGAGATCTTGTCTTTTTCTACTTCCCATGTAGATTAGATCATGTATGTCTCTTTTAGGGTTCTTTGTTGTCTAGGTTCTCTGGGATTGTGATTTGTAAGCTGGTTTTTAGTAAACAGAGCTTGCTTTTAGCAAACAGAGCCCACTTGAGAAAATGCTGCTACCCAAAAGCCATGTTTAACTCTGTTCTTTTGTATCTAGAATTCCTTTTTAAGTTTTCTCACATCTTTCTCCTTTGGCAGCTGCATGGCAACTCACTGACTCTGCCTTCTCTCTCTCTCTCTCTCTCTCTCTCTCTCTC
>NC_022031.1:48023009-48027348 GCF_000317375.1 Microtus ochrogaster
TATATTCATTCCAGCCTGGCTATGTTCTGTTAAGCCATTGGCTGAATGCTGCTTTTTTATTAACAAATAAAGGCAACACATATACAAAAGGACTTGCCACACCAAATAAAATTTAACATTAAAAAAAATCTTCCTAAAAAAAGACAAGGACTTCTTAGTAAATTGGGAGGCATGGGGACCATAAGAGAGGGTTGAAGGGGAGGGGAAAGAAAAGGAGGGTATCAGAGAAAAATGTATAGCTCAGTAAAATCAATTGAAAAAAAGAAAAAGAGGAAAATATCTTCCAAGAGAATGTGGAGTAAGGGGAATATTCCTTCACTGCTGGTGCTAGTGTAAACTTGTACAGCCACTTTGGAAATTAGTATGGAAGTTTCTCAGAAAATTGAGAATCAATATACCTCAAGATTCACCAAACCACTTTTGGGCATATACACAAAAGATGTTCAACCATATCTCAAGAAAATGAACTCAACTATGTTCATGGAATCATTATTCATAATTTCCAGAACCTGGAAACAACCTAGATGCCCAAGGCTGAAGAATGGATAAAGAAAATATGGTATAGCTATACAATAAATTATTACTCAACAGAAAAAAAAGAGATTATGAAATTTGTAGGCAAATGAATGGAACTAGAAAAAAATTTATCCTGAGTAGGGTAATCCAGACCTAGAAAACCAAACACAATATGCACACAGTTATTAGATGTAAAGCAAAGGATAACCAGGCTACAGTCCTCAGCCCCAGACAAGCTATGTAACAAAAAAGACCCTAGGAGGGACACAGATTGCTCTGGGAAGAGGGAGTAATGGACTGTACTGGATAAACTGGGCTGGGGGAGTAAACAGGAATGGATGGGGAAATGGGTGCATGAAGAATCAAGATGATTGTGGGTGGGATGGAGTAGGAGAATGATGGGGAAGATATCTTGATAAAGGGGGCCATTGTGGGGTTAAGGAGTAACCTGGTGCCAGGGAGGTTCCCAGGAACCCACAAGGATGACCCCAGTTAAGACTCCTAGCAATAGTAGAGAGGCCTTCCCTGTAGTCAAATTGGTGACTATCCTAGTTGTCATCATAGAGCCTTTTTCTAATATCTGATGGAAGCAGATGCAGAGATCCACACCAGCACTGGACTGCGCTCTAGGAGTCCATTTGAACAGAGGGTAGAGGGATTGTATGAGCACAGGGGCAGGGTCAAGACAGTGATGAGCAAACCCACAGAGACAGCTGATCTGAGCTTGGGGGAGCTCAAGGACTCTGAACTGACAATAAGGGAGCCACCCTAGACTGAACTAGGCCCTCTGCCTCTGCCTCTGGGTGACAGTTGCATAGCTTGGCCTTTTGTGGGGTCCCTAGCAGTGGAACCAGGACCTGTTCCTGATATATGAGCTGGCTCTTGGGAGTCTATTCCCTATGGTAGGATGCCTTGTTCAGCCTTGATGTCAGGGGAGGAACTTGGTTCTGCCTCAGCTTGATGTGCCATGCTTTGTTGATTCAAATGGGAGGTCTTACCACATCTAAGTGGAGACAGAGGAATGGATGGGGAGAAGGGGAAGGAGGAGAGAGGGGGTGGTAGGAAAGGAGGGAAGGGAAACTGGTTGATGTAAAAAAATGATGAAAAGCAAAGCAAACAAAATAAAAAATCTTCCACGTTGGGTGGTGTTGTTGGTGCACACATTTAATCCCAGCACTTGGAAGCAAAGGGAGGCTGACCTCTGTGTGTTCAAGTCTAGCCTGATACACAGAGAGAGTTCTAGTACAGCCAGGACTAAACAGAGAAATGATGTGGGAGTGTCATATATCAATCTGTTGATTTCATTGGTTAAGCAATAAAAAGAAACTGCTTGGCCTCATAGCTTAAAACATAGGTGGGAGGAGTAGACAGAATAGAATGCTGGGAGGAAGAGGAAGTGAGCTCAGAGACTCGACAGCTCTGCGCTCTGGAGCAGAGACGTCATGCTCCCGGCTCCTGGGCGGATGCAGGGATAGCTCTGCTCTCTGAGGCACACGCAATGAAGCTCCAACCCATGATGGATGTAGGCTAGAATCTTCCCGGTAAGACTGGTGCTCACAGATTATTAGAGATGGGTTGATTGGGATATCAGAATTAGCCAGTAAGGGCTAGAGCTAAAGGGCCAAGCAGTGTTTAAATGAATACAATTTGTGTGTTGTTATTTTGGGGCATAAGCTAGCCAGGCGGCTGGAGTGCTGGGAACGCAGCCCTGCGCCCTTTTCACAACAGAGAAACCCTGTTTCAAAAAAAAAAAAAAACACCCTAAAACTTACAAAAATAAAATAAGAGGAAAAGTTGGGGATGGGGATGGAAAACAAATGTGACCAAAATATATAGCAAACATATGTGAAAACTTAAAAAAAAAGAATAAGCAAAAATCTTACATAATAAAAACTGATTAATTAATTAATTAACTAAAGAAGAGACAATTCCAGGTGTATTTAGGAGGTTATCTATTTGTTTTCAGTTACTGTGCTTATCGAAATGATCAAACGCAACGTGGTAGGGAAAGGTTTATTGCATTTTACAGATGACTGTGAATTGTGGAGGGAAGTCAGAGAAAAAATTCAAGACAGACAGACACTTGAGCAGAGATTTTTTTTTCCAGCTTGATTTAGGTGTACGTTATCTTTTTTATTCAGTTCCAGTTCACCTGCCCAGGAATGGTGCTGCCCAAAGTTGGCTTGGCCTTCCTATATCAATTACCCCTACAGATGTACCCTCAGGCCAATGTGATGGAGTTAATCCCCCAACTGAGGATCCCTCAGATGTCTCTGCGATGTGTCAAGTTGACAGTGGAATCTAACTAGGACCTAAGGAGAGCATCATTTTGAGGCAAAAGCCAAATAAAGGCAACACACACACACAAAGAGAGAGAGAGAGAGAGAGAGAGAGAGAGAGAGAGAGAGAGAGAGAGAGAGAGAGAATTCTCAAGGAAAGGCTAGCCAACTGCACATTAAGAGTGCTATCCAATGTGGTCAATTAGGATTAGTCCCTGGGGTATGAGAATTGGTTCAACACACATAAATCTCTGTGATACATGACATTAACAAAAAGAAAGAACTCATAGTCACTCAACAGGGAAAAAAAATCATTTGAAAAAATTCCACATACTTTCAACAATATAGGTATTAAATAAATTTACTTGAGCACAGTAAAAACTATATAAAACAAGACCACTGGTAATATAATTTACCAAGGAAAACTGGAAGTCTTCCAACCAGTAACTGCTACAAAGTAATGATGTCCATCACTGACAAAATTACCCAACACTGTGATTGTCAACTTGATTGGATTGGATTGAGAAGCACCTGGGAGATTAAGATAGCATAATTCCAGATGTGTCTACTATGGCATTTCCAAAAGAAAGAAAAGGTTAGATCAAGAGAGTTCTGACTTCACAAAGTCATAATTCATTGATGATTCAAAATTTAAATAGACCGTTGATAGTTTGTCCAATTACTGACAGGGCCCATTTGGAGAAAGTATGTCATTAGGGGATTCTGTCCTTATGACACCTGTCTTGTCTTGTCCCATTCTTGTCACTGGTCTCCTCTGATTCCTATCTGCTGCAGTATAAATTGTCCTGCCTTGCCCTCCCAATCACAATGTATGGAAACTAAAATAATAAGAAAAACCAACATTCCCTCCAGCTATTTTATTACCCATAAAATGTAACCAGTACCAAAAATCAATACCAGAACACTGGGGCCATGATTGTGACTACCTGAACACACAGCTCAAAAGAGTCTAGAATTAGCTAGTCAGAGGAAATTTGAGATAAAGGCTAGAGATTGCCTAGAATGCTATAAGTAGACCTTACTGGGTCATGCTGATGGGAACTCAGATGGCTGAAGCTGCAGAGTAGACCACAGTAAGTTGGAGGCACCAAGGATGTAGAATACCTGCTGAAGAGAAAAAAAAAGCCAGCCTAAGATAGAAGCCAAGTAATCTACACAGTCTACAGTCAATAAGGCCATAGAAGTAGAGTTGTGAAAGAACCTGCGAGCTCATGGCCACCAGGTGACTGCGGTATGGGACACCGAAGTCAGTATTTGCCCTCTTTGTTTTTTACGTTGTTCTGGCCCAATCCATCTTTGATATCCCTCCCCCTTTTCCCAGAATGTTTGCTTTAACCGTTGCATGTTGAATGTATACAAACTGTGTTCTGATTTTTAGAAGAGCTTGATGCTAAGAGTTCGCTTAAATCTCCAAGAAGATTTTGGATGTGAGCTTTTTTTTTGAGAGTAAACACAAATAGTGGTTTTAATGATATTTCTGTCCTGAATATACTATGGTGATGATTTTTTTCTTTTTTTTTTTT
>NC_022031.1:48027448-48036612 GCF_000317375.1 Microtus ochrogaster
ACGTGCAGTAGGATCAAAAACCCATTGCCATTGTTCTTGAGTTCTCAGTAGTCCTCATTGTCCCCCATCAGCCCATAGAGCCATCAGGGCTTCCTGACCTGTGGGAAGTCCAAGGACCGCCCACCTCCATCCAGGTTTAGTAAGTTGAGTATCCAAACAGCCCAGGCCCCCCCAAAGCCAGCATGTGCAGTAGGATGTGAGCTTTTGAACAGCGTAATGACTGTTAAGATTATATAGATTCAGCACAAATGAAACGCACTTCATATTGGGAGATGGACAACTGGCCATAGTTAATGGTGGAATGTTATGGTTTAAGGAAGTGTGTTTGGGTGTCGTAATAACAAGAGGTGGATTTCAGTGATTAATGTTAATTGATAACTTGAAACTTGTGTTTTTCTATTAGGTATTTGGTCACAGTGGTGATAAAACTGGCTGGCACAAACATAGTTCTGGGCATCCTGACCAGAAAAACTCAAAAAGAAAAATCAGTAAAATCTTCTAAATTAAAAAAGAAAATTATGTGATTGAAGATTATATGATAATAAAGGTAGAAAACTCTAAAGATACATTTTTTAGACTTTTAGAAGTATTAAATGAATTCAGGGAACTTACAGACTACAATATCAGCCTATAAAACGAAATCCATTTCTGTATACAAAAAAAACTGAACAGAAAAGAAACAATATAGTAATCCCAATCAAAATAGCAACAAAATTTAAATAATGCAAATAAAATTAATAAGGATAAATTTAACCATAGAGATGATAGACAAACATTGAAAACTATAAAAGGTTGCAGAAGAAAATTAAGGATGACACAGACAAATGGGAAGGTATATCATGTTCATTAATTGAAAAAATTAATATTGTCAAACTATCCACACTATCCTAAATGACTGACAGATTCAAGTAAACCTTAGTAAACGTCTATGGGCATTCTTTACATAAACAGGAAAAGCTTCCTAAAATTTATACCGAATACAAAAGAACTGATGTTTATCAGTTTTCTATCACTATGAAAAAATACGGGAGGAAATCAATTCAAAGGAAAAATGATTTGCTTTAATTCATAGTTTCTGAGATTTGAATCCTTGGCCAACTGGTTCTACTACTTTGACCTGAGCTGAGGCAAAATAGGATTGCAATGTAAGTCTGTGGCCGAGGAACTTGCTACTCTAATGATAACCAGTACGGGATTAAGAAAGCAGGAGAAAGAGAAGAAGTGGGGTGGAAAGAGAACAGGAGCAAGCTATATCCTTCAAAGCCTTGATCCCAGGGACCCAGTTCTTCTAACTAGTGCCTACCTCTCAATATCTCATTTATCTATAAATTCAATAATTGATTAGCCCATTGCTGAACTTGGTGCTCTTACGATGCAGTCACTTCTCAAGATTGCCCTCTATTAGCCAAGCTTTCCACACATGAGTCTTTGGCAAATTTTTCAGATCAAAATTATAATAGACTAAGAAGCTAAAACAATCTTAATGCAAGAAGGATACAGCTGGAGGCAACAGACTTTCTAATTTCAAAGATATATTACAAAGCTATCATAAAAAAAGGCATCATGCTGGTATCAAAACAGAAAGATAAATGGAATGGAACAAACATTCAGAATTAGAATAGAGGACACATGGCTTATAAGGTCAGTTGATCTTTAACAAGAGTACCAAGAATATAATGAGGAAATGAAATAGAAAATATACTCAAAATTAGAACAGAGGATACATGACTTATAGGGTCAATTGATCGTTGATAAGAGTATCAAGAACGCATATTGGGTAAAAGTCTTTGAGAAATGGTTATAAGAAAGCTATCCGCGTGCAGAAGAAATTTAGACTCTTATCTCACACCATACCCAACAATCAACTCAACTGAAACAAAGAGTTAAAAGCAAAACTTGAAACTATAAAATTACAAGAAATACATACGAGTGAGAAAGAGAAAGGAGGGATTCTTGGAAATCTTAGCAATTTTTTAAAATACGTAACACTAAGCTTGTTCATTTTATTCTCAATTTGAAAAAAAACAAGAGTGAGTCACCTGGAAAGAAGAGAATTTAGTTGAGGAAGTGTCTAGATCACATTGACCTGAGCGAGATCTGTACAACACCTTCTTGATTAGTGATGTGGGAGGGACTAGTCCTCTGAGAGCAATACCATCTCTTTACAAGCTGGTCTGGCCTGTATAAGAAGGTAGATGAGCTGGGTGGTGGTGGTGCACACCTTTAATCCCAGCACTCAGGAGGCAGAGGAAGACGGATCTCTGTGTGTAGAAATAAGAGCGGTGGGCTGCTTCCCGCCACTTGGCTAGCTTTACCCAAAATAATTACACGGACACTGTATTCATGTAATCACTGCTTGGTCCATCTATCTAGCCTCTTCTAGGCTAACTCTCGCACCTGGACTAGCCCATTTCTAATCATCTGTGTGTAGCACCCCAAGGTGCGCTTACCGGGAAGATTCTAGCCTACGTCCATCCTGGGTCGGAGCTTCATCGCGTGTGCCTCAGAGAGCAGAGCTCTCGCCTCTGCCCTTAAGAGTGGAGCATCGTGTCTCTCTGAGGCGTCTGCCCCCGAGAGGAGAGCTGTTGAGTCTGACCTCACTTCCTCTTCCGCCCAGCATTCTGCTCTGTTCACTCCTCCCATCTACGTTCTAACCTATCAGGGCAAGCAGCTTCTTTATTTAATTAACCAATGGCCTTCCTCCATCATCTGTGAGTTCAAGGCCAGCCTGGTCTATAGAGATAGTGCCAGGATAACCAGGGCTACACAGAGAAACACTGTCTTGAAACAAAACAAAACAAAACAAAAAACTAGAAAAGAAAAGAATAAAAAGGATGGGAGGAAGGAATGAAGGAAGGTAGGAGGGAAGGAGGGAGGGAGGGAGGGAGGGAGGAAAGCAAGTTAGTTGAGTATGAGCCACTGGACAAGCCAGTAAGCAGCAATCATCCACGTTTTCAACTTCGGTTCCTGTTTGAGTTCTCACCCCAACTTCCCTCAGTGATGGACTATGACCTAAAATTGAAAACCAAGTCCTAGAGTGGCTCCCAGGAGCCCAAGGTGATGTCCCCAGTTAGTTCCTTGGGCAGCTGAGGATAGGGAACCTGAAATGACCCTATCCTATAGCAATACTAACGAATATCTTGCATATCACCATAGAACCTTCATCTGTTGATGGATGGAGATAGAGACAGAGACCCACACTGGAGCACTGGACTGAGCTCTCAAGGTCCCAATGAGGAGCAGAAGGAGGGAGAACATGAGCAAAGAAGTCGGGACCACGAGGGGTGCACCCACCCACTGAGACAGTGGGGCTGATCTATTGGGAGCTCACCAAGGCCAGCTGGACTGTGACTGAAAAAGCATGGGATAAAACCGGACTCTATGAACATGGCGAACAATGAGGGCTGATGAGAAGCCAAGGACAATGGCAAGGGGTTTTGATCCTACTTAATGTGCTGGCTTTGTGGGAGCCTAGCCAGTTTGGATGTTCACCTTCCAAGATATGGACGGAGGGGAGAGGACCTAAGACTTAACACAGGGCAGGGCACCCTGACTGCTCTTTGGACTGGAGAGGGAGGGAGAGAGGAGTGCGGGGAGGGGGAGAATGGTGGGAGGAGGGGGAGAGGGGTGGGAGGAGGGGGAGGGAAATGGGAGGCTGGGAGGAGGCGAAAACTTGGTTTTTTTTTCTTCCTTTTCTCAAAAAAAAAAAAAACCCCAAAAAAAAGAAAACCAAGTAAACCCTTTCCTCATTACACGGCGTTTGTCTGAGCATTTCATCACATCTACAGAGAAGCAAAATAGGACAGACACCATAAGAAAGGACAGCACACGTAGATAAATGAGGTTGAACTAAAACTACCACGAAGCAGTCAGCAGAAGAAAGATGGCAGCCTACAGAAAGAGATACAATACTAGTAAATGCACATCAAAAAACAGTAATATCCAAAATGTATGGGATTCAAACAATTTAATGCCAACAAAAACAATAAAAATAAATAGGCTGATTGATGATGAGTCAATAACCTAAACAAATATTTCTTAATAGAAGATAAATAATAGCAAAATATATACATAGATGTGCTTATTATCACTAATCAGGGAAATATAAATCAAACATACAGTGAGATATCACTTATTAGAATGAGTATATTTTAAAATGTGTGTGATGTGTGTTCATTCATGTGTGTGTGTATATGATATTGTATGTATTGGTGAGGCAGTAAAGGCAATATAAATTGCTAAGATTATTATATAAAACAGTGTGGAGGCTCCTCAAAAACTTAAGAGCAGAACTATCCTATGACCCAGAAATCTTGCATATATGCATAAGGAAATGAAATCATTCTGTCTGATAACTATGTTCTCATAGGCACAATAGTGAAGATATGGAAACAACTAACATGGTTGCTAATGGATACATGGATAAAAAGATTTGTATATGAATATAGTTGCATATACATAGTTGGCAAATATTTAGCCTCCTCACAAAAAGAAGGCAATCTCACCATTTGGTAGATGAACCTGGAAGGCATGCTAAGTAAAATAAGCCAGACACAAGAAGAAAACTGATGTATGATCCATGCACATTATTGCAAATCATCACATTGCGAAGGCAGAGAGAAGACGGAGGAACTGGGAAAACATTCGCCAATGAATAGAAATATTCAGTCATACTGGGTGAGGAAGTCCTGCAGGCCTAGCATATAGCATGGTGACGATAGTTAATAATACTATTCCATATGCAAGAAATTAGGAGTATTGATTTTGAACATTCTCAACACACACACAAACCCCCATTTGAAGTGATGAATATATTACGTATCTTCATTGTGATAGTTTTTTCACAATGTGCAGATACATCAAAGCACTGTGTTGTGTATCTTAAATACATACAATTTTATTTATCAAGAGAAGCTTAATAAAGTTGACAAAACAAAAAAAAAGATGATCAGGAACTTCCCATCACCCCCCCCCCCCAAAAAGTCATCACCTGACTTATAAGGGAACTGTAAATAAAAGAGTGATTAAATGCCACTAAGCAACACCAACCAATGTGATAAAGTTAAATTAAGACAGAATCAAATAATAAAAAAAAAAGACAGAGAGGATGTGGAACAGCATAGTGTGTGTACGAGGATGGGGTGACACAATCACCCTGGGAACTCTGTGACAAGAAATCTTCTGGCTCAAAATATGGACTCATGGCCTGGGTTCCTTCCTTGGCTCATTCTCAACACAAGAAAAACCAGATGTGTTTATGCCAGTGTGAGGTGCAGGCAGGCGCTCAGAAGACAAGCCAAGAATGTTGACAGCTACTTTGTTATAACAACCAAACCTTGAACAAACCCCATACCCAATAATAGAACCAAGCAGTGGCGTGCAAATAGCAGGAAAATGAAGGGCAGTCCCTCCAACAACTACCTATGTGGATGGACTACTTCCACAAAAATAAGAGCAAAGCAAACCACAGAGTACTAATTGATTCTTTTGATAAAGCTCAAAAATAGGCCCAAACTGATAATGATTTGATTTGATATTACAGAGCAGGAGAATATTTCCAGGGTCCCTTAACATGATATTTGGTGATCTGGGTGGTGGTACTCAGATATATTAAGTCTAAAATGATTCCTGTGGGAGATAACTTTGGCTAAAGTTCTTGCTGCACAAGTGTGCATAACTGGAGTCCCCAACACCCTTATAAAAAGCTGGGCCCTGCAACATAAATTTGTCACCCCAGAGCTAGAGAGAACTGGAGACATAAGGGTGCCTCAAGATCTCTGATCAGACAGCATCACAGCGTTGGTGAGTTCTGGCTTCAGCAAAAGACTCAGTTTGCAAACAAAAGGTAGAGATTGATTGAGGATGAAATCTATGAAGTCAGCCTCTACCCTCCACATACAAGTACAGGCACACACACACACACATGCACACACACGTGAACATATGCCCAAACACATACACAACACCATACGCATACAGGTTCATTGACACATGCAGGCATACATACACATGTTCATGAACACATGCACACACATCCAACACACATAGAGCTAATCATATGAAAAGTCACAGTAAAATTGTTTATTCCTTGCACAGGTGTATGTGCTTTGATGAAAGCACACATAACCGGCATGCAGTGTAACAGGTGAGCTTTATCATCCTTACACCACGCTGCCATGTTTTCCAAATCTAGAATGTTTAAGCATCGACAAGGGCCTCCCATTTTCCAATCACTTTGATGAAATACTGTCTTAACCTGCCTGCTCCTCTGCACACTATTGCCCCTGAAACCGCCTTGCTGCCACTTACTTCTCTAGTATCTTAATCAGTTCTCTTGCCTCTAGTTTTAGAAATTATTTGCTAGATATCGATCCGTTTCACGGGTCCCAAGAGAATCTGCTGACTTTGGAGCAGTTGCTCTCGACGTTCCAATGTGATTGATGTTCGGGAAGAAGTGTGAATACAGACTTGAAGAGAGCAAAGGGCATGAAGGTACAGGCAGAAGACACCCAGCTTCACACAGGGACCTGGAAGACATCTTCCTCTTGTATCTCCCTGAAGAAATCAACCATGCTGGCATTGATCTTGGACTCCAGCCTCCAAAACCACAAGAAAAGAAATTTCTTCTGTTTAATCAGTTTGGTCTCTGGTCTTTTGTCATCATCTTGCCCTGGAAGACTGATAATGTGCTTTACTTTGGAATGACAGAAACCACTCAGACCGAGACGGAGGTGGTGGTTGCACAGCGCTGTGAATATGTCAGACACCACATTTTTAAATGGTTTTGTTTCATATGAATTTTATCTGAATTTATTTAATAAAAAAACAACAACAACAGCAACAAGAAATGGTTGTCTCAGGCTTTGGATGATTAGCTAGAAAACTCTGCCTTGCAGTGGGGAAGATAAAACAAAGATGCTCTACATCCTCTCCATTTATTAAAAAAAAACAGGAATAATTGTTAAACTAAACTAAAAATTAAATTATCAGGTGTTAAATCACATACGTATAGTTACTGAAATTACACAAAGGACTGGTTGGTGGGTCTGAAGTTGTTCCAGGCTGAACTGGAATCCAACTCAAGGAAACATTTCTATGATGTCCTAATCCCTGAGGTCTCAGAATGTGACTCTCCAGGGTACCCCTTTCCTGGTATTCCCACCCTCTTCTATTCTCCATGTTCTTGAGGTTGTTCTTCTCTGTGTCCATCTGTAGGGGAAATAGTTCACCATGGTGGATGAAGTTACATCTCCTCTCAATTTTGCTTCAGTGACTTTGTGTTGCTGCCTTGATATTGTATGATGAATGGTGTTCAAATCATATTTTTAATTACTTGAATGTTTTATACAGTTACACAGTATTGATCGACCATATCCATCCACCATTGTCTTCCTTTCACTCCCTCTGGCGTCCTCGTCCATCTCCAGCCCAACTTCGTGTCCTCTTGTGTGTGTGTGTGTGTGTGTGTGTGTGTGTGCATGTGTGCGCATGTATAAGTGCATATGTGTATGTATGTGTACATGTGTTGTGTGCATGTGTGTGTGTGTGCGTGTGGAGGGGGCAAATAGGGTAGGGGAAAATTGGAACAAAGTATAGTGACATATTTGTATGAAGATATTATAATAAAACCCATGACTTTGTATATGCTAACCTTAAAAAATAATTTCAAAAAGGACAAGAAAATCAGCAAATAAAGGATTTCCTCCCTCCCTTCCCTTATCTCTTTTTTCCTTCCCTTCTTCTTTCCCTTCCTCTCGCCCTTCTTTTCTCCCTTCCTTCCTTCTGCAATCTGGCTGTTGAATCTGTACCATCACCACAGCCAACAAATCCAAGTGATCACGAAGGAGGTACCTTTTCTCTCAGATAAACAAGAACCCCTTGCTGACTGCCACTGGGACTCTCCCTGCCAGGATTCCTTACTGTATCCTGGTTTCCTTCTTGGTGGCCACAGCACTGTTTCCCTTGAGAGCTGCATCAACCAGGAAAATCTGGGGACTAGGGCACAATATGGCTCACTCAGGTGAGTCCCTGGGAGAGTCTGACTCCACAGAGGAGCCGGTGGAGAAGACTGGTTCCTGCTCCAGTGAGGCCATCTCTGGATCAGGGCCTTCGCAGCTCCTGACTGCCATGCTGGCAACATTGTCTTGGCTGCTGCAGGCTGGCCAGGCTCTCAGCTTGTTGTGTGTCAGGGCAGGAGCAGCAGGCACCGAGCCACTGTAAATGTTTGCTGGAGATGGGGCAACCTGGCCTGGTCGCAGCTGCGGCTCTGACTGCTGCCAGAGCCTCTTCCTGGCTCTGAGTTGGCTGGTTCATTGGTGGAATGGGAAAAGCAAAGCCTGGTAGAGCCTCCCAGTGTGAGGCTGGCTCTGCCAGCCCAAGCTGGGTGTATTTGTGCCCCTTACCTGGGAAACATATCATACACATCAAAGGCCAGAATTAATCAAAGCCACTATCGTGATCCCCTGCCTGGAGCCACTTCCATTACTGGAATAGAAGAAGCCTGCAAAAGTGACTGCTCTTCCCTGAGCAGGACGTGGCAAATCAAAACCACAGCAGTTCTATATCACACACGACCCTGCCAAGTTGCGATGCCAACCACACACATTCCTACACATCACCTTCATTTTCTGGGCCACCTTCAGAGTTAATGTCACATTCCCTGCCTAAAAAAAGAGAAGAGTCTAGGGTAAGAAGGACTTGGCCAAGGTCCCTCAAAGAAAGCTCTCGATAGAGTCTTAGTTCATACTCACGAAGTTTCTCAGTCTCTTTTTGTTCTACTGTACAGCCCTCCCCACACCCCCAAGTCAACCTTCATCCAGAAGAGTACAGCCCTCTAACACTAGTGAGTATCTGTGGTTTACTCTCTGCCTGGTTTCACCTTCCCTGCTTTAATACACTGTGCATACTGCCACAGGAAAGCTGTGTCCAAATGGAAATCTGAATTCAGATGCAGAAACAGAGATGTGGAGGGTATCTCTTTCATCTCTTTAAACTTGGATCAAGACTGACACAGACACAGATAGAAGCATTGACTCATGCAAAGAGATGGGCATTTAGCATGTGTGTGTGTGTATGTGTGTTTTATGTGCGATTGAGGGATGTGTGATTTTTTTTCTTTTTATATTTTTTATTTTTTTTTAGTTGTTGCAAAAAAAATTTTTTTC
>NC_022031.1:48037321-48056653 GCF_000317375.1 Microtus ochrogaster
CTCACGTTTCTCACCCCATTTCCCCTTAGCCCCATGCCACCTCATCCCCAAGTTCCCAGGTTTTGCCCTGGAATCTTGTCTACTTCCCATATCCAGGCGGATGACTATATGTTTTTCTTTGGGTTCACCTTCTTATTTAGCTTCTCTAGGATCACAAATTGTATGTTCAGTGTCCTTTATTTATGGCTAGAAACCAATTATGAGTGAGTACATCCCATGTTCATCTTTTTGGGACTGGGATACTTCACTCAGGATAGTGTTCTCTATTTCCATCTATTTGCATGCAAAATTCGCGAAGTCATTGTTTTTTACCGCTGAGTAGTACTTTGATATGTATATATTCCACACTTTCTTCATCCATTCTTCCATTGAAGGGCATCTAGGTTGTTTCCAGGTTCTGGCTATTACAAATAATGCTGCTATGTGTGATTGTGCAGAGACCAGAAGAGGAAATTGGGTGTCCCATCTATCCCTCTTTACTTTACTTCTATGGAACAGAATGTGTTGCTGAATCTGGATCTAGGCCAATGGCCAACAAGCCAGTAATCTCCTGTTTCCATTCCACTTCCCACAGAGCTGAGCTTACAGACCACAGACTCGTACAACAAGTTTCTAACTCAACAATTGTGCAAGTTTTTAATGTTGGTTCTGGGGATGTAAGATCAGGTCCTAATGTTTGTACAGCGAGCACTCTTGCACACTGAGCCAGCCTGGGCATTTGGGTTTTTACTACGAGATTCAAGGGTACCGTAAACATAGCTTTTTCTTTCCCTAAAACCTAAATCGAGTAGCTGACTCAGAGCAAGATCTCAGAGAATATAGTGGAATTAGATTGAGTGGACCTTTATCCCCCAAAGCAAAATATCAGTGCCTCCTGCCCAAGGACAGATGGATTCAGGGCTTGAAACATCCAGAACTCTTCACCATCTGACTCCACCTGACCTTCCAGGCCTAACTGCAGCCAGCCTGCACACTAAGCATACTTGACTTCTCTTGGATCTCTAAATCCCTCTTGAACTTTCTTACCTCAGGGCCATCATTTACACTACATCGGCAAAGCTCTGTCTCCATGTTCCCTTTGTAAAATATCATGGCCTGTTTTAAATGCCGCTTCCTCCCTCACAAGCCCCTTTGAGCCCTTAGGAGAAAAGTGATGCTACTCTTCCTGGATGCCTACTCTTCCTGGATGTCGTAGAACTGTGTTTCTATGAGCTTGCTTCGCTCTCGCTTAGATTTTAATCACTGAAGCAATGATTGCCCCAGCCTGGAATGGTCCTTATCTCTTGTTTCTTGTGCTCACAGTCTGGTCTAATTATTCTTCCTCAGGAAGTCTTTACAGTTCCTCTAGACCGATCCTGTCACTACATTTTATTGTCCCTGGAGGAGCCAAACCTCCTCCATGAGAACTTCCTTCTCTATATCTGGCCACAGAGACAGCTACCTGCACATCCATGTTCAATGCTGCCAGAGGCGCCCCACCAACAGAATCGAGCATCCTAGCTGTCTGTCAACAGATGGATGGATAATATAAACACGGTACACAGATACAATGGATTTTTTTTGTAATAAAGAAAAATGAAGCTTGCAGGAAAATGGATGGATGGGGAAACTATTATGTTCAGCAAACCAGTCTAGACACAAAAAGACAAATGTTGTGTGGTCTTTACCCTGAGTGGATCCCAGTTTCCAATTCTTCTATATGTGGGTTTATTGGGAATGAGTGGGGGTATAAGTAATGAAACTGGAAAGGAAACAATGGGTAAGGAGTAGGAAGGTTTAAGGAAGATTATGAGTGTGTGTGTGAGTATGTGTGTGTGTGTGTGCGTGCGTGAGAAAGAGAGTGTGTGTGTGTGTGTGTGTGTGTGTGTGTGTGTGTGTTTGTTGGGAGGATTATAGTACTGTGGTAGTTTGAAAGAAAATGGCCCCCAAAGGGAGTGTCACCATAAGAAGGGGTGGCTTTCTTGAAGTGGGTATGGCCTTGTTGGAGGACGTGCGTCATTGTGGGGGTGGGCTTTGAGGTCTCATTCCCTCAAGCTTTGCTCAGTGTGACACCCAGCGCACTTCCTGCTGCCTTCTGATCAAGATGCAGCCAGTACCTTGTCTGCCTGCACACTGCCATGATGATAATGGACTGAACCTCTGAACTGTAAGCTACCACCTCTAGCCTTTGTAAGAGTTGCTATGGTCATAGTGTCCCTTCACAATAATAGAAAACCTAGCTAAGACAAGCACATGTGTGTCAAGACAGTGGAATGGACATACTTGGAGTGGAAAGGTAAAGTCTGGAATGGAGTAGGGAGATAGTGGAATGGAGTGGCTGAGGTCAGATCAACCAAAACAAAGCATGTGTAAGATGTACTACTACTACTACTAAACAACCCCAGGGTTCTGAACCATCTTTCTCCTCACTCCTAAGCTACCCTGACACAAAATAGTGCTTTCTTGGTCCTCACCTTTATGACTCCAGGCACAATGCCAGTGGTCAGGACTAAATGACCCAGTAAGATGGCTGTAGAATGAATAATTGAAAGATAAGATGCTGTCTTCTCTCTCAGCATCCCCATCTCCTTTCTCTACCCCTCTACTTGCTTTGCCTTCTGTCACCACTGTGTCCCTCAGAGGATCCCATATGTATCCCCAGGAAGCAAGCCCCAACCAACAGTTAAAAATGCAGAAAGCCATAATGCATTGTTTCATATGGGAACACAAAAGTCAGATCATCAGTCAGAATGAGAACAAATTATTTCCCTCAAATCAATCAGTGAAAATGTTGCATAACTAATTAATCTGAAGAGAGAATTCTGATGTTGCTCTAAACTGTTCTGACTTACAAAGTGAGGATATATTTAGCCTGTTGTTCTAGACCAGAGGTAGGTTCTTTGGAAAGCACATATTAGTTGATTTATAATGTGGTCTGTGTGTTCACCTGGGAGGCATCCCAGGGTAGGAAGCAGAAGGACTGACCACTTAGATAGAGAACACTCATCAGAAGGACACAAAGGTCTCACATGCAGGGGGCATTTCTGTCACCTTGCCTCCCGCCACTTGGGGCAGCATGTTTCCTTGACCCATCAGGGACAGGGCATTTAAAGTTAAGTCACAAATGCAAGGACACATGACAGACTGCACAGACTGGTCACTGTTCCTGGGCATTCATTGGAGAACCCTCAGGCTTTCAGACAAGCTGGCCTCTGTGTAGTACCTCCGTGCATCCTCCCTCCCCTTATCTCTGTGCCTATAGCTCGAGCTAAAAAGTAATTCTGTGGTTAGTGCCATTCTCCCCACTTTTAGAGGAGAACATCAAGATGACATAGTCAGACCGCTGTTAAGCCAAGGTCCAAAGCCTTGACCCATTTTCACGATGGATAGCTCTATCACCTACGTACCTGTGAAAACTCAGTCCCAAAGTCAAACTCAAGGGCTTCTGCAGGAAGGAGACCCACCCATGCCACCCTCCTCGTGCTCCTCAAGATGTCTTGCAGGCCATGGCTACAGTATTTTAATACAAACAGTACTCACTGAATCCTTGTCCTTGAAACCCAGGTGCTATCAACTTCCTGTGGGCAGACCTTGTCTACCTTCTTTTATCCACCTCAGAAAGCAGCCTTGCATGTGTTGAAGGAAATCACAGGAGCCTGGGTTTCTTTTAACATTTAAAGCCCCAGGCCATAATTTGATAACTTAAACTATTCACAAGCAGAAGATACTGAGTGTTTTACATATGTAAACGAAACAGTTATTGCCAAAGGAAAGAGCTGGTACCAAACTGACGAAAGAAATGCACGACCCATTATTGCTAAACTATGTAAACTGTGGCCCATACAAGATGGTGGTCTAAGCCCAAAGGGTTTTATTCCCCCTAACTTAACTCATTCTCTGGGCCACAGTCACCTTTAAATATTTGTTTGGCAGATGGATGGGTTGAATTGAAAATGAAAGTATTCACATGTGACAGAGAAAGACGCATGAACAAGCAAATACAATTATTACTTCTTTCGTTGCTAAAACTACTAATGATCATGTTTCGTTTACTTCTGAAAACTACTAATGATCATGTTTTAAGTCAAGCAAAATAATCCAAACAATGCCATCCTTAGCAAGCTGTCTATAAACAAAGTACAGCTCTCAGGATCTCTTTGATTCTGTTTTGACAGCATGGTTGCTGTGCCAAAAACAACTACAATCTTTTGTTTACAACATTACCTTAACTATATGATTTAAATGAGTAAAGATTGCTTTTAAATTTTCCTACAGTTTATTTAAATGCATGTTTCAATTTTCCTGAATTGTATAAAAAATAATTTAGAAGATTAATTTCTGAAAATACCTGGTGAAATTTGCATACACGAAGCGTAATTATTATTGATATTTGCATAGTTCTCTCTGCCACATGCATGCACTATTACCAACTGCAACGCAACCTATGAAATTACTGAAGAAGCGCCTGTCAGTACAATATGGATTTGTCAACAATCGTTCAGCCTCACAGGAAAACAAAAGAACTTCAATGTTCAGCAGCAAAGACATGCCCCTCTGTTTTATTTATTTTCTTGGGCCAAATATGAAAAGACAAATCCATAGCAAAAGAATGTGGCAGTATTGCAATAAAGGTTAATCTTATTGCAAAGAAACGGAGATTCCTGGGGCTGGAGAGATGGCTCAACAGTTAAGAGCACTTGTTGCTCTTGCGGAGTAGTCCAGTTCGATTTTCAGCGCCCACATGCTGGCTCACAGATATCTGTAACTCCAGTCCCAGAGGGTCTGACACCTTCTTCTGATCTCTGAGTGCATCAAGCATGCATGTGATGCAGGCAAAACACACATACACTTAAAATAATAAAATAAATAAATCCTTTTTTTAATTACAGATTCGCCAGAAATCGAAAACATCATTGAAGAGGATAGGGAGGCAAAAATTGAGAATGCTGGTGGGAAAAAGAAGCAAGTAAGTTTATAGTGCAGAGAGGTAACTCTCAGTGTAGTCAGAGTTCTGCCGCTCAGGAGTAGGTAGAAGTTTTGAACATGGCGTTCAAAATGCTTGGCAATGGTCTCATTAGGATAAGTGTTTGTACAAAGTGCAAGGAGGAGTATGCACAACATAGGAGATGTTTCTGAACTACAACTGGTGGCACACACCTCTAATCCCAGCAACTGGGAAGCAGAGGCAGGTGGATCTCTATGACCTTGAGGACAGCCTGGTTTATATTGAGAGTTTCAGACCAATTATGCTTACAAAGTGAGACCTTGTCTTGAAAACCTATCAAACAAAAAGTAACCAAACAAGCAAATAAACAAAAAGCTATTTCTCTTCTCCAATGCACCTGAAAGAAAAAGCCAACTAGAAAAGAAATCTAGACAGAAGTTACACAGAAAATAATAATAGCCAACACTAACACCACATCTTTTATGTTTTAGGACATGTTATGAAGAGAGATGTGTTTGTTTACTTAATTTGTAAAATGAATATATTTATTCATTCGGCTGTCTAACAACTATTGGACCATTTCTTGAATTTGTCATGTTCTTAGGGACCATGAGGAGCTACAAGGGTGGCAGATCTTACCTCCAATGATCTCATATTATGGGACATAAAACAGACGCTTGTGGCATATTTTTATAAATCTGCATAATATTAACACAGAGAAAGAAATGACCACCATTGTTTGGGACTGACAGGAGCTTTTCAGATGATAATGATAATATGGAAGAATAAATAAGTTTACACAAAAGGAAATGAAAAGTACATTGGTGCATTGGGCATTATGCATAAAAATCACGGTGTTCTGGAATAACATAGTTCACTTTTAACACCATAAATGTACCCCATTGATGTGGGATTCCCCTCTGTATGCTGTGAATACCATTGGTTAATAAAAAGTTGTCTTGAGCCTTTAGAAGAGCAGGGAAGAAGAGAGCTAGGCTGGGAAAACTAAACTGAATGCTGGGAGAAAGGAGGCAGAGTTAGAAGAGAAGTCATAGAGCCACTGCCAAAGACAGACATGTTGAACCTTGCCAGTAGGCCATGAGCCTCATGGTAAAATATAAAATAATGGAGATGGGTTAATTCTAGATGTAAAATCTAGCTAGCAATACACTTAAGTAATTAGCCAAACAGTCTTTTAAATAATGTAATTTCTGTGTGGTTGTTTTGGGTTTGAGGTACCAGGCAGCAGGGAAACAAACAAGTGGGCTCATTACAACAAATTGGCATGCCAACATAGCTGACTAAAATCTACTTAAAACCTGAGAGGGCTTGGAAAGAAATTCTAGACACTAAAAAACAAAGTTTAGCCATATTCTTTTTTCTGAATGGGCTCTAATGCTGATGGCAACCTGTAGCTCCTTTAAGAGAGGTTTTTCTTATTCAGTAGTAGCACAAAAAAAATGCCGTAGCTTTGAAATGATGGCTTCTTGGGCTGTGGTGCCAGTACAAACTTTGGCTCTTTCAGGAGACAGAGCATTTAAATGGGTTTTGTGAGCAGAGTGCTACAACTTGTTTAATGGCAACATAGACCTGCTGTGTGCCTAGAAATGGGACGATGTACATGGCTCTCAGAGGCAGCAAACAGCTTCTCCATGTTGGACAGGGCAGAGCAAGCAGACAGGGATGTATTACCTGTAGCAATGATGTTGCGTAGATGCACTTAGCATTTTAAAAAGCCATCCTGGTCAGAAAAGAATTACAGATACACGATAAGGATATATTCAGACATAAAGGACCTCTAAATGAGACACAGCTTGTTTAAAAAATGTACATAGACTTGTGAGAGAGCAGAAAAAGAGTAAAGAGACAGTAAATGTAATATAAAAGAGTACAGTCAGTCATCGATTAAAGGAGTGAAGATAATAAAATATAGATTAAGAAAAATAATCCACATAAAAAGGGAATGTACACAGTGTCTGCATTATGTATATTATTGTGTTTTCTTTGAATTTTTTGACTGTGAAGGAGCTAAGTACAGAGAGACATTTCACTGTATGGGCTGCTAAGCTAAACCAACATTTATGTTCCAAAGGTATCATGACTTCCAAATTTGGCTCTAAGGATTTGTTGCTTTAGAAAAGTGGTTCTGCTTTTGTTTCCACAGAATATGAGAACCTGTGGAATCCTTCCAGACTAATGTGGTTTGATGGACCAAGATCCCCTGAAAGATCACCGTGAATACCCTCAAAAGTTACTTTACCCAACAAAAAGCAGGAAGCAGTTTGGAGAGAACTATATTCGTATTCCCAAATATTGTCTATAAATGTTTGTTTACATTTAAGGAGGAATATACTATAGAGATTTGCATTGCTATGGATCTTGGTTTATTGATACAAATTTTAGGTCAGTTTTATTATATGTATATTTCTGTTCTTTATTAAGATATTGTGTTTGTACAACTCATTTAAAAATATAAACTATAATTAAGAAATTTAGGTTAATAGATAATCATTTATAATAGTCAAGCTTGTAGTCATGTTATTTATGTTCCCTAAATATATAGAGATATATTTCAGTTATATAGGTATTCTTCAAATATTCCAGAGACTTCCAGAATATGGAATTTAAAACATTTTAAGAACTTAGGACTTTTCATGACAATGAGATACATCTGCTCCTGACAGCACCAATTACTTCAAGAAGAAAATGGGCATCAAAGTGGCTCCTTGTGGCGTTTGTTAGCCATTTGGGCAAGAAATTGCTCTTGCCAGGACTGCTTGATAGTATGCTGTATGACTGGACATGCAGGACTCACAGAGAAATGACTGCTGAACTTGCCTAAAGGTGAGACTGTCCTTCAGATTTCTTACTTCATGAAAAAGTCTGCCAGGCATTCTGCAGGATACAGAAGAAAGTAACTGGAAAACTACCAATACAGGCAGAACTGTCTTTGAAATTTCCTGTTTTGTGGAAAAGTCTGCTGGATACTATGGGCCTGTAGGCTGAAGATGGATGCTCCAAAGTTACAGAAGGACTCTGGATGACTGTTCAGGCAACGAGATGTCTCTCATTTCTAGAGCTTTGGAAGTTGCTTACAATGTACTTCCTATTTACTTAGGTAATATTATATCCTTCTGGAGTCTTTGATGGATTTGAAGAATTGATAGTTATAGTTTTCCTTAGTTATGATAAAAGATAAAGTAGATATATATATTGTAACTGTAATTGTTGTTTGATACCTGTTTTGTTATATGTAATTTTACTATGTTAAAGTTAAAACCTTCCTTTTTTATTTAAACAGAAAAGGGGAAGTGATGTGAGATTCCCCTCTGTATACTGTGAGTATCATTAGTTAATTAAAAAAAAACTGTCTTGAGCCTATAGCAGGGCAGAACAGAGCTTGGTGGGAAAAACTAAACTGAATACTGGGAGAAAGGAGCTGGAGTTAGAAGAGAAACCATGGGGACAAACACACTGAAACCTTGCTGGTAGGCCACAAGCCTCATGATAAAATATAAAATAATGGAGATGGAGATGGATTAATTCTTGATGTAAGAGCTAGCTAGCAATACAGTTAAGTAGTTGGCCAAGCAGTGTTTAAATAATATAGTTTCTGTGTGATTATGGGGCCTGAGCTGCCAGGCAACCAGGAAACAAACAAGAGGCCTCCTTACAACATCCTATTGCCAATAACTACATAATATGCCTAAGGTCTTCAATGCTCAGTGCACAACATAGACACACTGGGAGATTTTAAGAAATTAAATGGCAAGGAGAGACTCCATCGCCAATTGTTTTCCTCAGAGACTGCATAGGGATTGGTTTCACATGGCTGATTTTAGAGGAAGATGACTTACTGTAATTAGTAAACTATGACTAGGGAGCTAAGTAACCCCTCATTGTAAGAATGAGGACTGAAAAACTGAGACAAATCAAGAATGTTGGGCAAACATAATTAATGAAATAGACCACTGACAAGAGAGAATGCAGGCTGTGTAGAAATTACTGAGCAGTCAAACCACATATCACAGAATATCTGCATGGTTTAGGAAATGCTTCATCCTGAACATGCCTTTAATCTTGAGATCTTTGTCTATATTATACAGCATTAGCTGTTTTCAAGCTTTTCAGCCATTCATTTATACCAGCAGTTCTCAAGGTGTGGGTTGTCCTGACCCTTTCACAGCAGCTGCCTAAGACCATTGGAAAACATAGATAATTACACCATGATTCATAACAGTAACAAAGATACAGTTATGAAGTAGCGTTGTAAATGAGTTTATGATGGGGGGGGGCGTCACCACAATATGAGGAACTGAATTAAGGGTCATAGTATTTGGAAGATTGAGAACCATTGATTTGCACCATTATAAAGGGGAATTTGCCTCAAATAACCTATGTTGTCTAATTTGTTTATATGAAATATATATTATATATACTTAGACTATCATTGGCTGGTATCAAAGAAAGTTTCATCATACATGAATATTAATGGAAATTCATATTTCAAAATATTTTGTTGAACAATATATGAATTCTAGTGCTGGGATTAAAGGCGTGCACCCCTACTGCCTGGCATCCATGGCTAACTAGTGTGGCTACTAGGATTAAAGGTGTGTGCCAAGACTGCCTAGTCTGTATAACTAACCACTGTGCCTCTTTTACTCTCTGATCTTCAGGCTAGCTGTATTTACTAAAATACAGATGAAATATCACTCCAGAGGAGATAAGTGGAGGAGTTATTGTTTAATAAATGTAGGGTTTTAGTTTAGGGTAATGACAACTTTTCGAATGAATGTCACTGAATGGTACTCTTGATTTAAAAATAATTAAAATGGTAAATCTTCTGTTATTCACCCACAATAAAGCATCACTAAACAAGTTTTAATCTGTTCTACCAAGGCCGTTAATTGGCTCTAGGAAAGCCAGCTGGAAAGGCTAACTGCTCAGAGGCCCATCAGAGCATGGACTCCATGTTCTTTTGCATTCCTGTAACCGAGAGTGGTGCTGAACAGAGCCCGAAAGCTTTAATTTTCCATGGCCAAGCAAGCATGCATGCACAAACACGCACAGAGTCTCTGGGGCCCATGGAGACCCAACCTGGAAACTGGGCTTGCCAGGACTAGACAGCCAGCCAGAGCCAGCCCATGTATCACTCACCCAGAAGACAGCCCTCCATGGAGAAAAAGAACCTCAGAGTCCTCTAACAAAGAGGATAATAAATTCCGATTAGCTAAGGAAGCTCCAAGTCTAAATACCAGCTAGGCTCAGCCCCTGCGAGAGGGGACGAATTATCTGAAAGGTCATCCTGGAGACATTGAACAAAGAGCCTCCAGCAGCTGGGTCCCTTAATTTGAGGAAACACTGAAGCCTTTAGAGAAGCCAGAGCTGGAGAGATGGGAACGCAGAGAGGCCTTGTGAGCTCAGAGAGGATTTAATAAGAAGGGAAACACAGAGACTCGGCAGGAAGCTCTGGACCCAGGCAGCCATGGCTCATCCAGGCCTGGCAGAAGGCCTCTGGAAGGAGCTGCATCTACTGCGCTAGGCTGGGGTGGCCCTTTTTGGCACTATAATAAGACAGAATGGCTCTGATCTCAGCGATTAAAGCTTTAAAACCACAAGCCTCAGGCAGGGAGTAGGCGCAAGAGTTACAGCCTGTCATCTAGCCTTGTTCAGTCTTCTCCAGGCTGTGGGCTGCTGACAGAGCCCAGTCTGTCTCCAGAAAATTCCAGGGGTCTCCCAGGAATCTATGGCCAGGTTGAGCCAGTAGCCTCTTGCCTGGGTCCTGTTGTCACAGCTCCAGGGGTGGTAAGATGGGAAGCTCCCTGGGAGGCCCATGTGGCAGCCAGGAAGTGGTGTGCTGGCCTGCAGCCATTCCTTGCTTCCAATAACTTCTCTGTCTAGAAAACCCAATGAAAAGAGAATGAAGGGGCCATGCCACTTACGTGGGAACCTGAGCAATTGGCCTTATCCGATACCTAAGCCACATTATCCTTAAAATGTCCTTCACTGTGCAAGTGACAATTGCGAGCGAAGTGCAGCCCTGTCGTCTGGTCTGGTGTGGTCTGGTGTGGTCTGGTCTGGTTGAGACAGTTCTGGACCAGTGAGGTCTGGTCGAAACTGGCCTGGTCCAGTCTGGACTGTCTGGACTGTTCAGGTCTCTCCAAGCCACTGAGTCACATTCCTGAGCCTAGCAAGGAGCAAGGGAAAGGGACTACCGGTCATGTTTACAGGTCTAAGTTCTGTGCTAACCAGAAACAATCCTGGGCCTAGTGTTTCCTTGAAGACCGTGGTTGCTCTCTGGAGCTTGATTTACAAAGCAGCATTTCAAGGTAGGCAGCAATGTCCACGTTTTCAGCAAAAGAAAATGTCAGAGCCGAAAACGAACCTGCGTTGGAACATGGAAAATCTTCTCCACAGAATCATGCTAGCCCCAAAGCAGGCCTTTCTCACGTGGGAAATTCCCATGCCCTGACAAGTGGTTCTAATGCATGGGTCTGAGACTCAGAGACGTTTTACTGGCTTGCCAAATGCCACACTGTCTGTGGGTTAGACGACGGGGACTGAGGTTCGTTTCTGAGTGAGTCCAAAGCCAATGTTGTTTCCTTCATGCCTAATATATTTTTAGCTAACATAAAATAATCCCATGTCCTCTTGCCAGTCAGCAAACACTTTGCTCCTTCGATCTTGAAGCTTAAAGCCCTTAAAGAGTAGCACAGTGATTATCCTGCCCCATGCTCCAGAAGCCAAAATTTACTGCAGAATGAGGTGACATGAAACAAAACAGACACATCTCCCAGGCCAAACAGAGAAACCGTCTGGATTACGCAGGACTGATGACTTTTATTGAGAAGATCTGAAGCTCATTAAAAAAAAAAAAAAAAAAAAAAAAAAAAAAAAAAAAAAACTGGTAGAGAGAAGTGTGTGTGTTGGGTTCAGTTCCCAGCCTACCCCATAATTCCACTTTTTTGTTAAACCAAGAACGCTTAAGCAATGGAAATGACCAATCATTTCTTGAAGAGGAATTCTATGTCATTTTACCCCAAGCACTAAAAATGGTGCTGCCTTCCACAATTCATATGACCCAGTGAATGCAAGTGTTTTTTTTTTTTCTCCAGTCAGAACCAAATTTTCCAAGTAATTCTCATATGAGTAAGAATATTCACCAATCTAATCAAATCCATCTCTTTTTCTCTTGAGAAAAATGTTGCCAATTGCAGGAACATACAAATTGAGGGAAATGGAAACCGGTTTTGATATTGCTTAGAGCCTCGTAATTTCGGTTAAAATGACAGAGGCCGCTTGAAGGATTACTCAAGCCTAACAGACAGGAAACAGTTAAATCACAGTGACTTGAAGGGGACCTCTGTGTTGTGAAAGAATAGACCTAGCGAGGGCAGCTCCCTTGAGTGTCATGAGACTTGCATACTAAAGAAAGCAGTAAGGACCAGTTATCTTTAGCAAGCAATGGGAGAAAATCTGAGATCTGAGCTCTCAGAATTATATACAGTAGATACCTTGAAAAAAAAAAAAACCTTCCACAAATATGCCTACGTGTGAGATCACGCCAAGCAAATATCACTTTAGAGGTTCGGCTGAGCTCACACACAAGTGAAATCCCTAGAAGTCAGGAGTCCGAAATGAAGCTCAAAGCAAAGCTATGGCAATGTCTGCTGTCAATGGAGGTCCTCTGAGGTGATAAAGGGCAGGGGTGACTCTGAGTAATCTCAAAGCATGGATTTTAATGTGCCTGCCTTGATAGGAGATGAGTCTTGGGCTGACTCACATTGAGGGACATCTAACTTACATACAATTTGTATAAAACCACATCCATGAAGAATAACATGCACAATACAAAGATGAGCCAAAAATAATGATCCTCCTGTTCTTGGGAAGACAATAAGAAAGCTCGGTGCTCTCTCTCTCTCTCTCTCTCTCTCTCTCTCTCTCTCTCTCTCTCTCGTTTTCTATCTCTCATGCATTTTATTTTTATTTTAATTTATTATGTAAAACAATCTTCAATTTAAATATATTTTAATCACATTCTTCCCCTCCCCCACATCCTTCCAGATGCTCCTTCTTCCCACCCACTCAGCTTTAAGTTCTTTCTTAAGAAACAAACAAAAACCCAATAAAACAGCAAAAAAAGAAGGCAGAGCCATGCTTAAAAAGAAAAAAAAACAAGAAACAACAACAAAAAAAAACACCCCCAAACTGTGCCAAGTAAGAGCAGCACACACAAAACAATGTGGAGTTGATCACACAATGAACATGAGGTCTCTTCTGGAGTGCTTGGTATACACAGTGTCATTTTCCTGGAAAAAAACTGATTTTCCCTCTCCCAGCAACTCTAAGCGATAGCTCA
Source organism: Microtus ochrogaster (assembly GCF_000317375.1). Classification (NCBI taxonomy): domain Eukaryota; kingdom Metazoa; phylum Chordata; class Mammalia; order Rodentia; family Cricetidae; genus Microtus; species Microtus ochrogaster. The sequence goes on from NC_022031.1 coordinate 48,050,611, forward strand.
GTTCTTAACTTTTACTCTCATAACTAGATTTTCATTTATTCATACATTTCTTCTTTTTTCTAATATAACAAAATAACATATAATAAGTCATAACAAGATCTGTCACTTTGAGATTGGACATGACAAACCAACAGAAGGAAAAGAGCCCAAGAGAAGGCATAAGAATGAGAGACCTACTTACTCATTGACATGTTCTGGAATCCCATAGAAACGCTCACGCTCCACTGGAAGCCATAATTCATAGGCAGAGGACGTGGGGCCGACCCGTGCAGGCCCAGTGATGCTGTTGCGGTCTCTGTGCGTTTGTATGAACTTTGATCATGTTGATTTACAGTGTCTCGTTTTCTTGGTGTGCTCCATCCCCTCAGGCTGTTAAACTCTTTCCACCTCCTCTCCCACAGGTCTTCCTGAGCTCTGAGGGGAGGGACTTGATGGAGAGATCCCATTTAAAGGCTGAGTGTTCCAAGGTCTCCCACTCTCTGTGTAGTGTCTCGCTGTGGGTCTCTGTATTTGTCCTCGTCCTCTTCAAAAGGAAGCTTCTCTGCTGAGAGCTGAGCGAGGCACTGTTCTGTGAGTATAGCAGAATACCATTAGGAGTCAATTTATCACAAAATAGTCTCTATTTTTAGACCAATATTACTTGGTTTTCTTCCAGGTTCCTGGAATCTCTCATCTCAGGTTCTTGGTCCCACAAGAAGTATAGGTATGGGTTACATCTTGAGGAGTGGTTCTTAAGTCAAATCAATTATTTGGTTCTGCCCACAAACTTTGTTTTATAGCTTGCCACTATTACCCTACTATATCTTGCAAGAAGAACAGGGAAGGGTTTGTGGGTGGCCTGGTGTTTACATTTCTCTTTGGATAATGTGGAGAGTATCTTCCTGCACCACAGATTTTGGAATGTAGGGGTGAAGGGTTTAAGTAGGCACCAGCTCTGCATCTCCATGTCCAATATAGCTATTGTCTTCAGCAATGGGATCTTGCTCTTAGTTTCTGGAGAATAACCTATAGTCGTGACAACAGCCTGACTTACTTGGGGATTCCCATGGTGCCTCTTTAACCAAAAAAACTCAGTTAGGTGTAACCCAATCCTGGTAATGGAATCTTTATTGGGTGGCAAGAGATGGCCAACTAGGATTCTGTCTCCCCATTATTTGGTAATTTCATTTGGATCATTTTCACCTATGTATATATAGGTTTCTATATTACCTCTCAAATCCCCCTTCATTTTAGCTGTTTCTCTCTGTATTTCCTCCCACAAAACCCTTTCGCATCCCCACTTGGTAACATCATTCCAGCCACCCCCCTTCAATCCTTTCCTAAGGAGATCTCTCTGTTCTTCTAGCCCCTTACTCTATCTATCCCTATACCCTACAGCTCTGTAGATTTAGCTTCATTCCCAGTGACTTAACAACTACTACCGACATGTAAGTGAATACATACCCTATTTGTTTTCTTGGTTCTCGCTCAGGATTTTTGTTTGTTTGTTTGTTTTCTAGTTCCATCCATTTTTGCTTACAAATATCGTGATGTCATTTTAACTGCTGAGTTATACTCTATTGTGTAAACAGCATTTTCTTTATCCATTCTTCCGTTGAGGGGCATCTAGATTGTTTCCAATTTCTATCTATCATGAAGAGGGCAGCAATGTACATGGTTGAGTCTCTGTGGTAGGATGAAGTGACCTTTGGGTATACGCCCAAGAGTGGTATGTTACATCTTGACCTAGACTGATTCCCTTCTTCCTAAGGAACCACCACACTGATTCCCATAGTGTCTGGATGAGTTTGCACTCCCACTAGCAATGTATGTGTGTGTTTTTCACTCCACATCCTCACCAGCATGAAGCTCAGCTCTCTTAATTGGGTTGCAGGTGAGACATTAATGCCCTGAAATGTATAACCAATACTTTGTACTTGTGTTGGACTTCAGCTCTAATTTATAATATTTATAATATCCTTAGCTTCCGACAGGCTGGAAACCAGAACATTTTATAAAACAGATATTAGGTTTCTAATATACCTAGGACTAAAAAAAGCAAATATCATTACTTACATGTGAAAATATTTTAAATCAAACATGAGCATGATTCTCACATTAAAAACTCTTGCAAGATAAACTATCAGCATGAAAAAAAAACATGATTAAGCAATTTCACAGGAACTATGGAATGATAATAAATTGTTTAATAGTGTAAAAAGAACTGTAAAAAATAAGACACTGGAAAAAGATATATACCTTAAAAGAGAATGAGTTAGAACTTCTAGAGATGAAAAATCAAGTCATTGAAATAAAAAATTCAACGATCCATAGCTGAAGGAACGCCTTGAGAAATAAATGGTGGATTAAAGGTCATGAGTTGAAACCACTTGACATCGTGGAAAGAGATTGGAACTCTGAACAGGGTAGACAGAATTATACAAAACAGTTACTAGAGACATATGCATCGAATAAAAAGTGCTAGCTCTTAGGAACTGCTCCTTATGTACAATACACCATCACAAATGCAAATCATGCCATCTAAGTCTTGTAATAACTCTATAAGGTAGAATCTAGACTCTCCACTGATGATAAAGAAATAGAAGGAGGAAGAAACTTTCTCATGCATGTGCATACACACACACATGCACACACACACACACACATACATACACACACACAAATACAAACATCAATAATTAGAAGGTCTAGGAATCAAGTCTGGGTTAATTTGAATCCAAAATGCTTCTTTAAAAAAAAACACTAACTTTTACTGCTTAAGCTAAAATCTAATTTTAATCAGCTGTGTAAGTTCATGGCCTGACCATTGAGAGAATATTTTATTCCTTATGGAAGGTCCATTGGAGCCTTTCACAAATATATCTTGTAGCTTTCTTTCATGGCAATATTTGATCTACAGCTCAGACTGTGGGCCAGAGGATTGTGGAAGACTTGAAGGATTAAACAGGTATCTGATTTCAGAATATGCCTTCAGCGAGCCCAGATGTTCTCTAAATCTGGGAGACTCAGGCAGATGTTAGTGATCTGACCTGTCAAGGAAGAATCTAGAAAGACAGAAAAGTGCTAGAGGGTTTGGATGACTAGCAAAGCATCAGAATATAGTGACTGGGGAAGTTTAAGGGAGATCAGCGTCACCATGGTGCTGTCTGAATGAACCCTGGCTCAGGAATAAAAAATGTTCTTTTTTTCCCCCCTTCTTATTCTCTAATACTTCTGACTGTGGACCAGCAGCCCAAGTTCCTATGGTCAGGAAGCCATCAGACTCCTTTCATGATGGGCCCTGCCTAGGCTGTGTCTCTAGAAGTTTATAATAGGTGACAGCATGTCATTAACATCTGTGGAGGTAACACAGCTAACAAAGTAGTTACACAAATACTGAAATTTACCAGAGCATTTCAAAGAGTAAGTATTTCCTATTTCGTGGTGGCTACTTCCTAAAAAATAAATCTGGACAGCCACGGAGAATCTCTTAGGAAAACCACAAATCACTCTGCAACTTGCAGGAAAAGATTATGTTCGGTAACTTAAATATATTACGTATGGAGGAGAGTAAAAAAGCATTTTTAATAATGTATGGTATGCAAGAACAGCCCAGTGGCAGCAGGGGCACACGCCTTTATCCCAACACGCAGGGGGCAGAGGCCAATGGATCTCTGTGAGTTCAAGGCCAGCCTGGTCTACAGAGTGAGTTCAAGGACAGCCAGGGGTGCATAGAGAAACCCTATCTCCTAAACTACTACTATTATTACTACCAATGATGGTGGTGGTGGTAGTGATGGTGATGATGACAACTTATGCAAGAAACAAGCCAATCAACATTCCATAATGGATTGGGGACAGGGGCACACCAGCACCGTCCCTAGTAGAAGAGCCTGATATTTCTGTGCCTCAATGTTCTCATCAATAAATTTGGGCTAGTAATATTATCTCCCCCATAGGACTGTTTTGAGGGTCAAATGAATTTATGAGATTCAGAAATTTAATACAAGTCATTGGCAAAATAGATCAGATACCCCATTAATAATTCTTTCTTTCTTTTTCTGAGACAGTATTTCTCTGTGTAGCCTTTTCCAACCTGGACCTGGAATGTAGAACAAGCTGGCCTTGAACTCAGAGATGCACCTTTTCTGCCTCCCAAGTGCTAGAATCAAAAGTGTGTACCACCACTGCCAGGTTCCCATTAGCAATTTTTAAAAAAAAAAACAATTTGGTTACTACTATTATCTCTCTAATGATGACATCCAAGAGCTGACAAGGAGAAAAGATTCAGTCTTGTAGATTTCCCCCTAGTTTCAAAGCCCTTGAAAATCCCACCCTTGGCTCGAATGAATCTTTCATTTGTATTTCATTCCGTCATGCCTGGAACATTTGACAAATATCCAAACTAGCCTCAAGGACTAGAAATGCCTTTAGCCCAGCTCCTTGATCATTGTCCTCTATTTTCTTGCTATGTCATTCAGAGTAAGTTACTTAGTATCTTAGACCTCAAGCCCCCTCCCCCCCACTTCAGAATGCCTTGATGGTATACAAGTGAATGTCTATGGATGTTCCCAGGATTGGGCCCGGTACAAGGACAAGTGTGTAGAAAACGTTATCCCTCCCACCCCCATAACTCAAGAGGAGACGCTATGACAACAGGACTATTCGGGAATATATTCATTTAGTCAACATACCCTGAGCATCACAACTCCATGAATAAAGATGAGCAAAGATGACCTCCATCCTAGAGGTTCTCCTGGTCCGAATGAAGAGATAATAAATAAGCAAATACGGTCATATTGTTGAGTGTGGCAATAGCCGGTGACCTCTGTCAAGTCATAGATGCAGCAAAGGGCAACATCCACACTGTAGCCATTCGAGAAGCAAGCAGAAGCTGAGAGACAAGGAGACCACCAGTAGCAAGCACTCCTAAGAAACAATTGTGGCCCTATTTCCAGCTATCTAAGTGAAAAGAAATAGAGGACATGGAGACCTGAGATTATCAGAGGTATTTGTGTAAATTCATTTAGTTGAGACCATGTTTATAAATGAGAAAAAATAGAAAAAAAAAACATCAATGCAGCAAAGGCAGCCATCACACAAGCCCATATGAAACTCCCAGGGCGTGCTAACAGACAGGGATGTGGATACCACTGCTTTCGAGTGGTGGGTCTCAGTGGATACAGGGACAAAGGGACAGATCCACAAGCTCCTAGTCTGGGAATTCAGCCTTCTCTCAGCAGCTCCAAAGGGACTGAAGTTTAGAGCTCTACTGTCACCCACAAAGACAACAGGAGCCCTCAAGCTCGTCCCCTTTGGAGCAGAGTGTGCCCAGAGGAACACTGACAAGCCACAACCAAATCTGCTTCTTTCTTCCCTTTTGTTTGGTTGCTCCTTGGGAACGGGCACAATTTGCATTGAGGTTCGCACAAAGCCAAACAGCTCCAGTGTCAAATGGAAATCCAGCAGGCTCTTCCCAAGATGTACTGTTCCTTTTGTACAGGCTGGTGACTTGGGAGAGGGGGCCCAGGACATAATGACTGTGTCTCTTGGGAAGCACACCCAGACAATGGTCTGTGTGTGAAAAGGGGAACAGATTAACCAGGACCAGGCTATCTCCCAATTGCTTTTCTTAAAGAAAGACTCTATTACCAGCAAGCAAAGCACACACAAAAACAATGCATAAGCTAAGAGAGTACTGGCTTTCATATACTCAGAAATAACACAACACGGACAAGCTACAACTTTCCAAATCCCTTCGAAAATCCTTTGCAGGAGCAGAGATGAACTGGCACATCTACACTCTTTGTTTAATGCATTTGTGCTTTTGTTTGATCAAGGGGGCAGCAGTCTAACTCATTATATTGGGGGAGCCGCATTCATTCCTTTGTGCTTCTTTTTCTTCTTCTAATCTTTATTAAAATCAAAAGAGGAGCCACTCTAATCCTTCGAACGATAATTTATTTCTCAACCTACAAAGTCAGCGTCTTCTCCATTATTTTAAAAACAAGTCAATGCAATGATTTTAATTAAAAATGAAATAGAATGAACCAAAAACAACACA
>NC_022031.1:48056753-48058600 GCF_000317375.1 Microtus ochrogaster
TTGTCAGATCAACACACAACTTGTTTACAACTTAATGGGCATCAGGGCTCCTGGTGATAAAGGATTTTAATGCACTAGAATGTTTCATTGTAGTTGGTAAATTCTCTGGACTTTCATTTGAGTCTTTGGAGAGCTAAACACATCGAGAAGTCTCCTAATGAAACGCTCTGACCCTGGGAAATTTTATGCTTCCAAATGTACTTCTGCCCATCCCCCAGCCTCCATCTCTGCCAGCCGCCTCCTTGGCTAGAAGATTCAGTGGGTTCTATTTTAGCTGGGGTTATTCATCTCAGATAGCAAAGCAGGTTTGGTTTCTGAACAAGGAGAAAAAAAAAAAAAGACTCTGTGTTAAGGAGACAGCCTTCGGCCTGCCCGTGGTTAGGTGGAGTGGGTGAGATTGCAGGGTGAGCTTTAGAAAAGCAGGCAGAAGAGGAAACCACTTGGAAAAGGAAACAGATACCTTCTGCCTCACAAAATGCTTTTCTGAAGGGACACTTGATGGAAATGTAACTTGAATATTCACATTCGTTCAATGTATATGCATTGAACACACTTCTCGAGAAGCTACTGAGTTCGAATAATGATGCCCAGAGATTAGATTTCAAGAGATGATCTTTCAAGGAGTTGACTGCGGTTCCGTGCACACCCAGCAGCAACCCCCCTGCTGTGGGGCAGGCCTTGAGAAAGAAGTCACAAAGAGTCCAAATGCACATGCACGGTTCAGTGAAAGAGGCAAGGGATGTGCTCAGGGCAGCAGCAGCAGACCCGGATGTTAATTGCTGCAGGAGAGAGGAATCTTCCTAGGAAAGGAAACTAGAGTTTAGTTACAGGGAACAGGGTAGGGGTGCAGAGCCTCAATGAGCTTTGAAGAATAAATGAGACCTGAGTGTCTGGGTGAGAAGAAGGGGAACTTCCTGGCAAAGTATCCTGTGAGAACAGGTTCTGAGCCTTAAAGTGCATACACAGATCAGTGTGATTGAAGATGTGGAAAAACATGTGTGGGTGGGGGAAGGAGATAAAGTGGCCTTTCTCCTGGCTTCCTATGTATCCTTCTAACATTAAGTAAAGCCTTTTCAAGAGACCTTGAAGAGCCCCATCAGGAGTGGTTGGAATAAGAACACCCATATAGGCTCATCTATTTGAATGCTTGGTCATTAGGGATTGGAGCCACTTGACAGGGACTAGGAAGTGTGACCTTGTTGGAGCAGGTGTGGCCTCGTTGGAGGAAGTGTGTCACTGGGGGGTGGGCTTTGAGTTTTCAAATGCTCAAGCCAAGCCCGGTGTTTTTCTCTTCCTGCGGCCTGCTGATCTGGATGTAGAGCTCTCTGCTACCCCTTTAGTACCAAGTCTGTCTGGGTGCTGCCACGCTTCCCACCATGATAATAATGGACTAAAGTGAAACTGAAGGTCACCCCCAATTAAATGTTTTCCTTTGCCGGGCGGTGGTGGCACACGACTGTAATCCCAGCACTCGGGAGGCAGAGGCAGGCAGATCTCTGTGAGTTCGAGACCAGCCTGGTCTATAAGAGCTAGTTCCAGGACAGGCTCCAAAAACCACAGAGAAACCCTGTCTCGAAAAAAAACCAAAAAAAAAAAATGTTTTCCTTTGTAATAGTTCCCATGGGTGGTGATGTCTCTTTACAGTAACAGAACATCCTCTAAGTCTGAGTATACTGAGTATACTTCTAAAGTATACTACAATTGGCATAAAAACAGAGAAGGCAACCAATGGAATCGAATAGAAGACCCTGACTTTAACCCACAAAACCTAGGAACACCTGATTTTCGATAAAGGAGCTAAAAGTATACAATGGAAAAAAGAGAGCATCTTCAACAAATTGTGCTGG
>NC_022031.1:48060284-48072397 GCF_000317375.1 Microtus ochrogaster
GGGGGAGGGGGAGGGAAATGGGAGGCGGTGGCGGGGAGGAGGCAGAAATCATTAATAAATAAATAAATAAATAAATAAATAAATAAATAAATAAAGTATACTACAGGTTACTCATTGGTCTCTCCCCCACTAAATTGTGCACATCTGATCTGCTAGCTTTCCCTTCTTCTGTTTTCAGAACCACAATGCCTTTAGAGGAGGGGGCAAGGGTCAGGGGCTTGGATTTCCAGAACTAAATTAGAATGAGGCATTAAAACCCTATTGTGTTGAAGTTAAAAACTAAACCAGAAAGCACATGAATTTAGTGAGTTTGTCCTCAAGTTTTTTGAGGGTCCCTGAATGGGACATTTCATCCTGCTGCTCTGGTCCCCTTTAGGAATAAAGAATGCATCACTGCCTAAATAGATTTCTGATGACAGAGAGCCCCCAGTCCATTTCAGCGAGGTAGAATCTGGGAGAAGGTTATATGAACATCCAGTGACTGACGGAGGAGGGATAAGTGACTGGGCTTCTCAACCCAGCATTGGAAAGCTCTCTGTAGCCACCACCTAGCTTTGTAACTCTCTGTAGGATGGGTGGACATAAACAACAGCATGACCTCTCCCTTTACCCAGTTCCACTTTTGTCTCTCCTCTTCCAAAGATGTTGATCTCAAGAGCCCAGCCCAAGGCGTTTCCCCCATATTGTCCTTGTTAGGAATTTTTCCTAACGTGAGGTCTCTGCTGAAGCAAAAGTCCTAATCAAGCCAAATCATAACAAGCCAAATGAAGAAATATCCAGGCTTAATGGGATTCCTGCGCTCTTGGGTGACCCCGAGGAAGAACCAGGAGGTTGCAAATGTGACCACGGTGGGGTGAGGGGGAGAGCACCACGGGGAGCTCTCTTAAATACCCTGTGGGAGTGGTCCTGATCCCCCACGAGGGGTCAGGACCTGGCATGCTGGAATTTAGAGTCCAGACCAATACAACTCTCAGGCTAGGGGGCTACACTCCCAATTTAACAGTCCTTCCTGTCAAAGTTCACTTCTGAGAGTACTCGGTTTTCCACAGTTCCTTAAGGGACCAGCATCAGGTTATCATCTATGAACTATCACAGTCTCACATGGGATGCCCAAATGACCAGATAGGCAAACAATCAAAACAGAATTAGCAAATTATAAGTAACATTTAGTTCTGCTAACGTCATACTTCCACAGTATTCGGGACACAACAAAATGTATCACAGATCTTTGGGAGAGCAGTTCAATGACACATATCAAAAATGCCAGACCATTCTGAAAAAGGAGTTTATTCCAACGCAATCACAAGGAGAATTACTTTTACTCATAACGCTTTGGCAGCATTAACTTGAGAAAATGAAAATGTGCATCAGACTACCTGCTCAGTGCTAGGGGAGGTGAAAACCACAGCAAAATCCCCAAGCATAAAGGCTAAAATGAAAGACGAGGCAAGGTGTATCATTTTAGATGAAAGGAACAAAATTTTTAAAATCCTTTCTGAAGCCGGTTGACTAAAATTGAATGGGATTCAGAATAAAAGTCAAAGAAGAGACCCCAAAAAATGATTTGGATCGACCAATTTTCTTCCAAATTTTATTCAGTGTCTTTATAATTTTCCCCTTCATAATTTAAGAAGTCATTTGAATGATTTGACACCCAGTTTCCCTACCTGAGAAAGAGGGAGAGGAAACCTCAGTAGCACTGGCCTAGATCTGGGTGTGACCTATATGTAGCCTTCTGAGGCAGATTCAAGGTGTGAGAGAAACAAAAACCTGTGGCATTTACTCCCTGAGCTTTGCTTCTAGAAAATGACCAAGTCATCCAATTTACAAGGGGGACGCATGACTTGTGACACTAAGTTTGTGCTAGCCTACAGGGGCCAAAGTGAACAACCAGGTTACTTCTCTCCTGAATGTGACACTAGCAACCTTGTTTACCACAGAAGAAACACCCAAGTCTTCACAAGAGACCTTCAGGAGCTCCCTTACCTATGAATCATAGGGTCCTGATTCCGTCTTGTGTCATGGTAACTGGTATAGTTGTGCTTACAAGACTTTCTCACACCCATGATGCTCCAATTACCAATGAGAATTATCACGGTTTTTAGTGGCTAGGTATTTTTCTCTGTGCTGTGTACCATGCTGTTTGTATTTACCATCTCCAGACCTTATAGCCTTATTAATCATTATTATTCTTATAAGATGACAAAACTGGGCTCATGAATATAAAACCAAAAAGTACAAAAATTAAAAATGCAAACCAAGTTTGCAGTCATCAAAACAGTGGTCATCTCTTGGTCCTAGAGATGTCGCCATGCCAGACAAAAGCCAGAAGCCAGTCTTCTGCTGAAGGTCATTTCAGGACAGTGTCTTCTGTAATTTCTCTATAACACACACACACATAAACACATACACACATACACACACACACATACACACACACACACACACACACACACACACACACCCCTCTATAGTTCTTGGAGACTTGGCCCCTTCCCTGCGCAGCATTTGTCTTAAATATGTATCACACTGCTTAGCTTGTCCTCAAAATGAGTAGCTCACCTTTCCTTCCTCTCTCTGCACCTCTTTATAACAAGGAAATTAGTGACCCCCAGCAGGGGCATGATAGAGGACAAGGGAGAGGACGAGCCAAACAGGGAAAGGACTCTGGAGCTGACGCTAGCTTGTGCCCCCAGACCTTGACGAGAATGTCCTGTGGAATTTGAACTGTGGAGACACAGCCAACAGGGCTGTCTGTTTAGTTCTTTCTGCCCCCATGTAGCTGCCACAGATAATTATCATAGGTTAATCAGGTCAACAAACTTGCTGAGCACTGACAAGCTCGGCTGTCTCAGGTTTGCTCCCTGTGGGTGAGGCCACGAGGGCCACCTGACTGATCAGACACAAGTCGGTGGTGGAGTAGAGCTGGTTGCCTGAGGAATCTGTAGGACCCGAGTTACCAGACTACTGGGTGAAGACACGCACACACACACAGACACATACACACACATGCACAAGCACACATATACAGACACATACACACACACAGACACATACACGCACATGCACAAGCACACATATACAGACACATACACACACACACACACACACACGTACCATGCTCTTTCTCCCTCTCAAACTATCTCTACCTTTGGGGTTTTTTAATTGTTTGTTTTTAGTTTTTAAAACTAAAATGTAATTACCTCATTTTCCTTTGTTTTCCTGCCTCCTTCCCATGGCATGTACGAGCCCTTGCTCTCTCTCAAATCCACAGCCTCTCTTTTTAATTCTTGTTGTGTGTGCTTGCCTAAGTAAATAGATACAAATTATTCATATAATGTTGCTTGTCTGTGTGTGATTTCCAGGCTGACCACTTGGCTTTAGACCACCAATTTCGACCACCTGGGGAAGACCATTTCTCTCACTCTGCGTGCCTTGGTTACCTATATTTCTTTGTCTGGGGGTTGGGATACTGGGAGCTTTTCGCCCGTCATGTTATCATGTCTACCAGTGACTTCCTTGTTTGGGTCTCATTTAGGTGGACATGTTGTTGAGACTTCATAGGTGTGGATTCCATAGCATTTCTAGGAGATGCTGTAGCCGGATTTTTCTTTGGCCCACCAGTTCACAATGACGATGCAGCGACTCATTATTAATTTTGAAAGCTTGGCCTTAGCCTAGGCTTAGCCACTTGCTCCTATAACCTAAATTAACCTATGTTTTTATTAATCTATGTTCTACCAAGTGACTTTTACCTCTGTCTCATGCTGGGTGTTTGACTCTTTCCACTTCTGGATGGTCTCTCCAGGACACTTTGACTATCCCCTCTCCCTCTGTCTGCCCGGAAGTCACACCTATCTCTCCTGCCTAGCTATTTTATTCAGCTTTTTATTGCACCAGGTGCAGCAATATGTCTTCATACAGTGTCCAGATATCCCACACCAAGGTGCGATCTCACAGCGGACTTCCTATTCCTCTAGCTCTTACCATCTTCCTGCTGCCTTACCTTCAACGGTCCCAGTGCCTTGGGCGCAGGTGTGCTGTAGGTGTATGAGTTGAGACTGGGCATCATACAGTCACTTCTTTGCATTTTGATTGGCTGTGTTTCTGCAATGGTTCTCATCTGCTGCAAAGAAAAGTTTTTGCTGATGAGGAGTGAGAGCTCTAGTGATCTGTGGGGGGCATCAGGACAAATATTTAGAACGTAGTTAGGAATTATGCTTACTGAGTAAAGTGAATGTGTGGAAAAAATTGAGGGGAGTCCTCTCCTATCGCTATAGCCCATCAATATTGGTGGCCCATTCTTTTCATCATTGTTATCATAGCCGGACCTTGGTTTCCATCGCTACCAGTAGGAGCCTGGCTTACATACTAGACAATCTTAAGACTGCCTCAAACCAAGGCTAAATTAGAAGCAATGGGGGAGCGAGTGCTTAGGTAACTCTGGGGAAGTTGGGTTTTGTCAGCATGTGTTGAATTCCTTACAGTCGTTCACATCAGTCATCCTTAAACCCTTCAGATACCCGGAACCTCTCTGTCTACTAAAAAGAATGGAGCTATTAATGTCCCTCGCAGAAGAAGAAAGAATAGGCTTCTGTGAATGTGGGTCAGGAAGCACCAGGGAGGTAATGACTGGGCTGGCTCCGCGTTCTCCGGCCCTCCTTGGTCCTTCCATGAAAGCCTTCTGTCAGGAACCCTGCCTGGCCGTGGTGCGATGGCCCTTTTATTCTACAGATTCCTGGGTTTGACTCACTCCACAGAACCGTTCAAGCATGTCTCTCTTCATGTTCCCAGGAATCTTCCTGAGAGAGCAGTCGTATCCCGAGGCAATCACATTCCTCCTCGACTTCTCTCCGAGATCAGCTTGCAGCCTGATGCTACTGCAGGGTGGTCCTCACAGCCCCCTGGAGAGTCCTCGGAGCCGAGCCCAGCTGCTCAGTGCCAAGGCAAGACCAGGCCACACGCACGCATGCGTTCATCCTCCGTTCTGGCTCTCAGTGCTGAGTAAGGTGGAGAAGGGCCCTAAAGTCAGCACTAGTTGCCCGGGTGAAATCAGCACAAGTTTGTGGGAGTTGTTTATGGGAAGAGCAGAAAAGGTCCTGTAATCCTATCTCTCAGCAATTTGACTTCTAGAGATTTCTTCTAATAAATCGTTGGGAAGGGTTCGGTCATTTGTCTGACTGCCGCTAAGTACGGACTATGTGCTGACGCGGCTCTAATGGCCGCAAACACATTGACTCGGTTAACCATCAACTATTCAGTGGATGAAGAAGCAGTAAGGGCTCCATTTGGTAGATGAGGAAAGCAAGGGATGAAAGGTTTGTCATGTCCATGATCAGGTTGCTTCTAAGATGAGCAGCGGGCCCCAGGGGTTTACTCTTAACTTCAATGTTGGCAGTAGCTCAGTTTACTGAGAATGGCTTAAAGAGAAGAGGAAGGAGGAACAGGGGTAAAAGAGGAGTGGGGGAAGGGCTGAGAGGAAGATAAAGAAGGGGAGAAGGAACATCTGTAGAATGAAGTTTTAAAAATAGAAATAACTTAAAGTTGTTATTTGGGGTAGTAAAAGGGTCTGAGCCAGTCAGGCATCGTGGCACGTGTTTTTAATCCCAGCACTTGGGAAACAGATGCAGGAGAATCTCTGGGAGTTTCAAGTTACTCAGAATGACATAGTGAGACCTTGTTTATTAAAAAAAAAAAAAAAATCTTAGTCAATGCCTTACAGTGCTCCAGCATCTTAGTGTCGGGTGGAGCCGCGTGTGCAAAGACAGAACTGCGAGCCCTGTGCCGTCAGCTGCTCGCCTGCTGGGGAAGAGCACACAAGCACATTAGAGTGCAGCAAGGGGCAGAGAGTTTGCATGGACATCAGCAGATCACTGAGCTCCTGGGTGGCCATAGCTAAAGAGCAGGGTTTGTTTGCTTGCTTTTTAGAACAGGGAAACTGCATTCTGCCCATTTATCTCACTGGACTTTGAATTGCTCCTATTCTTCCTTTACCCTAAACGCTTCCCTCTATCCAGAGTTACCCCATCAACTTTCGTTTTGCACCTTGATGCATCGTCCTTCAACATGTGCTATGTGTGTATGTTTACATACATACATACATACATACTACATACTTACATATACACACAGATGCTCCACTATGCGTATTTAAAAAAAAAACACTGTGGTTTTCATTTTGGGTATGAAAAGCCCCACGTTTAATTCTTTTAGATAATCTCTACAAGCTGGGCCCAGAAGCTCACACCTCTAATTCCAGTAATCAGGAGCCTGAGAGTTTGCAGTCAACGTGTGCTACAGAGGAAGACCCGGTCTCAGAAAGAAAAAATGGGAAGGAAAAAGGAAGAAAGACATCAGGAATGCCTATGCAGCACTGAAATGTCTCTAGGGGCAGTTGATCTAGGGATTCTTGTCTAGGAAACTCACCGCTGTAAGCTAACAAAAGAGGAACAGATGGCATTAAGATCAAACCCATGCTACTTAATGTAAAGAACAAATGTCCGAAGGAGAAATAGTTCAAAATTATAGAGTCCATCCCCTCCCATGGGATAACATGTAGTCGTTCAGAGGGAGAACTCCAGAGACTCTGCTGCAACTTGAGATAATGTGTATCATTTAACAAAATACTAAAACACAAAAAGATGTGTAAAACTTAGTCTTATCATCAAATGAAATACATTCTTGCATATAGACAGAGGCTGAGAGTTTGTCCAAAATTAAAACTGGTTTTAAGATGATAAGATGAAGAGCAGCATTATTTTTACGTATGCTTTTTAACATTAAATCTTAAACATTTAATGATAAAAGGGCAGGGATTGAAATGAATAGCGCGCAGGCAGATATCTGGGGACAAATAAGGAAATGATTCAGAAGCTATTACCCTAATCAGGTATGAAATTCTAGAAATGACGTGGTGTGGATTCTAGAATAAGATCCAGTAAGTGGGAAGGAGTATAGAATGACTACATTTGTAGTTTGAGCCTAAAATAAGACAAAAAGTAGATACTGGACCAGGAAAATTTTCAGCGCCGTCAACCAGAGAGGAGTCAATTAGACATCCTTTTGGCTATCTATATCCAAGTGGACACAGGAATGGAAGCATGGAACTCACCATTGAATGCATCCTTGGTCACCAGGTCTCTGTATGTCAAGAGCATGTTGACACAGTCATAGGCAAATCAGAGCTTTCCCTTCCTATTCCGTGAGTGGATTTCAGTCCAACATATCAATGGTCAAGACTCACCTTAGTGATCGCTAGACCCAGAGTTCTGAATTTGTTTACGTTTTCATTAATAGCCACACACCACAATTCCAAATCCAACTTAAAACATCTGCTTAAAACCCAGCTTCTGTGGGTTGGAGATCCGGGTCACATTTGCCGCATGTTTCTGATTTAACACCTCAAAAGTGGGTACAATCGAAACATCAGCTGACACAGGGTTCATCTGGGTGAGGAACCATGCCCAGGCTCACTCACAAGGCCATGAGAAGGTCTCATGCCCTTGTTGCCTGTCAGGGACATCATTTTCTTACTTTCTAGACTTCTCTCTTGAACATTTTAAATAAGGAGGTAGGGAGAGGGAGAGAGAGAGGAAAGAGATGGTGGTGGGAAAAAGGGTTACACTTTTTAAAAAGAAACCCTTGGAAATAACACTCTGCTATGTCTCCTCGGTTGTATGTGTCAGAAGTCAAAAGATCAATACAATCCACAGTCAAGGGAGAGAATTACCCAACAGTAGGAATCAGAAGGAATCCTGGTGGAAGGGGGCACACCTGAGAGGCTGCCTACCACATGCCCTGTGTGGTCGTATGGAAGGTATTCCCTACCCTTACCACTCTGCCATCTGGGCCATGTTAACCACTCATCCATTAGTAAAATGTGGTTGAACTCAGAAACACGAAGTTTAGTGTGTGAATGATGGTCCCGTTTGTGGTGGTTGGAATGAGATTGGCTCCCACAGGCTCATAGATTTGAACGTTTGGTTTCCAAAGCCCATACATTTCCAGTTAGTTTGTTCTCTCTCTCTCTCTCTCTCTCTCTCTCTCTCTCTCTCTCTCTCTCTCTCTCTCTCTCTGTTGTAAGATCTCAGCTAGTGCTACAGCACCAAGCTTGCCTGACTGCTGCCATGCACCCCGCCATGATGGCCATAGATTCACCCTCTGAAACTGTACCCCCAATAAATCCTTTCTTCTGTGAGTTGTCTTCACTGTTGTCTCTTCACAGCCATAGACAAGCAATTAAGAAACCCTTCCTCCCTCTCACTCCTGTACCAGACATAATTAATCATTCAACCTCTCCTTCCAAATGGATATTAGACATGACTAATCCTTCAAAACGTTTTCCTACTCAACCAGGATGTTCTTCTCAAAATTTTTCTCTCTAAATTCCTTGGGTAAAGGTTCTCAAACACTACAATCTACTACTGTTGCTGATCCAATACAGTCCTCTCATTTTGCATAAAAAAACTAGGAAGTCCCAAGAGGTAGAGATGAAGCCCAAATTGTAATTATGATAGGCATCAATGTCAGCTCTCCTCCTCTTACTCACTACCTGTCTTTCAACAAGGTATTTTTCAGATATGTTTGTTTCCTATGCAATACGTCTTAACAGTTCTAAACTTGTCTGCTTGCACATGTCTGTATGTCTGAAGGGATAAGTCCCGCCCCTTAGGGGGCGTGTTCTCCTCGCGCTAATGTTTACCTATAAATCTGGCTAGCGTGCTCCCAACCATCGCTTCTGCTTTCCTGGACTCCGCGGGAACGGTGGTTCTGTAAGTCTATTTCCCCATTAAAGCTGTATATATTTTTACAATCTATCTGCACTCATTTACGCCGTTACATATGTCTGCATGTATGTCCATGAGCACGTTTGTGCTTGTGTGTGCATATGCCTTCCAACATGTTCTGTTGATTAAACAAAACTGTAAGCCCAGCTCACACTCACATGTATGTAACGCGCACACACACGTATGTTTACATGCATATGGTTTCTCCTTTATTCACAATGAAACCACACCATTCTCACCCCGCCCTGTCAGTCCCCATCAGAGTGAGCATGTCTGTCTAGCATGTACAAAGCGCTTGGAGAAGCATTCTAAAATTTCAAGAAGAGGGACCAAGACAAAGGACTCATCCCTGGAATCACTCTAACACTAAGTAAGATCTGGGATGTCAGGTGCCATAAACATTTGATGAATGAATACATGAGTGAATGATCAACTGGATGAAATCAGCTATTTCCCCATCATTGCTCACTCAGGTAGCTCGGCACCGATTTTGCCACCCACTGCCGCTGTGTGAACTTGTATTTTTCCCGTCCAATTAATTGACTTTTAAAATTAAATTATTTTTAAAGCAAAGGTATAATTTGCAATGATAAATTGGAAAGACTTCTTTCTAGATGATACATGCCATCTATCTTAAAATATCTGTAAGCCACCTCGGCATCCAGAAGCCATTGTGCATGGCATTCAGAATGAGCACGCTGTGGTAAACAAATGGCTGTGAAATCGCTTAGCATGTGCTCATGTTTGGGACCTCATAGATGGCTCAAGAGGCCCTTTAGAGAGCCAGGGGTAGTGCCTGCCAGAAGGAGCCTGGCAAGAGTAATTGGTCTCCTGAACCCTGGGGAGAGATTATTGTAAAGTCTGTGAAATATCAGTCGGATTGGAAGAGGCGTGGTTGAGGCGGTGGCAGATGAGAATCCATTAAAATATCCTTTGGGGAGACTGCTCTTGCCCCTTGCCAGCATGCCAGTCACATCCACTCGTTACTCGTTCATCCAACACCTTTTCAGTTCCTACCACGTGCCCGATTCTGAACTGCCTTCCATAGAGAACAAAAAGAATAAGACACAATTCTTGTCCATCAAGAGCTCAAAATCCAGCAGAGTGGTGAGGAGGGCAACAATAAACAGCCCTTGTGATGGTGGGGAGGTCTCTGGCTGGGACATGTGCAAGATGCCCAAGATACTGGCTAGGAAAGTGACTGCCTAGGCTGCCTAGGAACGCTCCCCCGCCCCCAGGGTGCACAGAAATGGTGTCACCTGCTCCTTGCTACAAAGACCAGAAATGTAAGAGCACTCAGAGCACTACCAGCGTGAGCAGACGCCTCAGAGATGACAGATAGTGAGCAGGACGCCTGTGTGGCTGTGGTGGGAGGGTCTGGGCAATGGGGACAGTCGGTGTAGTAAAGGAACCGGAAGGAGAAACAGTGAGTGGGGGAAGCTAATGATGAAAGCATGGGGGATGCAGAGCTGTGGAATCTGCTCAAGGAGACCCACATTCATGCTTCTGGTGAAGAAAGCCATTGAAGGATTCAAAGCCGAACAGTGGCGTCACCGGTTCGGTTCTCCATTTAGAAAAAGCAGATGGTGGGAATGGTTCCGTGTTTGCGTCTGCGCAATGGTCCCTGGGCGCTGCCCCAAAAAGCTGCAGGACCACTGAGTTAACACTGTGAGTAAATCACAGTGACCTCAGAAAAAGGGTCCAAATTTCTTTGTCATTAAAATGTGATTCCCCCTCTCCACCCATCCCCATTTTCTTTACTCTGTCCCACTTCATCCTTGGGAAATTTGTTATTGGGTAGATGGTGTGGGGGAGGGGCGCAAAAGAAATGCGGAGAGGAGAGTTAGGCCATTATTTAAATATAATTAGGGCTGTAGTGAATCAAAACAGTGAGAATACACAGAACAATTAGTTTCTCTAAAAGAGAAAAATCCAAGCCGGGCAATGGTGGCGCACGCCTTTAATCCCAGCACTCGGGAGGCAGAGGCAGGAGGATCTCTGTGAGTTCGAGACCAGCCTGGTCTACAGAGCTAGTTCCAGGACAGGCTCGAAAGCCACAGAGAAACCCTGTCTCGAAAAACCAAAAAATAAAATAAAATAAATAAAAGAGAAAAATCCAATGGAAGCAAATTGGTGATGAGGGAGAGTTCTCAGCTTGGTCACTTACTCTGTGGAACTTCATAAGGTCCTCAGCTTGCTGAGCTTCACTTTGCCCAGTGAAGAGCCCCAGTGCTTCTAGCTCTGAGGTTTGATGCTTTTTAAAGGCTCCGTACTTCTTAAGGACAAGGGTTCTACATTGGGGCCAAAAGCCCTGTGGTGTGGGGAACAAGAAGTGCAAAGAGCCAAGGGCAGCAATGGGTGTGGTGTATTGGAAGAAAGAAAAACAAGCGCAAAAGCAAACAAAGATGGTCGACAGAGCAAGGTTGATCAAAGGGGAAAGAGGGAGAAAATAAGACAAAGAGGCACTCAGAGGCTAGGTCAGGTAGCGGCCGTAAACCTTTGAAAGGGCCTGAATTTATTCTTGATAAGACAGACGATTCTGGAAAGATTTAAAGAGAAGGAAACATGATGCATCTTAACAAGAACACTAGTCACTGACTAAGAAACTGGCCTGGAAGAAGAGGGAAGAACAAAAGGAGTAAGATTGATAGACATTTGTAATCCAAGCAAGAGAAACAATGGCTCAAGAATTAGATGAAAGTAATGAGATTAAGGCGAAGGTGTCAGGACCTGCTCTTGTGTTGGGTTTGGAAAATGAGAAGAAAACAGAAATAAATGTGATTTCTAAGTTTTGAAAAGGATCAGAGTATCACAAAGGGGTAAGAGAAAATGGAGAGTCTTGATTTAGCCATAAGTGAATGTAAGGTAAATAATGGGCAATGGAGATGCATCCTGAGCCATTGATGTCTGACATTACAGGGAAACATTAAGAGAAGAGATAAAAAGGTGGGAATTGGCAGGGCTGTGTTATCCATAATGAAGGATGATGGAGACAGGAGACAGTACAGAGCCAAATCAATCCAGGTGAGAGCAGGGGCTTCAGAGGCAAACCCTGTGAACAAAAACCCACAATATACAATCCCCAAAGCCAGAGCAATGCTGAGGAAGAGAATGGAGCTTCTAGTATTTCCCCAGAAACAGGACTAAGATAGATAATAGATAGATAGATAGATAGATAGATAGATAGATAGATAGATAGATAGATAGATAGATAGATAGGGATGGATAAGTAGGTAGATAGATATGGATGGATGAGTAGGTAGATAGATAGAAAGATAGATAGATAGATAGATAGATAGATAGATAGATAGATAGATAGATAGATAT
>NC_022031.1:48072497-48103538 GCF_000317375.1 Microtus ochrogaster
AGATAGATAGATATGGATGGATGAGTAGATAGATAGATAGATAGATAGATAGATAGATAGATAGATAGATATGGATGGATGAGTAGATAGATAGAGAGATAGATAGATAGATAGATAGATAGATAGATAGATAGATAGATAGATAGATAGGAAGGATAGATAAATGGATAGATGGTATAGAGGTGGAGACAGATAGAGAAATAGAGAGGGATATAGAGGTAGAGAAAAATTTTAAGTGGAAAGACCAAATATAAATAGACAATTCTTGTCTGAACTTTTGCTTAAAGAAGAAAACATTAGAGAATGAGAACTGAGTGAGGATGTGGATGAGTTGGGGTACTTTCCATTTTCATGGATTAGAAGTAGATGTTTGCTTGTGGAAGTGGTGGACAGAGAGGGATTATGTGGACATCGGGACAAACAAAGGTAAGACGTACTACTACAGGCACTGGTGCCCAGAAAGGGAACGGTGAGCTGCAGTGCTCAAGCAGAGGATTGGTATGATAAGCATTAGCAATTTCTATGACTCAACAGAGGCTCTCTGTGTGATATGGGATGGTTAGGATGGCAAATGGTATAATGCATGTATAAGTACGTACATCTCTCTTTAGTCTGCGTGGTTTTCTCATCAGGACAAGAAGTAAGTTATCAACAAAAATAGAGAGAGGTAGAGGTTAGGAAGTTTGCGAGTAAGGCTTTTCCTGGGGTGGCCTTGTATAATGAGAGAGTTGATTCACTAAGAAGATAAGACAAGGTTTGGAGGCAATTTATGGGGAACTACCTAAAACAGAGAGCCTCAGATTTGAGGGGAAAACAGCTCCACAGCTAGTCCATCATCAGTGACCCTGGAACAGAAGCGAAGGAGGTTAGGCTTGAGGGTTTAGATTTCCTGGCTGAGATTGCTAGAAGATGGGAGGGGACAAAGACAGGGCCTGGCAAGAGCAACAGTAGAGCTGAAGATTCTGGACTCAAAGGTGAGTGCAAGGGCAGAGTGACAGGACAGGCACCGCACAGATGAATGGGACAGATAAACCCGAAGTTCAGACTAGGCCAGAAAATGTCAGCGGTGATGATGAGAGGTGAGCTGGACCTTCTTAAGTCAATTCACTGGGCATGTTTACCCCTTAGCTTCTCTGTCTCCATTTTCTTCCTTGGTACAGCAAAAATGTCAGCCCTGCTTCACAGGGTGTGATGTAATGAAGACATGGTAATCACCCAGAATAGCTCATATTTGGAAAGAGATAAGGTTGGCCTACAGTATTTACTCAAAATCTTATTTTTCCCGATTAATATTTTTATAGCTAAGGCATTAATACAACTTTAACTTTATCTTTATGATACCGACTGCCTTTATAAAAGGGGAAGATTCAGGCAGTGACATTGTTTCTGTCACAGTTTCTAAGGGACCTGGGTTGTGCTCATTCTCCACTGTTTTTTCCAAGATCCAGCATTAATAAATATAGTCTAAGACATTATGTGTTTTTACTTTTGATTCTGAAGACTAGAGATAAGAAGGAGGGTTGAAACATAGAGGAAGGGCTTCAATGCCAGGTATAAATCCAAGTATTATTTTAAAATATCCCTATTTTGTTGGAGAGGCAACATTCAAATCACCATGTTCTTTTTTTTATATATTTATTTATTTATTTATTTATATATTTATTATGTATACAATATTCTGTCTGGGTGT
Source organism: Microtus ochrogaster (assembly GCF_000317375.1). Lineage (NCBI taxonomy): Eukaryota > Metazoa > Chordata > Mammalia > Rodentia > Cricetidae > Microtus > Microtus ochrogaster. The sequence continues at coordinate 48,074,188 of NC_022031.1, forward strand.
ATGCCTGCAGGCCAGAAGAGGGCACCAGACCCCATTACAGATGGTTGTGAGCCACCACGTGGCTGCTGGGAATTGAACTCAGGACCTTTGGAAGAGCAGGCAATGCTCCCAACCTCTGAGCCATCTCTCCACCACGTTCTTCTTCCTTGGTCTGGAATGAAAACGAGCTAAGCTGCAGTTCCTCATATATGTTCTGGGCTTTATGAAGGAAATTCTTACACCACATTCACATGGTAAGGAACAATTTATATCAGGACTAAACCCTACCCGCTATCTTATACTTTCTCCTGCATTTACTTCTTTATGAATCAATTCATTTCTCAGGCTAGGAAATCAGAGGGCATCGAATCTATTTATATCTCTATCTATCTGTCTGTCTGTCTATCTTTCTATCTGTCTATCTATCTACCATCTGTCTATCTATATCTGCCATCTATCTTTCTGTCTGTCTATCTATCTATCTATCTATCTATCTATCTATCTATCTATCTATCTATCTATCTATCTATCTATCTATCCTTTCTCTGTTTTCCACCTTTCTCTCTCCACACTTGAGAGTCAACTACTATCCTTCCTAGCTCCTCTATACCCTCTAAAACTGCCAGCTCCAGCCCCACAGTGCTGCTATCTTAGCTATCCTCATCTTTCGACTATTTTCATCAATGCCCACACATCCTCCTTTCATTATCTTCCTTCCTGACCATCTCCAGGAGTACTTGACCTTAACCATTTTATGTCATTGACCCTTTGAAAACAAAACAGAAGACAATCTCCCCAAGAAAAAGCTCAGACACACATAGATATTTTCCCTGAAAATAAAGGGTATTCATCTCATCATATGGCTGGATCTCTTTGAGTTCCTGGGTACCAAGTGATAAATGTTCACATCCTATCAGGCCCAGAGAGAATGACTCGCTGCCCTGCATAACTTCATACATGGAAGGCAAGACTGAAGTCAACACTCCTGGGTGGTGCTCAGAGCTCATTCAAGATGTGCCCCAAGTTTTAGCTTCAGACCCATTATCTTATAGTCTTTCATCTACAACTCAAACATGAAGTGTGACATCTTGCTTTGTGTCCACTATCTTGGTACCCCATAACCATGGCGTGATGCTCAGAGGGGAGATTAATAATTTTCTGGAGGAAGAGAAGAAGGATGCTTTTGTGTAATATCTTATGCAACGGAAAACATTCCCAGGAAGAACATGGGCAATGGCAAACATCTTTGGCAAATACTAATAACAACTTTACAAATCCTGCTAATCTCCTGCTCCTCGGCGCTGCTCACTGGATCGATGCAGGAATCTATTATATTAGCACATGTCCACCTCCACTCTCCAATCTCTATTTCCCCAGAGACTCTACAGTTCAGTGATTTTTTTTCAGCTTATTAAAGTCACACTGCTGATTTCTCATTGTAAAAACTGCTTACAATAATGTTGCCAAGAGAGAGGACTCTGAAACCAGGAAGTACAAGAGGGCCACCTTGGCCTCCGCAGTGATTAGGGGATGGCTTACAGAATACAATTTCATTCTTGGGATCCTCACTTTTCACATTGAAAAACTTAGTATATCTGCATCTGAAAGAAAATAGTGAATGCTAAAGATGCTAAGAGATACTAAGCTCCATTTTAACCCAGTTGGTTCCCCCATTCAAACTAAATCATTAATCCAGAAGTCAGTGGGGGTCTCTTTATTGAGTATACACTATGTACGTCACTATCTAAAATCCACTTGCTGTCTAATCTTCATAGCCTTGGCCCATTAATTATGAACACCTTTTTAATATACATGTCAGTGAGCCACATGGCTTAGTCCCTGTGCCTAAGTTACAGGAAGGGTAAGTCGCAGAATTGAGACACGCAGCTTGCTTGTGCCAAAATCCGAGTCCCATAGATGCCTGTGCTTATTTAATGGGTGTCACGCTGCTCCTGCGTAAGTTTTCCCTTGTGTCTGCAGATGGATATCTCTTTTTTCTATTTCTTTGCCTACTACTAAGATGGTGCTTCAGACAGCTGCTCCAAGCAGTTCTAGATATTAAACACCTTCATGAAGCTCACAGAAGCCCAAACAAAAGTATAATTTGAAGGCTCTCTCTCAATGATAGTCTATGATTTTATTTTTTTAGTTATTTGCTATTTTACCTAATAATGAAGATGGTTTCTATTCAAAGTTGAATATTCCACTGAGTTCTGAATTAATGACCTGACTTTACAGACTAAAAAGGGTCTCAGAAGGACTCGGGGAACCTCTGCAGAACACTGTTGAATTAGTTCAAGAACAAACATTTAGAAATAGCTTGGTTTTGTAGGTAGTTCCATCTATTTGAAGATAAAGAACAGTTTGTAATGTTGTGGAGTTGATGCTAAAAGAGTTATCACAGATAATGATAATTGGTGGATGTCAAAATGACCAGAGCCCTGAACTGATGTCACCTCTGTAATCATCAAGGAAGAGAAGACTGATGAGCAGAGGAGACCAGCCAGCATCCAGATCACAGGTATGGAAGGAAAGACAGACGCAACAGTACTGTTTGTAAGGGTCAGGGATTACAAGCAACACAAGAGAGAGAAAACCAGGAATGGTACTTTAGCTGGTCTCTGATATCCTTGGCTTGAAAGATCAGGTGAACAGATTCAAAGAATCAGATGGGAGAATGCCCCACGGCTATGTAGAGAATCAAGAGAGCAAAGATCAGGGGGCTCCCCATACCCTGGCTTTGCTTCCTAACCCAATTGTTAAGGAATATTGACTGGGTACTTGGTCTTAGCAAAAACTGAAAAAGACACCCCCCCCCCATGTTTGCACTTGAGTTCTCTTATCTCTTCTGATCCCTTCTGCTTCAGCCAATGCTCATTCTGTTTGGTTTTTGACTCCCGTGTCTACAGTCCCCTTTTCTCTCTGATAGCGAGGCCTCTTGAGTCGTGCCTTCCCGAATGAAGTAAATGTCTGTACCAGTCAATGCACAATTGTCGTTTGTGACCTTCCTGAGGTTTCCTGTTTCCTCCTAATGCATTAGAAGAACAAATCAATAAAGTCTGTGTCCCAGTACCTTGGGTAACTGCCATCTTCATGGTTACATCACTATCCAGGACAACTGGGCAGCGAGCGGTGAAGCACTTAACCCCATGAGGAGTGGGAGGACTGAGTTGGGCTCACCCCAGCCTGACATAGACGCACTGAAATTGCTCCTGGCTCCCACGCAGGAACGAAACCTCCCCACCGTGGAGCGATTGGTATGCAGCCGTAGCCTGCTCCCTTGGCACTGGGTGGATGGGGCCCCAGGAGAGAGCCGAAGAAGAAGGAAAGGGCTGTTGTCCTTGACAAGGAAACGATTGATGTCTCTGCTTTCTCACCCTCTTTAAATTGAGATGGGGACAAGATTAAAAGTTCAGACAGGAAGCCAGTGTGTGTGTGGCTTACAACACCAAGCAGCCAGCCTAGTACATAAGGAAACCCACGGCATGTTGCTTAAGAAATTAGCTGCTTCCATTATGTTGTTTTTTTTAACCAGAATCTAGACATTAAGCTTATCTTGCCAGAAATTATAAGAGCTAGTAGAATAGACACCAATTAATCTTATTTAGTGTGTATCATTCACAGTGCCCCGTACTTTATGTTCTTTATCCATTTTGATCTTCACAATGATGGAAAAATAAATAAAAATTAGTGTTCCTATTTTATAGAAGAGGAAACTGAGTCTTGAAAAGTTAATCTGTTATCTGGTTATAAACTCAACTCTGCCGAAGCATTTAATATTCATTTGCATCATGTTGGTTGATGGGGAAAGGCATTGGTGACTTCTTTAAGGATATAGGCACTACTGGAGTTTGTTATGGAATGACTGTGGTCTTTTATTGAAGAGTTAAAGTGAGGGCCAGCCTGCTGGTGCTTAGGTATTAAAGATGGTGAATCTAATTCCTTCTCCCTACAGCCCTGCTGACTTCACTGAGGGAGTCTTTGTGGTCCCTTACTCTATCCCTTGGTTTTGTGGCATTGAGTGGAACCTCTCTGCGCTGTCAGTGTTTTCCCAGTAAGAACAAAGTCAAGACTGAGGGTGAGAGTGAGGAATGAGAATCAGATACATGAGTAGGCCTGATACCGATGTTCTCTGGAGGAAGCTGATACTGACGTTCTCTGGGGGAAATAGAGCCAGGCTAAGCCAAGATCATGAGGTATCAAACAACCTTTTGACCTAAAAAACATCCAATCTTTATGACTTAAAAAAAAAGTAAGCGTAATAAAAATACATTGAAGGTAGATTCCAGACTAGAGCTTTCAAGAGTGAATAGACAATTGAGCATGAGACCGGAGGACTAAAGGCAGTTAGCTCTAGAAACCTTATAGCTTCCATGAATAGTTTATGCTGGGCAAGCCTTCTCCTTAGAAGGTCCCACACCTTGCTTGGAATGAAACCTCACTTATCTTAAAGACACAGTGTTTTCAACAGGACATCTGTACGTCCTCCCTACCCTTTCATGGAGTGACCGGCACTTATCTGCAGGGCAGGCACCTCCACTGAACTCAGTGCTTGGCACACTGGATTGAAAGGTCAAGACATACACCACTGATCCCCATGAGAGCCAGGCAGGTTTGTTCTGTCCCCATGCCCCACCTCTGCCTTCAGCCTCAGGCATCTCTCTGAGGGAATAAACGCCATTAATCAGAAGGGACACCATGCAAGTTCACATGGTCAGAACAGCAACAACAAAGACATATCTCTCATGGAAGAGCCCTCAAAGCTTATGGTAAATTAACAACCCACTCTTGGATTAAGGGTAGCGAATAATTTGGTGTTTTATTAAGGAGATTAATCAAGTTGCTTTGCTCCAGAGTGAAACAGATTTAAAATCTGATCTGATAGCTTAATTTATAATGTGATTTAATGACACTGATCTCTGAACTCCTTTAATTCAAGACTCAAAGCCATATTCTTCTCACTCTCAAGTACACACCAGTGACAGAGACACCTTGCAAGCGTCAGATTGTTCTGCCTTGCCCACACAGCTGCACTCTATTATATTAATTTTTTTAAGTTGCAAGTCTTCCCTGTGGTGTCCCGGATCATAGTTCCTGAGTCTATGAGTTAAAAATATGATATGGAGCATTGCCAGGGAACTTGCCTCTATCTAACCTGGCGAGATTCCACCCTGGGCATTTTCTATGTCTCTGATATTTCTTCTTCTAGCCTCTTCTCCCCTGTTTGGTGAAATGAGCTTCAGCTGGTATTTTGTGAGTTGAGTGCTTAACTCTTCTGATTCTAAACAAAGGGCCATACTTCATTCTGACACTCTGTACCCTGCGGGCTTTCCTCATGAGCGGTTCCTTCCCAACCTCCATGGAGAATAATGGTGAAAGTCTATTTATTCAGGGCTCCTCATGGGTGAAGGCCCTTCCAACTTATAAATAAAACAAATTTAACTTTTGCAGGGTTACTAGAGCCATGGAACAATAAATAAGTGGCCTGGCAGCCTGCTGGCCATGAGCATCAGGCCAAGGATTTTCATGAAGCAGTCCAGGACCTTAGAATGTATGGGGTCTTTTACATGATCAGAATTTCAGTAGTGACAATAATAACAATAATTCCTTCCTTAGTACAGATTTCCTTGCCAAAGTAAAAGAAAGCTAAAATCAACCTTACCCTAATGATAAACTATTTGAAGGACTGATAGTTACTTATCACGTTTGAAATTGGAGAGGGATCTTCCAAGAAAACAGGATAAGGTAATTGTCTTAGCTACTGCTCTATTGCTATGAAGAGCAAGACCAAGGCAACTCGTGGAAGGAAGCATTTAATTGGGGGACTTACTTACAGTTTCAGATGCTGGGTTTGAGACCAGGGAACATGGTAACAGACAGGCAGGTATCATGCTGGGGCAGTAGCTGAGGACTTACATCCTGATCTGCAGACACAAAGCGGGGCTGCAGGGGGGGGGGAAGGGGGAAGAGAGAGAGAATATAAGACTGTACCTGGTATGAACGTTTGAAACCTCAAAGCCCACACCCAGTGACACACCTTCTTCAAAAAGGTCCCACCTCTTCATCCTTCCTGAACAGCCCATTAACTAGGAACCAAACATTCGAATGTATGAGGTAGTTCTCCTTCAAACCACCACAGTGGTATGTGTTTATTTTTGAAATCAGTTCTCACTGTGTAGACCAAGTCTAGAACTCACAGAAATCTGCAGGGATTAAAGGAGTATAAAAGCACAGCAGGTTTTCCTTGTGCTTTTACTATCTCCTAATGGATCACTTACCATGTGCTCATTCCATTAGCAATCTTACATTATTACACTGGGACATTTAAAACAATGTGCAACTAAATTAAACATCATCCTTGTCTTTTAATAAAATTCATTAGTGGAACCTAAGTGTGACTTTTAAATTTGTTTTGAAAAATTGTCATTGGGACTGGAGAGATGGCTCCGTGATGGAGAGCACCTGCTGCCCTTCCAGCAGACCTGAGTTGAGTTCCCAGCACCCACGTTGGGTATTTCACAAGGAACTCCAGCTCCAGGGGATCCTCGTGTGTTTTTTGAGAGCACCCCCTCATTTCATACATGTGGATACATATGCAGACACACATAAAAATTAATTAATTAGTGATAAAATAAAACTGTCTAAAAATGATGACTGTTATGGAGTAGGGGATAGAACCTACGTCAAAATGGGCAATAAGTTTGGAATTGGAGGGATGAGTTAAAGCTTCTTGCCTTCCTAGTCAAACAAACTTGGGAAAACACATCTCCTGGACTGTAAGGACAATAGCTCCTTTAAAAATACAAGTATGTCAGCACGCAGCAATATGCTCCAAAATGCAATTCCCATTTTTCCATACCTGAAAATAAAGGTTTTCAGTAATACAAGCTGGCAAAAGTTTAAATTTGGGCAGATTCAGTGAGGGCTATTGGAAGAAAGAAAACTTCAGCGGTAAAATGAGTTGATTCAAGAAATTAGTCAGTTTTCTTCATGGACAAATCAGAAGATAATTCATGGAGGACAGTTCCCACGAAAAAAGACCAGGGGTCATAGTGATGAATCTCAGCGGTAAGTGCGAAAGACTCAATTATAGAAAAGACATGGCCCCACCAAAGCCAGAGAATGAGACTAAAATATTCATGTGTTAATATATGAGGATACATAAGGTAAACAGGGAGGGGGAGGAACTAGCATTTGGGTGCTTTGTCCTATCTATGTCACATGCCTCATTTGGATCATTGTTCACAGCAATCCGTAGACGTGGGTACCACTGCTTCCATAATAATTAGTAATATTGGCCATGAGCAGATACAGAATAAAAGTACATGCTCACAATACTCCACATCGGTTATGGTTTGGATGTGAAGTATCTCCAACGAGCTCATGTTTGAGCACTTGGTCCCCAGCTGGCAGTACTCTTTGGAAAACTGTGGGACTTTAGGAGTTGGGGCCTGCCTGGAGGACGGGCATCGCTAGGGCAGATCTTACAGGTTAAGGCCGGTGCCAACCAAGTCCTCTCTGCTTTTAGTCTCTGAGCTGTAACAAAACAGGTACAGCTTCTGCTGCCACAGGGGGAGCTCCAGCCACTATGCTGGCCTTCCACGATGGACCTTATCATCTCAAATGATGAGCCTTCTTCCTTGAACTGTTTCTTTCTGGTCTTTTGCTGCATCCGTGGGGAAAGTAATACAATCATCTACTCATTCACTAAATCTTTTATGACAAATAACTTACTGGGGCTTCTAACCAATGAGTGGGTGAGTGAGCGAACAGACGGATGAAGGGCCAGTAAGATGGCTATGTAGAGAGACAGCAGACGAGTGGACCCATTACGGAGTTTGCATCAATGTGTAGGATGGAGAACTGAAGGTCAGCGCTTGTGCCAGAGGGGCTAGTAAAATCTGACAGTGTTCATAAAGACAAACCGAGAGAAGGAACAAGCTACTAAAAAAGGGAGAAGAATTCAGGGCTGTGACTCCAAATAAAATTTTATATGGGAATTATCTATTGAAGTATTGCTAAATGCAAACACTCTCATCGGATGACCATGGCTGCATAGACAGATCGCCATCTTGTCCCCGAGGTAAGTTTGCTTGCTGAGGAGAGACAGGTAGATTGGTACTAGCCCTGTAGAGGGCAATAGGAGCCAGGTCTGTCAAAGAGCTCACCATTCTGCTGACATCTGGATTCTGAAGGAAGTAGTCAATTAGTGGGAAAGAAAATGGAAGCATAAATTCTTCAAATAGTTGGCAAGCGTAAGAGCCGGTTATTCCTTCCTCCCTTTAAACAACATGCTGGAGTCGTTTGGAAACCGATCACATTCAACTCCTACTGCTCACAGGTTCTGAGTGCCATCCATCTGGGAAACCCTCCCCTATGCTTGCTGGCAGCTCAGTTCCGGTGTAGCCACCACCCTCAGCTCTCCCCACTCTGGACTTGGGTCCGCTGGCATTATGCATCCCAGAACATCGGAGAGCTTTGCATGAACTTTAGAAAACTGAGTTAATCATAACCCACTTCCTGTTTTATGCCGAGAAAACTAGCACTGGACAGCAGGGACTCTTGCATTATGGTCTGCTGTCACTAATCCTCTTCCTTGGCCTGAGGTAGGGCAGTCTGACAGGCAGCAGCTTCAACTCCCACAGTACTCACCTGTTTTCCCAGCTCCTTGCTCGCTTAGGCATCAGCCTCATAAAGAAAGGCAACTTCACCTGCCTAACGTGCTTAACCATCCTTGAAGGAAACGAAAGACTGAGGGAGGCAGCTTCCAGCCATGCTCCATCCCTACGGGCTCCAATTTGTCCTCCCATCCAACCCCACATTTCATGCAGATCTTCCTTACCCATCTGCCTGCCCTACGAATCTGTGGCAAAGATGGTCAGACGCTGATAAAACTAGGCCCTCCTCTAGGTGATCTAGCCCTCTTTCTGCTTTCTGAAAAGCTTTATTGAAATATATTCATGGCATTTGTGTATGAATCATTTAGTGCTGCTTCTGTGCAGTGGACACTGGAGACCTTCAAAGTCCTTCGATGTCTGCTACTTTTTTTTTAAGCTATATATTTAATAATGGCAAAGACAGCAAGTATTTATTGACTTCAAGTCAACTCCATCATGTAAGGCCAAATGCCTTAATCTCTATGTGTGTGCACAAATGTTTATGTATTTATACCTATTCATCAGACATATCATTTCTCTGATACAACCCTATCTTGAATTCTCTATCCCATCTTGTTCTTACAAAGCACCACTGAGTGCCCACATCACTGCAGCATTTTGCTATCATGGCGTTGGCCACACTGAGTTGTAATTGACTTGTGTCTCTGCCTATGCACTCTGTTTTACTGAAAAAACCACTATGAAGCCTTCTTTCTCTAAAAGAAATCTTTGACAAAGAGTAAGTTGTTGCATGAATGGGTAAGCTAAGCAAGTGGATAAAAGGGTGAGCACAGGGGAGAGCAAATGGAAACCTCTCTTCACATTTAGCCCTTCTGCCTTACACAAATCCCATGGGCATGCCCAGTCCACACAGGCAGGACCTGGCAGGAAGTGGTTCACTCCGGGAAGCTCCGACTGGTCCGCTCCCTCCACCTGAGTGTGCTCCTACATGCTCAGCACCATAAACCACAGACCTCCTTCCCAGAGCCACTGAGTGTTCAGCACGATAGGCTGATAGGCCATAGACCTCCTTCCCAGAGCCACTTCATCATCTGTGCCTCCACAGGAACCAAGGCCCGTTCTGGGGAGGAAATCCTCTGCTTTGAAGGAGTTCATTTCTTGGGAGATGACTCAGAAATTTTTGTATTGGTTGCCATCTGAGAAGAGTTGCCAGGTGCTGGAGAAGGGGGCAATGGCAGGTGGTTAGGTATTGTTAAGCTTTTCATTATGGATGACCTCAGACTGGAACTTAGCTCCATGACAGCTAGGGACACAGAGGAGGTCAAATCATGTGACTTCTCTGCTTCAGGTTTTACCCTTCCAATCCCTAAAGCGATGTGATTTTGTGTTTGAGAACTTGGCAGCAAATTGATGGGTTTTGACCCCTGCTTCTGTAGATTTTTCCCCCACCCCCATGTTGCCTCTAAAACAGAGGCCTCTTCAGAGAGGAGGGTGGACCAAGATGGTATGCTATTCAGTAAACTAAGATCATAGTCAATACACATAAAGATAACAATCACTTTCTTATCACTCATAAACCCAAAGCTACACTAAATCTTTCAGTGTGCTATCATAAGGAGATTAAAATTGCTTGCTACTGCCTTTATGGTGGTGGCTCATGCCTTTAATCCCAGCACTGGGGAGGCAGAAGCAGGAGGATCTCTGTGAGTTTGGGACTAGCCTGGTCTGCAAGAGCTTGTTCCAGGACAGGCTCCAAAGCTACATAGAAACCCTGTTTCAAAAAGCCAAAAAGAAAAGAAAAGAAAAAAAAAATGAAGGAAGGAAAGAAATAAAGAAAAGAGAAAAAAGAAACTGAATGGTGTGGGGTGTGTGTGTGTGTGTGTGTGTGTGTGTGTGTGTGTGTGTGTGTGTTAGAATATCTACCATGTGGAGCAATACCAGTCAATTCAAATCGTGTGAGAATTTGCTTCTCTGTCCTGTCCCTTTGCGGGTAATATGCATGTATGCCTTTGCTGTTTTGGTAGCAACAGTAAGATTGGTATTTGTTAAGTAGCTGCCACACACGCTGTGATAAGCTCCTTAGTTTCATGTGATTTCATTTAGTCTTCTGTCTGCTTTCTATACTAAGTATTATGTTCATGTGATTATGGAAAGGCAGAGGTTAAGTAACAGGCTTGAGGCCTCACAGCTAGGTCACATTCAAATACATCTGACTCTAAAGTCAACATAATTCTTTCTTCCTGTGCTGAGCTGTACCCCCACTGCAGGGTTGGGAAGGAATCAGACTCTCCTGCTGACACGTAGGTGTATCCATATGCCCTGATGCTCGTCCTATGAGCAAGGTGTTTGCTAGCATTGTAGTGGGTAGGTCTGTTGCTACAGTCCACAGACGCTGAATGACACTGATTACCTGTCACACGAGAAAGTGGTCATTCATTGTGTTAATGTCCACGCTGTGGGGACTCGGAATCAGTACCCCATCTTTTCCAGGTGAGGACACTGGACTCAGAGAATAGAGCTAGCTGCTCATCCAAGTTCATACTTAAATCCGTTTATCTCTCTGTAGGGTCATCTTTTTACTCCACTGCCACTGTCTCTCCAGCATCTGCCCTTCTCAGAAAGTTAACTGTGTGTGTGTGTTGGAGAGAGAGAGAGAGACAGACAGACAGACAGAGACAGAGACAGAGACAGAAACAGAGCCAGTCAGCCAGACAGAGACAGAGAGACAAAGAGAAAAATACAGAGAAAGAGAGAGAGAGAGAGAGAGAGAGAGAGTGAGAGAGAGAGAGAGAATTGTAGGAATGAGCTAGCAGGGAGGAAACTGGGAAAAGAAAAGCTGGGATACTGGCATCTTTTATGCAATGTACAGTCTTTCAAATGATAAGCTAAGAGAGATTGTATCTTCGAAATGGCTTCCCATGATAGACTGAAGCCCAAGCTGGCCTTCAAGCGCTTTCCTAAGATGACCTGATGCTTCCTCGTCAACTTCCGGTTGGAGAAAGCCTGTTCCGGAATGCCCTGGTGCTTTGGAAGTAATCAGCACAAAGCACCAGTGTCACTGTGAGCAGAAGCTGGGGCTGCCATTTCATTCCCTTTCCCATGGGAAAGGGGCGTCCCCGGCTTGGAGGAGCCTGTGTGACCTCCTGTGCCTGCCTTCCCACACCATCTCTCCAAGATGCATTTCGAATCTAACGATTCTTCTCCTGGCCTGAATGGAGGAGAAGCCACTCTTCTTCACCCCACTCCAATCAGCAAGAATTCGTCAGTGTGAGCCCCGGCAAGGGTAGGCGGTGAGAATATATGAAAGAGGAGGCAACAGGAGCGCCCTAGATTCTCAGCCTCCAATATAATAAATACCGTGTGAGACAGGGCTGGGGGTGGGCAGGGAAAAGATGCATCATCCTCTCTCGTGGAGGTCGCACTGCCCTTCTCTTTTCAGAGAAAAAGCCTTTTTTTTTTTTAATACATGCACACCACACTCGCTCACGCGTGCACAGTCCCGGAGAGAAGCCTACAAAGCGTTCTGGTCATGTAGAGGCCACTCAGCTCCTTCCGAGTTGAGTAAGATTAAAACAGCCCGACATCTCCAATCTTCCTCAGCTGGCAGCTCCTGCACTTGCATAGGCAGATGAAAAGGGGGCTTTGGGGATGCATTAAAAAACATGTATGGAGCTGATGGATGGGGAGAGAAAGCTGGTGTGTGCAGGAATTTGATGGAAACTAACGCCTTGCTGTATTTTTTTTTTTTTTTGGAGTCTTTTGTTTCCGTGCCCATGGTGGTAGTGCCTTGGAAGGGTTCTGGAATTTCAGAACACAGAGTAGCAGTTTTAAATAATGAGAGAAGATTCCACATGGAAGGCTCATCTGGCTGTGGCAGCCTGTGACTGAATGAGAGAAAAGTACCCTAGAAGCTATTCATTACGAATTCACTGGAAGCTCTCAAACGAGGCTGGCAGAAGCTGAAATTGAAGTGGTCTCTGACCTAATTTTCTTCTGCATGAAACATCTGCATCAAGGCTCTCTTTGATGTATTCCACTTGGCTCTGTCTACAGGATTGTATCACATGGCCTCCGTGTTGCCTTCTTATTGAAAGACATTTTCAGCCTGAGCAAGGTAATGCACAATGTTACCGCTACCCAAACTAATCATTCAATGGGCTCCTAAAATAGAAACAATAGCAATTCAGAGTCGCTGTTGTCTGCTGGCTGTTCCTGCAGCTTGGGCTTCTGGTTTTCCAACTTAGATTACTGGCATTTGCCTCATCTAATTCCAAAACAAAGGACAGAGAAGACAAGCAAAGCCAAGCAAGATAATGTTGGGACCAGGAGCACAGTGGATGGGACTTCCCCCTTGTTTGATCCTTCAAACCATTGGCTAGGATTCCGGATCCATTTCAAACCCCACAGAGCAAGGCTGAGAGGTCTCTGCCTTAGCAATGAAAGGCTTTCTTGATTTCGGTGTTGCATTTATTCTAAATTCTGACTGATAGAGAGAAAGGGGTATGTGTTTACTGAACATTGATGCTATTCTTAGGGCTCTGTGAACTACTCTTTAAAAAAAAAATCCCCCCTCTCTGTAAGCTCTCCAAACCCAGGTAGAATACAGGAGTGAATTTTGAAGAGAAATAATGATAATAATCTATTTTGAAGCCACCGTAATGAGGAATCTTCTTTATGTGGGCAGAATAGCTCTCGCCACCCCATAGAGGTTTGCAGCATCTTGTTAATGGTGTGTTCCTCTTCCCACCGTCCCGGCATTATGTGACTAACTGTGGTGTCTTTTGTGTCCCACCCACTGAAGAAGAAGCCTTTGAAATTCTAAATGACTGTGCCGCGGGTTTTAATGTCTGCCTCTGAGCACAGATCATGAGGCACACTCAGTGAGCAAGGCATAAGCCTGCCTTTGAAAGGCCTCCTGAGACTCCTCTGTCCCAAGAATTCGGATGACAATGCAATCTTGTCCATGCCCTGCCCTGTTCTCCTTCTTCAAGAACTACAGATGTGATTAGCAGCCCCCTCCTCCTGCTCCCATGCCCAGATATTGATACTCCCAAGCACAAATACGGGCCCCATCCCTTCCTCTCTGATGTTTATGAAACAAAACCATCAGCCAGGCAGCATCTGGGTCCTTGTAGGGACTCTGGCAGCAAGGTGGCTGTTCACATCTCCGGTAACAGATGTGTAACATACACAATACAGCAGCTAACATAACAGATCCGTGTCATGAATGTCTATAGGCAGCCGGGAGCATTAGAGTTGGAGCCACTCTCTAGATACCCTTCCCTGTCATTAAGAATCATACCAGATATTTTCTTCCTCCAGGAAGCATTCCTTCAACGTGCTTTATGTTCTGGGTCCTTGTAAGCTGTCAGCCTGCCAGAGCAACTGTAGACTTTAAATCAAAACACTTAGGACTACGTATTCTCTGTCTTGCCAGGCTGTGACATCTTGAAGTTAGGTATGGTATCTATCATTGTAGCTACCTAGGCTAAACCAGCCTAGCTCACCCAAGACTTTCTTGGTTTTTGAAGTTTCAGTCTTAGAAATCGCCTGTTCTGATCAAAGCACCCATGCATAGTAAATGCTCAATAAAGATGCTATGAACACCAAAGAAAAAATTCACATCCCTTTTACCCTATTAAGGGCCAAGTCGAGGACTGGTTCATTGAGAAGCTGTTCATCCGTCAAAGGAAAGGAAAAGGGCTCGGCAAAGGCCCAGGTTACTGGTTTTGCAGTCAGGGGAATCTCAATCCTAGGCTGTGACTGTATAGATGCTACCTGCTGTGAAGCCTGTCCTGAGTGCCACTTCCCCAAGTGTCAGAAGCATGAGTTACAAGGCATGGGGATATGACGGGAAAGGGAAGAGCAGAGGGAAGATAGAGAGAGGAGAAAGGAAAGAAGGGGAGAAGAAGAGGAAGTGGGAGTCAAGAAGACAGAAAAGTAGAGGGGAAGGGAGAGGAAAGGGGAAGGGAGGGGAGGGGAGGGGAGGGGAGGAGAGAGGAGGGAGGAGGTGGGAGGGGAGGAGAGGAGTGACAGGAGGTAAGAGAGAATGGGGAGGGGGTGAGGGCAGGCACGAAGACAAGAGAATGGAGGGAAGTGGAGAGGACCATGCTCCTCAGGCTTGGAGGTGCACAGCCGTTAAGGTGATCCCCAGGTTTACGTCATCTGTCCAGTCTTCCTTTCTGACCTCACCTGCTCCAATCTCACCCACCCCTTCAGTGACTGCCCTTCCAACAAGGGAAACCCCCATACTCCTCAAACACATGCCCTTACCGAGTGGCCTTGTCCAGTGTTCTCACCTGCCTGGTACATTCATCCGTGCATGTCAACAACACTTCCTCCCGCTCTTCCTTCAGAGAGCCGCACCGACGACCCTGCGCCAAAGGCCCCTTCTCTCTCCCTGCTCCTCCTTTCCCCAGCCTTAGCCGCCTCCATCAGTGGCTCTATATCCACCCGCACACCGCGATTTCCCTCACCGCCTACCTAGAAGGACACTCACGGAAATGTGTACGTTCCCTCCCACATGCTCGTCACCAAACAGGCATGGCAACCGAGATACCTGAAACTCATGCTAGCAGGGTAATTGATGGCCTGAATTCCCCTCCCACCTTTTTCCAGTTTTCAATCGTTTAAATCTGATTAACCATATTCAGCTGCCGTCTAGAATGTTGACACTGAGATTATAATAAAGTCACTGACTCCAGGATCTCCCTCTCTTGCTTCCTTCTCTGCTCCCTAATTTCTAGAGCAGTCCCCGGCCCAGAGCAAGCTTTTAGTCAATTTGTAAAAAGAAATCAGTGAGTCTAAGCATGAAATCAATGTCTGGGATTAAGGTGGAACCCTATATATCGTACTAAACTCCCACCACCCCAGGCCGTGTTTCAAACTGATGACGTGCATGGGGGAACACGTCAGATGATGGGCTCTCAACGGGTGTCTATGACTGAGCTACATCATCTTCCCGAGCCTCAGTTGCCTTATCTGGTGAATGGGAACATTGACTTAGAGACATCTGAGATGCCTTAAGAGAAATCTTAAATACAGCATTGCCAGTGTTAAGAAATATCTATGTGCAGATGCATGCCTCTGTATTCGGGGGGGGGGGGGCTTTAAGTGTGATGATAAGTTGGGACCTACATACCACTTGGCTATTATTTTGGATGTGGATGATTTATTTGAAATATACAGCATTTTTTAAAAATCTAGGCCTGCAGTCCCATCTACAGCAGGGAGATCACCACGAGGTCTGAAACAACTTGGCTATGTTAGTCAGTTCCAGGCCAGCCTAGATAATAGAGACCCTATCTCATCAAACCATAATTAATTGCTGGATCGTTCAACCGCTCAGTTCTCTGCCTAAGATAATTTCCTCAAGTTTAATGAAATTTTCAAAATAGCTTCTCTCATGGATACATCTTAAAAGATTTATTTTTATTTATGTTTGTGTGTGTGTGTGTGTGTGTGTCTGCCCTCTGTTTTGGGGCACCAATGGGGGCCAGCAGAGGGTATTGAATCACCTGGAGCTGGAGTGGCAGGAGTTTTTGAGCTGGGAACCCAACTCAGGCTCTCTGAAAGAGCAGCAACTACTCTTAACCAGTGAGCCACCTCCCTAGTCCCCCCAATAAGTGTTAAATAAAAATATGTCTTAAAAGATTGGAAATTATTGTACAAAGCCAGATTCACTCACAGTTTTGACAAAACAATGTTCTTGATGCAATTATTTTCTTGGAACTTGTTTTTCTAATATTTTGCTAGGCACATTCTTAGAAGAATATAACATTGATCCTCTTGGTTCAGTATTTAATTTCAGTAATTAACAGTAGTGTTGGCCATTCTGCTTGGTCCTAACAGCATATATCATAAAATGAAAGAAAACAGTACCTAAAAACACACTTTAAACATTCAGTAAATATGAGTAGTGGGTACAATTATTGTTTATATTACATCAACTTTAACGTCATTCAGAGGAGAGAGAGAAGATCCACCACATATGAGACCGGAATTATCTGCAGTAGAAAAGGTCACAACTAAGACAGGGTACAGCCTATAATGACCCCAGGGGCCGTGCCTAAGGTTAGACACTGAAGTGGCCCTGAGTTCAGCCATTGGGTACTAGAATTTCTGGTCCCGATTACAGAAGTAATAAGATCGTGTATCTAGAATACTGTTGAGTGGGCCCCCAGTAGACTTTTATAGACAAGTGTAGTCAGACCTCTTAAAAGAATGGAGGGCTATGATTTCAGCTTGGGAGGTTGATCTGGTTCATTTGTTTTTGCCTACTGACTAATGTGGTTTACTGAATGTCTATAAATGTGAGGGAGGGGGAGTGTGTGTGTGCCCCCCTTCCCCTTGAAGTAAGTGATAGAGGCCCTGAGGCAGGGTCCACTTTACATTAGTCAAGGAGGCTGCTGCTAGGAGGAGCAGAAAAGCAGCCAGTCCTCTGAAGGACTTAATTCCTGCCAGCAGATGCTCCCTGGGAACCCACTTGGTGCACAGCTAAGACTGGGGACAATGGGAAGCCAAGAGACAGGCTTGCCCAGTGTCCTTCTCCAATCACCGCAGATTGTAGGGAAGCTAAGGTGCTCGCAGCAGCTCTAGGAAGGCAAACCTAAACCTAGTGAGTAGAAACGGGGGAAGGATCTTGCCAGCCGTCTTCTTCTTTTCATCCTTCTCTTCCTCCTCCCTCCCGGCTGCACATGACAAGCCTTCTCCCTGGGCCTCCCCAAGGACAATAGAAGAGCTGCCCTTGATGATTCTCCTTGCCTGCCTCCCAGTGTATGGTTGCCTAGCTTTGACTTTGCGCTATGGAAGATAAATCACAGTCACTCCCCCCACCCCCCCCCCCACCCCCACCCCCGACGTAGGTCTCCTAGGGAGCTGAGACCTCACCTCCTCCTGAGAGCCTGCCTGTAATATGGGATTGTCAGGTACAAAGAGGGGAAACCTTCAGAGGCCCACAACCCTGTTTGGAGAGCCAGGAGGGTCAAGGGGAATAATTGTTAGCAGTTGAATGTGAGCAACTGCAGAGGGATTGGAAGGAGAAAGGTTTCAGGAAGGGAAGAAAGAAAGGAGGAAAAGAAAAGCCTGTGCCCGCCCCCTGCCTTCTCCCCCAAACCCCATAGTCTATGCACAGAGAACTGCATGGTGGTCTGGGTCCTTGTAGAACATTTGTGTGCCGGACAATAGCACAGCCTGGCTTCAGATCATCAGCTGCTGGTTTCTGGTTAGCTCTCCCTTTATGCGAGAGCACAATGCGAGCCTTCAGTCACACTGACTCTTGAGAAATACATCTGGTTTTTTCTTTCAGACGCTCTGAAAAGGTCAGCCTGTTCGTTTCTTAGACGCGAGACACCACGTATTTTTTTTTTTTCCTTCCTCCCTCTGAACTGGAAAGACAGACCTACACCTTTTCTTGCCTCCTGATACATAATTAGACATGGTGCGGCTCTCACAGCCAGCCAGCCCATCCCGTGCACTTTGCAGAGACACAGCCCAGCATCCCCGGCTGCTGAACTCCTGGGCTGATCACAAAGGCTCCATACAGTCTCTCCCTTCCCCGCCTGGAGACCCCGGGATCCTCTTGCTGGTTGTTTTGTTAATTATGACAAGGCCTCCCCCCAGCCTGTTTCCCCAATGCAGGGCATGGCCAGGGATGCTGTATGTGGCAAAAGGAGGACTGGAGAAATTTTGCACACACAAAACAACACACACACATTTTCATCGTTTTCACTCCTGTGATGGTTAAGATTCTCCTTGCACATTGTAACATAATAATAAATGTGCCCGTGAGGAAAGAATGCTCGGCAGCTGGTGTCTGACAAATTATCTCATTCCAGACAGGCAAACAGTCCATGGGAAGGAGAGGCTGGGGCCTGAAGAGGCAATTTGGCACACGTTGGGGATTCACCTCTCAGATGACGGAGGTCCAAGCGGCCCACCACGTCTGGGCCTGTGCCCCTCAGAGCTTCTCTCTGCCTCATCACCTCCCAGGGCCCCTGACAGCCATAGAAAAGGGGATTATTCTGTGAGCTTAGCCATCTAGCCCCCGCCCCACCTCCCTCCAACCTCCTCTAGGGCACTCATATTCTAACCAGAAGCAGCAATTATGGTCCCCAACCCCCACATGAGCTTTGCTCTCTCAGGCAAGGCACAAGCAATTTCCTCTCCTCCTCATGTCTTCACCTCCACAACACACTCCTGTGCTCAAATCCCATCCAGAATTCTTCTTTCCTTTTGCAAAAAGAAGTTAGTCACTGTCTTCCAGAAGCTTCTAGAACCTTTATCCATTGTTCTTTTCACTCTGGTTTGCAACCATTTGTTTTCTGGGAACTCCTTGACACAGCTGGAGTGTACCTTCTAATGACGCCCAAGTGGAAGCTACCGTGGTAAATGTTTTTCTTCCACAGGGGCTGGCTTAACCCTCATGTAGCCCTAAGGGGGTGGGGGCTTTACAATGGAAACTGAATGTTTGTTTATTTTACATCCTGGGCGCCAACTGAATTCCATGAAGCACGATGGAGGAGCTGGAAAAGACCCGCCTGGCCCCTGTTGCTGCCCTCAAAGTACCTTGTGGATCCGCTGGCCTCTTGGTGCCCTTTTACCTGTCATATCGCGGGCTGGGGACCTCCCTCGCAGCGTGGCTGTTCTAAGGTTTCGAGGCAACACGCTTTATCCGTGCGGTTCTTAGCCCAGAGCCCATCTGCAGGTTTATTTTTGAACACTGGTTTCCTTCCCAAGTGGACACTTCATAGAGACGACGGAGCTGCCTGCCTTGTTCACACCTATCTTCCCAGTTTCTAGAACACTACTTGTCACCCTGTAGGAGTTCGGTCAATTTTGTGATGAGTGTATAATGAAGCCATTGAGCAAGAGTGAGCTATGAGGCCACAGTCTATGTTTAACCTGGGTCACGACTGCGGCCAACATCCTGCGAAATGTGGCTCGGAGGAGATGCAGCACCCACTGCGAGCTAGAGACATTTGAACAATTATCCCTTGGGCTGCTGACTTAGATGGAGCAGCCCAAGGCCATCTTCACTGTCGCTCCCCCTGCTCAGACATGCTGTTGGCTGAGTCACGAGATGAGAGCGGCCTTCCCACCACTGTGGGAGAAAACGGAGGAAGCTTACAGTGCTCTCAAAGAAGTAACTTTGCAGTATCAAGTTTGAGAAGCAGCTTAGCTATTTAGCGGCTATGGTTTGCCATCCCTACTATGTGTCTGCTGGTTACAGATGCTGGTAAAGTTGTCCGACGTTTGAATATGCTGACCATGTCTCCTTCAACACTGTGCAAAGGCTGCTTCTCAGTGTGGGGCAGGGAGCTCACAACCTGCGTGTTTATACCAAGTATCTGGAGACCAGGATGTGTTTAGACCTTGGCCCTTCCCCCATTTTACAGAAAGAAGGGAAAGCAGAGACTTAGTGGCAACAATACCGCTAAAGTAGTGGTTCTAAACCCGTGGGTCGCAACCCTTATGGATCACGTCAGATATCTTTCATATTGGATATTTATGATTCATAACAGTAGCAAAATTACAGTGATGAAGTAGCAACAAAATAATTTTACGGTTGGGGGTCGGCACAACATGAGGAACTGTCTTAAAGTTCACAGAATTAGGAAGGTTGATAGCCACTGCTCTAAAGAGACCCCAAAAGAGTGGAACGTCCTGTTGCAGAACTCACAACCAAGAACTAAGATCTGGCTTTTGGAGTGGGGAGGTGGCATAATGAGTAGAGTATGTAGTAGCTCATTCTTTTGTCTTCGGCACTCAGGGGGTAGAGGCAGGGGGATCAGGAATCCAAAGTCATCCTTGTCTACATAGCAAGTTCAAGGATGTGTGAGACCCTGACTCAGGAAACAAGCCCGGGAAAATATTGACTTTTGCAGTTCATCCATTAGCAGTTTTTCTTGTTTATGGCTGTGTTTATGTTAGAGTATGAAAGACTTGCATTCATCCATTGTCTTCCAGGTTTAAAAACAGCCACAACTGTTATTGCATTTCAAGAACCACGGAGGACAAAAAGGCAAAGACAACAAGCTTCTGGCATGTAATTTCTTGACTGACTAACAGCAAATACTGTCATATTTATAACAAAAACCCTTAGAGAAGCCACCTGACTCACAACTGTAGACTGAACAGTAGGCTGAGGAGGGGGGAGAGGGTTGAGATTTTCACTAAGTCCCCTGCACCCACAGGAGGAATCAAGGTGATGGTTTAATGAACAGATTTCCTTTTGCAATTCTGGGTTTGCCATATCTTTTCTAAGTGAGGATCTCACTTACATGCACATAACTCACTCATATACACAGTAGGTTTTGAAAACTGGAACTTTTTTGATGTGCTTTTATGAGTGTTAACAGGACATCCAGTGTTCCCTGCTAGGATGGACTTGGTCGAAATTGCCTCCTGTAGGAGGGACAGCTCAGATACTGTGGCCGCTGAAAGGGGGGCAGAGGCAGCTCTGAACTGAGATGTACTCATCAGAAGACCTGGAGATGTTCCTCTGAGTGGGGCTTCAGTCAGCATAAGAGCGGCTTCCAGAGCACTGCCAATGCAGGACCAGTCAGCACAGCATCCATTGCAATCAGTAGGACAAACTTTCCCCTTCCCTCCAAAACAGAGCATCCGTGGGCAGATGTGGTAGCAGCCAGGAAAACGTCTTTACACTGGCCTAGATTCCCCATGTACAGTACTGACCATTGCCTCCATTCTCAGGGTCAAGCTACAAGTGTGATCTCTCTCTCTCTCTCTCTCTCTCTCTCTCTCTCTCTCTCTCTCTCTCTCTGCATGTGAGTGTGAGTGTGTGTGTGTGTATGTGTGTGTGTGTGTGTGTGTGATATCCTCTCTTGGTGTTGCCCACACTGGCTGATCAGTTGGCCCTCACTGTAGGAAGTTTTTCTTCGCTCTATCAACAGCTCTAAGAGTCTGGTGCTGCTGTCTATGAAGACGAAGAGAACAATGAAGATGAACCACCATTTCTCTCCAGTTTTTTGAGACAGGCTTTCTCAGAGTAACAGTCCTGACTGTCAAAGATGAACCACTTTTCTAAGAAAGGAATTAAAATGCTAAGTGGGGGATATAATTAATTCTAGTTAGATATTTTATTTGATTGTATATGCCATCAATCTTACCCCAACAGAATCAACATATAAAAAAAATTTATAAGATCCTTCAGACTTATCTCCCTCCCATCATGCTCAGTCTCTAACATCTGTCCTGCGTACCTATAGCAAACCCTGGCCTGGACTCTTCACCCTTCGTCACATCAAAAGCCACATGGAGCAGTGGTAACTACACTGTCTGTGCTAGGAGCTTTATAGCCCCATTTACTGCCCGTACTAACAAAGACATGTTTTCATCTTGCTCAAATTTTGACAAAACCCTGACTCACATTGTTCCAATAGCAGCCCCTGGTAACTCCAAGGGAACCAGCAGAAAAGTTGCATCAACACAATTCCCGTTCTTAAACTCCAGTACTTTTTCCAGGCCAGCTCTTTTGACATATCAATCACTGTGTTTGTCATCGCCACATTGAACATAATAATGTCCTAAAGAATTCCATTCCCTAGACTTCCCTGTGTAATGTTTGCTGCTGGTGGTGGTTTGCTGCTTAGTGCCAAGGATGACAATGTCAAGATAAAGAAGGATCTTTCGATGTATTTCCTTTAAAGAGTTAGTTTTAGTTATATGTGGGCATGTGCAAGTGTAAGAGCAAGAAGAGTCCAGAAAAGGAGGTCAGATGCCGTGGCGCTGGAGTTACAGACAACTGTGAGACATTAAGTGGGTGCTGGAAACCAAACTCAAGTCTTCTGCAAGAACGGGATGTACTCGTAATGACGGATTTATCTCTCCAATCCTTTCTTTAATTTATTGATTCGTTTTCAATTCTCTTTCTATTCCTTTGATATCTACATGTTGATGATGATGCCAAGGTCATGAGTATGTAGTTTATGAGGTCCCATGCCCCTCCTTGTCCGGGAGCTTGCGCGATACAAAATGTCCAATCGATCTCCTCTACGCTGTATCTTACCCCAGTGGGATCAAGTAGCGAGAAGGCGGGGGAAACTCAAGACTGAAAGAGATTTATTGGACCAATGAGATGTGCTGGGAAGCAGTGGCAAGAGAGTCCTTCGAGGTAGAATGACAGGAAAGGAGGAAGAGCAGAGGACAAAGGAGTCTGTGGAGATCACAGAACGTGACTGGCAATTGCAGGCAGGGCAGTATTCTAAATCTGGTGGGACAATCAGCATGTGTGGACCGTAAAGGTTAAGTGATGTGTTTGTTTTATTCCTTACTCTCCTTTAGTCAGCCTGACTGAATACGATTACCAGGGACACAGCACTTGCTGCATACTAAAATTAGATGTTAGTTTGACTTTTCCAAGCATCCATGCACAAAGGCCTCTTGCACATAAATGTCTTTTTCCGCCGGCTCAGCCACCTTACGTATCTGTCCTTGAAGTTGAGTGTCAGAAGCCAAGATGGAGCAAACATCCATGGTGGATGATATATCAGATTAGAGGCCTCAGAGCTGAGGTCAAGTCTTGGCTCTGAAGTTTGTAAATTTGAGCAAGCCTGTTCTCCTCACCTAGCAGGATTCTTCATATTGTATGCTCACCTTACAAGGATTTGGGAGAAAAATAAGACATGTAGGGAATCGTTTGAAATCTCTTGTCTTGCCCTGAAGGACTGTGGTAGCTATATTTCTGTGGCTTTGTGTATCTAGACACAAGGGTCAAGTTGCTTCTGGTTTATAGGGGGAGAAAATAGAGGCCCAGGCAAGTAACGCTGGCACACCTTGCTTGCCCACTGAGGCCAGTGGCATGAGATGCAAGCCCAGTCTATAGCCTTCTAGTCCTAATCTGTATCCCCAAACTATGCCAACCTCACTTAAATTCCACTCTAGCATTATGGCTGTTCAGCCAGCAGAAAGATCCAAGTATTTTTTCAGAATTATCACAGAAAGTTCTGCCTTTAATAATGTCTCAAAAGGTTGATGCTTGAACAACTTTCTTTCCCAAATTTCTCTTCCTTCTCCATCACTTTTTGTCTATTATGTTCTTTCTACTGATAAAAGCAGACATTCTTGGAGTTTGGGGGATAAAAATGGCTAAAATGTGAATCTTTAATATTTTTCTTTATTAAACATAATGCCAGCAGGAATATACAGACTTTTTTCTCTTGCTAAATAGTCTCACAAATAAATTCTTTCTAAATAAGCAGCACCATGAATAAATAGTTCTTTAATAAATTGGTTTTCAGAAATAACTCACTTTAATGTCTCAGTTATGGCTTACATATACAAAGCCAACGGCCAAGTTTATATTTACACCCACCGTGTATAAAAACAGCTAATATCTCTCAAATGTGTGTTCCTCACACTGGACCCCATTTGATGACATGCAATGAAGGCGGGAGAGCTGAACTTCATAGGGGGTCAAAACCCCAGAAACGCTTCTAGCTGTAAGACACTGGGCATATCACACCCACCAACCTCAGTTTCATCATCAACAAAGCAGAAATTGTGTTGCCTGGGCCCCATAATTCTTTGAAGAAAGAAAAGAAACAATTTCCACATAACAGCTTTGCGGAATCTAAAGTCGTGTGGAAAATTCCTATGTTTCTCATTATAATTCTTACAAGTGGGAGTTCTGAGTATGTGGCACTTGATCCACGCACTACTTCCCCCAGGGGTCAGTCTTCCTTTGTGCTGGTCACTGATAAGGAAGGATAAAAGACAGTAGCAATAAAGAGGATGGGAGACCAACCTGAATAGTGTGGGACCTTCAAACTAAGAAGTGTGGCCTGCGGTGTGAGCACGGATGGACTCGGGAGAAGTTGTGTCTACTCCCTAACTCCTCGGTGTGGGCAAACAGCTTTGTTTTCAGTTGTACAAGAAAACCTCAAAGCCCCAAGAAAATGCCCCTAGCCATTTTCTGCTGCTAGCTATTTTCCCTGCACTGTGTGGCCTCCTTATGAGGAGCTATGTTCTCTGGGTGGTGGCAAGACACTTGGTGTGCAGCACCGGGGAAGGTCACATGAGGACTCAGAGATGGAACAGTGCAAATGGCTTTCTCATTAGACCTGGTAAGCTGACTGTCGATTCCAAACTCCTGCCAAGTTTCCTCTCCAGGACCTAGCAATGGTATGCTGGTGTCCACCGAATCCTCCCAACAGAACTTTCAGATGTACGCCTTTGCAGAATGTGGCCGAGTCTCTGAAGAAGCTTCACACTCTACTTTCTCCTGGGTAACTGAGACCCAGGTTGCCAGGGTGGAGACACCCAATCATCACATTCATTCCTGTGGCTTTTATCATTCTACACTAGTCGGGGCGAGACTTGGGGATCCGCCGGAGAAGAAGTCTGTGGGAAGGAGCAAGCAACAAAGTCTGTGTAGAATTCATTATTTTAAAGAACTCGTTATCGGAGCTGTAAAATAAAAACATAATAAATACAAGCGAATAAATAGTTCTTTAATAAATTAGTTTTCAGAAATAACTCACTTTAATGTCTCAGTTATGGCTTACATATGCAAAGCCAACGGCCAAGTTTATATTTACACCCACTGTGTATAAAAACAGCTACTATCACTCAAATGTGTGTTCCTAGCACTGGACCCCATTTGATGGCATGCAATGAAGGCAAGAGAGCTCAACTTCAATGCTGCGTGGAAGTGGAACTATGGGATGGTGAGTTGTCAAAGCAAACCTGCCTGAGGGTGTGGGGCTGGCTGGGACCCGAAGAGCGAGTAGACAGGGGCCTACAGAATTCAAGTAAGTTTGAAGAGGAACATCAGAGCCCTGAAGTCAAACACTCAGAACCACATAAAAGTCAGAAACAATGGAACCCATATCTGTCATCCCAGCGCTCCTACAGAGAGACCAGAGGCAGACAAAAAAAAAAAAATCCCAGAAGCTTCCAAGCCAGTGAGCGTGGTGTGAGCAGCAGACAAAGTACCCTGAAGGCCTGGAAGGAAGTGGGCTCAGGAGAGCTAGGGAGTGGGGTGGCAGACCAGGACAGCTGTAGACAAGTCCTGCTCCTTTGTCTTTCCACAGTGCCGTCTACAGCCCCTCCAATGTAGGTGCCTAGAAAAGAGCCTAGGGCTGTGAACTTCAACTCTCTAATGGACTACATGGGTCCAGACTCTAGCCACAGAATACTGTGGAACTTGACAGTATTTATACACTGTGAGCTTTCTATAGCTGATGTTGACGGTGGTACCACTCAGTCTCTTGAGGATGAAATGCAGTCATGGATACAGTTCCTCCAGACTCATGTGTGACACACGCTAGGTGAGGTATATGACCTAGTTACCCCCATGGGCCAAGACAATGTTCTGGTCCTTAGACGTTCTCTAACTTTCACACTGAGACGCACAGAAGCCAGAAGAGCATCAGGCATCAATTTCAATTTGCCAACCTCAAAGAGTCCTGGAGAAACTTAAGGAGCAGATGGCCTGTGCAATGGAGATCAGGCCCTGGTGCTGCTGCTGTCCTAGATTCCTGGTCAGAGGTTACCCAGGAAGAGTGGCATCAGCTGCAGCAGAGTCTGCCCGATATTTGGAAAGTTCTAATTTTCAGGTTTCTTGTGGTTTACCTGATGGCGTCACCTCTCTTAAGCTGCTGTGTTGAATTCCTAGCTCTAGGGGCTGAGGAGACAGCTCCATGGGGAAAGCACTTGCCGTCCCAGCGTGAGGACCTAGATTCAACTCCCTGCAACTCAGAGCTGGTCTCAACTGAATGCAAGTCTACAATGTTAGCAGTACAGTACCGTGATGGGAGATGAGGCCTGGAGAGTTCTCAGGAGTCTTGCAGGCCAGCTAGGCTGGAATATATAGCTGAAAGACACATCCTATCTCAACCAAGGGAAGACAAAGGCCAACATCCAAGATTGCCGTATGCTCTTCACATATGCACCATGGCACTATACTCATGCACAGGGGTGTGTGTGTGTGTGTGTGTGTGTGTGTGTGTGTGTGTGTGTGTGTGTGCAAGCACATACTATGCATACCCAGACAGACACACACATACACATTTTTAAAAATAGAAAGAGAGAGAGAGGAGGGAGGGAGAAAAGAAAGGAGAGAGAGAGAAAGAAAGAAAGAAAGAAAGAAAGGAAGGAAGGAAGGAAGGAAGGAAGGAAGAAAGAAAGGAAGAAAGGAAGAAAGAAAGAAAGTAAGGCAAGAAGGAAGAAAGAGGGAGAGAGAGAGAGAGAGAGAGAGAGAGAGAGAGAGAGAGAGAAAGAAAGTCTTAGTTCCTAATGTTAGAGCATTAGGAGAGTTTTGATTATGATGAGGTTGATTCATCCATGAGTGAGATTAATGCCCTGGAGATTAAGGTCTAATAGAACTTATCTTCTTTGTGTCATGTAGAATCAGAGGGAGAAAAGATCACCTATAATCCAGGAGCCTGAACTTCACAAAACACCAGATTCCTCAGGACCTTGACCAAGGATATGCTAGCATCCAGGACGAAAAATACCTTTCTGTCTTCTAGAAATAGTAGCATGTAACAGTAGCATGACTAGGTTCGGCATGTAACAGTAACATGACTAGGTTCAGCATGTAACAGTAACATGACTAGGTTCAGGCAGAGTCCATGGAAGCCAAGAGATCACGGCCACCATAGCTCCTCACTTTTTGAAGTTCTCCAAGCTCCCTGACTCTCCAGTGAATCTCCTAGACTCATATTTAGGTAAGACCATCTACTGACTACTGTTCCCCGGTCTGTGTGCTTGATAGTGTCTCCTTCCTGATGGAGCTCTTAAATTCCACTCTCTCCAAAGACAGCACTTCAAAGAAAGTTTTGAACCCTAAAGTGCACTTTCTGCCTTTAGTCTTCATGTTACAGAAATATGGGTCCTTGTTCTCCCAGCCATTGACAGCCTTAGGGATCTCAAAATAGTGGCCTTGTGACAGTGGCATAGTTAAAGGGCACTGTCACCCACTAGACAGAATTAGAGCTGGCCCTATCATTTATTAATTATGTCAGTAAACCTCAATCAATCTCAATTTCTGTCGAACAGAATGAACTCCCCCCATTTAGGATCATGACAAAGATGGGATGGAAAAAGGATGTGCTTTTTTCCAAACACAATGACTATACCACAGCAAATCTTGGATAACTATTGCTTTCCCTTCCTTCCTTCTTTCTGGTATTTTGTCCTTTCCACGCCATCACCTCGACTTTCCCGTTACAAGTACACTTCCTTTTGTAACATTCCAATAAAAACTCAATCTGTAATCATTTAAACAGATTACCTGCAAAGGATGATGCAATATTTATACCATATTGTGGCTGTATGAGCACCCTGAAATAAATGATATTTATCCACTAAATCCACACTTTATAACTCTCTTTAAACTGTTTAAACATTCATGCTCCCTAATATGGCCTTTGCCATGCTGGTCCTTCTGCCTGGATCCCTTGTCCTCACGGACTTCTGCTGGCCCTGCCCTTCTGTTCTCAGACACTTCCCAAGAGAAGCTTCCTCCTACCATCCCATCTAAATGATGTCTCTATTATCTGTCTCCTTGTTCTCTTTTCTTCCCCAGTCTGGAACTTAGCACACTTTAAAATTGCTTCCTATTCCTATGACTACACTTGTTTAATGTCTATTTTCTCACAAGACGTGAAACTCCAAAAATGCAAGCAGTATACCACACCTAGATCTGCCAGCAGCCAGCAGATGACTCAGTAACTGCTACATGAACTCATGATTTACCTCTTTCCGCTTGCACCAAGATTATACACTTGGTATTTGGTGAGCTCATGTCATGGAAATTCAGATTCAGCTTTGTATTCTCCATCATTCTTAAGGGGTTTTTTTTTCCATGTCTGTTGCAAGCCTGTTAATGACTTGTGTAATTATGCAAGTATGTACATATGTGCATGTATGTGTTACACACAAGCAGAGACACAGACTTGGATAAACAATAAGTTTTGGAGTCATCTGGAAAAGGTATGGTGTGGGTATATATGATAAAAAAAAGATATCGATAGATACCTCTGAATAAAACCATGCGATACTTACTATCACCATGAGGCACTGGATAATATCTAATGTGAAATAATAAATTAAAAGAAATATTCCTTATTCCTTAACCATCAGGTCCCCAGGACCAGAGCAAAGGAGTCATAGGCAATCTCCCAAAGCCACAGTGAACAATAAAGTTTGAGCCCTGGGAAACACATGAAAGAATTACAGTACACATCAAAATCCTGACCTCAGAAGAGGGAAAATTATAGAGAAAGGAAGAGAATGAAGAGCCAAGACAGGAAGTTGTCAAAAGGAAACTATTTATTGCTCCGATGTAATAGATAAGTTGAGCAAGTTTTGTATGTAAGCACATAAGGTATGGACCTTATTTAACCGGTTCCTGATCTTGGGTGAAGAGATTTAAAAGATGCTAGTGGAGCCAGAACCATACGATGAGTGAACAATTCCTGTGTACAAGTGGTGTGGCTTCAACAAGAATGTCCCCATAGACTCTGACATTTAAATCCGCGATCCTCAGTTGGTAGCACTGTTTGGGGAAGGCCTAAAAGGCATGACCTTGCTGGAGGAAGTATGTCACGGGTGGTGAGATTTGAGGTTTCAAAGTCGTGTGCTATTCACAGTCTGCTCTCTTTGCCTGCTTGTGGTTTGAGATATGAGCCCTCAGTGATGGAGGAAGGTCATTGGTTAATTAAATAAAGAAGCTGCTTGCCCTGATAGGTTAAAACAGGAGGGAGGAGTAAACAGAGCAGAATGCTG
>NC_022031.1:48106302-48117178 GCF_000317375.1 Microtus ochrogaster
GGCGGCTGGGGTGCTGGGGGCCCCGCCGCTCCAATTTCTACACCTCAGCTCTCAAATTCCAGCTCCAACTGCTATGTCTGCTGTCTGTTGTCATGCAGTCCCTGTCATTACCGACCCTAACCCTCTAGAACCATAATCTCCAAATGAATTTTTCCTTCTATAAGTTGTTTTGGTCATAGTATTTTACCACAGAAATAAATTTAAAAAAAAAAGTAACACAGAATAAGGGTATAAAATGAGACTCACGTGATATAGACTGTGGTAGCAACCATGGCTAGCCTGTGACTACCTCTAAGCATATTTACTAAGCTCTTCTATCTTCTTCATGCTGTCCAGAACTTTAAATACATATAAACTGTCACTGCAATGACTTTTTCTGCTTCCTTTGGTCCATGCTTTCTCTTCTGTCTTGCTTTTAACCCTTCTTTACTGTGAATTCCTTCCTTCTCAGGCTCTCTTTCATGGGTTTTTAGACAAAATTGCCTGTTTGAGAAGAGCTTCATCTTCCCTTCCCACTTCTCTAGCTCAGAGTGCCAGGCTGTAAAATCATGATTAGTTTGTCCTTAAGATCCTTAAAAATCATTTCCCCCAAAGTCCAGGGACACAACTATGCATCTCTTTAGATGCAAGTTTGAGTGAAGTATTGGATATGGAGATATATTTGAATATTTGTTAAAGACTGCTCTTTCCCTACAAAATGATCCTGCACCTTTGTAAAAATAACCCACCATACATGTAATTAACATACTTTCCCTCACTCAGAGACTACAGAGAAAGAGACCCTGCCATCTGAGATGAGAGAGTAAAAAATTTGGCATCCAGTTAACTAACTAGGGTAATTGTGTTTTTATGAAAGATAGGAGAATGGATAAACTAAGTAATATACAACACATAGTATTTTTCTCACTTTGAAGGCAAGAATTCCTGAGAATGTTAGTCATAGAGAACAGGTGTATTCTTATCTCTACCATTTTCCTGGTTTATTGTTATATAAAACTGTAGAAAGACAATTTTAAATAGATAAAATTTCAGAATATAATATTAAAATAAACACATAAAGTAGCACTATATCTACAGATTTCATCTGGATGATAGACAGGTTGTTTAATTTGTGAGTGTCTATCTTCTTTGACCATTGATGCTGTTTATGAAGAAATCATATTCCTGCTTGCCTTCTTAGCTGTGTCTATAAAATGAACACTGTTGTTACAACTTTCCAAAACCCCTAAATTTTTCCTTACATCTATACACTCACTGAGATTTTGGCTGCATATAAACCTCTGCATGGAACATACTCTTAATTGAGAGAAGAATGGACAAATAAAAACAAGAATATGGACTCATTCATGTGGACGATTTCTTTTGCTGAATATTTACAGTTATTATTGCAGAGAAACACAATTAGCAAAGTTAGTTAACTGGATTCTAGGTTCCTTATTCCCTTATCAAGGATGGCATGTCATCTTTCTCCTGAATCTCTAGGTGAGTGTATGTATGTTAATCAAAATGTATGATGAATTTTTACAAAGACACAAGATTATTTTAGAGGTAGATAGTAACTTTAGCCCATGAACACAAATGCTTACAGGCAAGTAGTTCAGCAGTATTGTGTAACATTTATGGGGAGAACTGAACAAACACCTATTCACCCCCTAGATAGAGCAGCAAAGAAATGATTTCACCAAAGGCTTTAGTGAATCAGAAAGTTTATTAGGGCTATGTATGGGAACATGAGTGAGAAATTAGTTAGAGGCATATGACCGACCCTAGGGCAATGGCCTCACTAAAAATCTTACCCCATAATGGGTGGCAACTCCAGAAAACTGCATCCCCAGAGAACTCTGAACAACTTGCAGGCATGTTGGCCAATCTAAAAGTCTCCTCTGTCCACCCAACAGTTGTGACTGTCAATATTACTTTGGGGAGGGGCAATGTAAACTTAATTAGTATCAGGAACTTCCTGGGACTTGTTTTGTTTTCTTCCTTAGCTTTAAGAGAGTGTTTCAATGCAGAGGTCATAGCTACACAGCAGATAGCATGGCTAGTAACAGCCCAAAGTCCATCAACTCAACTGATAAATAATAACCCAAATGGACTATATAGTATTTGACCACATAAAGAGTGGAAATTTTTATTCATACTACTGCATAAGTGAATCTTGGAAATATGACACTTAGTAACAGAACAACATAGAAATTTGTATTATATTTGTTATGTTTATCATTCAATGTCAATTTGACAAAAAACTAGAATCATCTGGAAAAACAGGCCTCTGAACACAACTGTAGGGAATTCCTTGATTGCATTAACTAAGATGTGAAGATCTGGTAACTACAGGTGGGGCCATTCCCTAAGTAAGAACAGAGTAGAGAACATCAGCGGAGCGCTATCACACATGAATTTATTGCCATCCCCTTTTAGCTGTGGATTAATTGTAACCCATTCTCACAAGCTCCCGATGCCTTGACGTCCCCACACTGATGGCCTGTAACCTAGAACACGGAGCTTAAACAAAGCCTTATCCTTTCCGTTGCTTTTGCCAGTGTCTTTCATCACACCAAGAGCAAAGAAACTAAGGCAATATTATTCTAGTTCTACGAATAATCTAGAATAAGCAAATCCATAGAGACACAGTAGATTGGTGAGCCTCTAGGTAGAGTGTTTTAGACTGTGATCACTAAATCATAGGAACTTTTGGGGCAGAGAAGGAATTAGATGAGACTAATGGTTGCAGTTGTACAATTTCATGCATGTTCAAAAACCCACTGAGCTATATAACTTAAAATGGTTTCGTGTATCATTCTTATGCTATGTGAAGTATACTTCAATTTAGAAGTACGAAGGAAAAGAAATGAAGGGGATGACCAAGGGGGAAGAGAATGAAGAGTAAAACAAACAGAACAAAGATTTCCAAGAATACAAACATGTGGCAAGGGTAACAAGGATAAGTTGGTGTCTTGCCAATGAAAATTCAGTCTACGAAAACTCCAGATTCTACAGGTCCTTTCTGTTCACCACCAGATGCTCGGGTAAGGGGCTATCTTACGCTGCCCTCGTTAGCCACAGCATCGTTACCAGCAGACTCCACATCAGCTTCTGAACCATGGATAATATACATTTGAATAGAGAGTTCCTGTGTCTAAGACCACATAGAATGTGCTGGACAGGTGTTTCTAAATTGCAGCTCACATCTGGAAAGGATTTCAAAGATTATCATCATTCTAATGAAATAATTATAACTAATCTTAATATAGGATAAAATACACTTTCTATACTTTCGGCGCTTTGTAGTGACCGCTCTCTCTCTCTGTCTCCCTCTCTGTGTCTCTCTTTATCTCTGTCTCTCTCACCTGAGCTCCTCTGACTTTGAATTTCATCTCACTTTGTCTGGAATGATGTTACTTCACATCTGGATAGATTGCAAATCCTTCAAATGTAGGAGCATCTCTGCATTCCTGATGCTTGGCACAGGGTCAGCAAAATATATCCCGGGATAAGTTGATATTGGTGAACAACCAATGAGTCTTGTGATTTGGATACAAAATGGCCCAAAGGCTCGCATGTTAAAGGCTTTAGTGAGGGGCTGTGTGAACATTGAATCATGAAGGTACTAACTTCATCAGTAGATTAATATACTTATGGGTTCATAGCTGAATAGGGTATTGGAAGGTGGGGATTAATTGAAGAAAGTAGATGGAGCCATGGTCCCTCCTTCTCCTGCTTTCTTCCTCTTTTCTCTCTCCATCTTTCCCTTCTTTCTGCCTCCAGCCCACCATTAAATGAGCCACTGTGTGTTAGCAAGTGTTCCCTGCCATGTTCAATTTTCTGCCACTCACAGCTTGGAAACAATGGAACCAGACGGCCTCTGACCATGAACCAGAAGAAATTCTTTCCTGTTGGATATGGTACAATATTGTGCACCAAGTAATAGGGAAATGGAGGCAGGAAGATCAGGAATGCAAGGCCATTCTCAGTTACATTGTGAGTTCAAGCCCAGCCTGGGCTACATGAGACCTCCACCTTAAAGAAATACAAAGCAAAGGCGTGATGGAAAACATCTTTTCCCCTTTAAGTTGTTTTGGTTGGGTATTCTGTCATAGTTTGACTCTGAGAAAATCACCACACACATTGGGAATTTTAAAATAAATATAATAATAGTAATAATAATAAATATGCAGAATACTATTTGTATCAGAAGCTAAGGGACTTCATAGCCTGTGGCTGCTCTGGCTTCCCCAAGTTGGGTTTATTTTCCCCAGGGACACAGCATCCGACTCTAGCCTGTGCTGAAATGACATCTGTATATGCTGTTTATGGTTTTGAACAGCCAAAGCAGAATATACCACCAAATCACTGGTCTCTTTACAACATGGGTAGGTTTTAACAGCCATGAAAACTCTGTCTTGGCTCCATATCGACACTCTCTGGAGCAGTTCCTTCCTGCTATAGCTGCGCTTTGAAATCCCAATGAATCCAGAATTCTGAATACAGATCAGTAATTTTTTTTCTGGATCTCCTGTGGCCACCCAGGAGCACCCCTTCTGAGGCTACAACCCAGCCCACTCCCGGAGCTCTTCATGGCTCTGGCAAAGCAACACTTTCAAGGGAGTCCTGTGGGGCGTGAGCTGTTCAGTGGGAAAGCAGGGCTTTGTATGGGATTTAAAGAGCCCCAGAGATCCGTGAGGACCGTCTGCCGCAAATGCCTTCGTGGGCTCTAATTTGCTCTCGTCCCACAGCAGATAGAAGACATTTTCAGAAATTTTGTTTCTGTTGGAGAGTTTGACTTGTATTTTGATTTTTAGAGAGGAGAACTCAGAATTATGTGGAAGAATTACGTACCTATCCAGCGCATATTTTGATGTCTTTAGAAATTGAATGTCTATCAGGTTATGGAAAGAATTACGGCTTTGACAGAATTTGGCTTGCTCGTCATCTGTAACACTGGCTGTTTCTCTTTAGTTGCAATAATAAACGCAAATCACTCTCAGGTTTACAAAGCACTTCGGCAGCCTGCCTGCATCTGCTCACAGACGATTATGACCCTGGTTCTATAGAAGGCATGGGGGCTGAGAGGTGTGGCAACATGACACACACACTAAGGTAATAGAAGAATAAACACTCCTAAGTCGGTCACTGGGCTCGGAGGTTTTTATCTTTATCCAGGATTGCACCTTCTCCCGTTTGTCGGTAGACATATGAAGACCAGATTGCAAAGGGAGACAACTAGAACGGTGGGAGAGTATATTTTCTAAAATTAATATTGACAGGAAAAAAATAAGCATCAAGAGCCAGAGGTGATATATATTATGAGTTCCATTGCTTCTCTGTTCTCCCTCATTGCCATGCAGATGCTATTCTTGCCCTAGAGTGAATTCATGGCTAAGAGAAACCCCAACCCCTGGGCCTGGGATTTAGACAAACATCCCAACAAAGCAGAAGTTCACTGCGTTACATGCTGGCATAAAATGGAAAGGCAAGCATGTTCCCATATGCAAATGACTTGCCAAGAGTGTAGTGCTTCAAAAACTGTAGACTGGAAGGAGACACGATCTCAGTACAAGCTGTGGGAGCAGGGAGAACCTATGAAGCAGAAAGTATGGCTGGGGAAGAGATCAACCCAGTGACAGTTGACCGGTCTTGCTGTTCTCTTAAGAGGCACTAATGGTAGTGGACTGGAGCAGTGGAAGAAAACCCAGCTTCATTTAAAGCACTAGCATGAAATTGGCTGCAATAAAATTATGCATTAAGTGTGCATTATGTTTAATAAGACTGGATTGTACTTCCCATGTTTACTCTGTGACTATTGAGGCTGATCCAATTTTCTCAAGTTCTCCAATTGGTTCACGATGGAGTTTCTGGCCAGAAGGTCACATTTCCCTTGCTGTTATTGTATGTCTCTATTACTGTAGTATGGCATTTACACTTTATATTCATTACTTTTTTTCTATCTCCTGAACCTTCCCCATTCTACAATGTTCCCTGTAGATGGCCCGTTTGACACAAATTAGAACAACCTTGATAGCTGTCAACTGGAGACTATCAGAGAACAAAAGGACATTATTGCGAGCCAGCACTAGCGGTAATTTCATGTGCTTTCTCTGAAGGCTTCTTAATAGCCTTTGAGAAATAATACAATTCAGATCTGCAGCCAGGAGACAGAGAGTGGATGTTGGACAGCATGGCTAGCACGTGACTTGGCCTTTAGACTCTACTGTCCTGGGGTTAGGAGGATTATCATCAGAAAATAGAGATATCCAGTCTCATTTCACTCATGTATATAGCCATTAATTCATCTAACTAGCGAACACTCCGTGGGAGCCTACTGTGTGCCAGACATTGTGAGCAGCGTGGCGCTACAGCCACGAATGCCATGGTCCCGCTGTGGTTTCATAACATAATAAGGAAAGAATGGCGTTGGGCCACAAAGACAAATCCTGATGCGTGAAGAAAATATCGATGAGTTGAGGAAAAACAAATCGTTTCTCATGAAAAGCAGGGATACTTTATGGAAAAACTGAAGCAGTTCTCTTGATATAGAAGAAGAAAAGGAATAAGGGGCACTACAAGCAGTCAGAATGGTACAGGTAGAATACGTAAGTACAGAAGAAAAGGACATCTAGAAAGCCACAGGAAAAAACAAGGTGGGGCCACCAACAATGTAAGGGTCACAGGAGGACACAAAATACCTGGAAATGAGGCCAGAGTACAGAGGAAGCGCTGCACAAAGCCGTCAGGGATTTAGAGATAATTCCACTGTCATGGAGGAATAATAAAAATATTCTCTCTACCTGTATTATAATGTTTAATCTTTTACTTCTACAGAGGGTTTCAGATGGATGAAGGGAAGAGACAGATCTTCACAGTATCCTTCTGGAGTCTCTCACATGCTGAGGCAAATGCACAAAAATGCATTGGTGTTTACATGTATTTGTGCACATCTGTATCTGAACCTCACCCACAGTAGCTGTTCTTCAGGCCCCGACTCCGATGATGGATGCCTGACATTGAAGATGGTGCTGTGCCTTGGTGGGATAATCCTTTGTACACTGCGAAGATGTGTCTCTGTTTTACCTCATCTGCCTAAGGCACCTTCTGAAAGGTTTACTGGTGAGCTGAAAGACCAATAGTGAGGCAGAAGAGGAGAGGCAGGACTTCTGGGCAGAGATAGGAACTCTGGAAAGAATCTGAGGTGTAGGAGATTCACCAGCCAGATGCAGAGGAAGTCAAATATACAGTACTGAGGAGCCGTAATCAGCCATACAGAAAAATGGGCATTAATAGAAACGGGTTAATTGAAGTGTTAAGTCTTAGCTGGGAATAATTAATACAAAGCTTCTGTGTCATTATTGGAGAGCTTGGGGGAGTCCAAAGAAAGATCCATTATAGTACCTTGTGTATACTAGGGTGATTCTATACATACATATTTTTAGAAACCATAGTAAGAGATGCAAAAAAAAAATGTGATTCTTAGATCTGGGCAAACTCAGCATGTGGGTCGTTTATTGGTTTTGTTTTTTCTTCCTTTCCTTATTGAAACCTTTAAAATTTTCATTTTTGGAAATAATTTATTACTTTTTGTAGCAATGAGGCAAGCAGGCCTGCTTTTTGTCCTGCCCAGCTCCTGCATGGTTAGCTTTACACCCAAAATAACAACACACAAATTGTATTCATTTAAACACTGCTTGGCCCATTAGCTCTAGCCTCTTACTGGCTAACTTTCACATCTTGATTAACCCATTTCTAATAATCTGTGTAGCACCACAAGGTGGTGGCTTACCGGGAAAGATGCAGCAAGTCTGGCCTGGCAGCTGGCTCCATTGCTTCTGCCTGACTATGCTTCTTTCTCCCAGCATTCTGTTCTGTCTACTCCACCCACCTAAGAGCTGACCTATCAAAAGGCCAAGACAGTTTCTTTATTAACCAATGAAAGTAACATTGTCATAGACAGATGACCCTCCTACATCAACTTTTCTCTAATATATCCTAATTTCCAAATCCTTTATTTCTGTACTTTGTGTAAATAATGAGTTTAAGTTTATTTGAACACAATAAATACAATCCTGTGGCAGGTTATCTGGTAGCAAAGATAGCTACTGGGTACTATGGAGCATGTATATGACAGAAAAAGGGATTTTGTTCATGAATTTCCTCAAATTGTCTATGAATTTCCTTAAATTGTCTATCTGTATGTGAGAGGGAAAGACTAGAGCAGGCCTGGAAGGAACAGCTGCTTGTAAAGTGTGAGTTGATCAGAGATCACAACGCTCACATGATGCTGACATTCACTGGGTTTCTAACCAGCCCCAGGAGACCATCCTCACTACTCCACGAGGCCGTCCTCACTACCCCTTCCTCCATGAACTCCAGTCCAGACATGGCACATGATGGGATGGGACTTTTACCCTAAACGAAGAGAAAGACTGTCTTTAAAGCTGAGTCTAAGACCAAGCCTTGAACAGAAAAAAACTGACCAGTTGGTAAATTAGCCAGTAAATTTTAGAGAGAGAGAGAGAGACAGACAGACAGAGAGACAGACAGAGAGACAGACAGAGAGAGAGAGACAGAGACAGAGACAGAGACAAAGACAGAGAGACAGAGAGGGGAGAGCTACAAAATCCAAGGAATAAAAACATGTTAGAGATGTTGGAGGGCAGAATCATATGAGTTGTTAATGAACACTGGCATGTAAACAGAAAACAATGGCACATCATGTTTAATAAGTAAAGGATTTCAAACAATATTCTTAAATAATATTGTAATCATGTATTCAAACTGTGAAATAGTAGACACAATGAATAAACTGATGAGGAATTTTAGTCATGCCAAAGAAAGGAGTTTCCTAAATGAGTTCAAAGAAAATTCTGGAGCAAAACATTACAGCACATATAATCAAATTTTAGTTGAAAAATCCAATAGACGATCTTAATATTATATTGAACGCTATTGAAGGGAAGCCAGAGAATTTTAAGACAGAAAAATAGGAAGCACAGAGACTAGGGAAGTGAATGGAGAAGGGGTGGACATGAAACTAAAAAATTAAATGAATTGTATCTGACTTTGGGAAGACATCAAGTTGTTTAGTAAATGTTCAGTTGGAAGCCTGGACAGATGCAACAAAGAAATAAGGAAAGAAAAGTGAAAGAAGACATTATTTTCCAAAAGCAGATGAAAACACAAATCAAAAGAACTGAATAAACACACAAACAAAACATATGCGTGTACACATACATACACGCTCACATGCCCACACATATACACACGTAGACATGCATACATGCACACATATACACAGTAGTAAAATTTCTGGAAAAACAAAGAAATCTCAAAGGCAATCAAAATAAGATAAGATTTTGTTTAGAAGTTTGTGGGAGGAGTTTCTGTCTCCACCACCTGCTCCCAAATAACCAGCAGCTGCTCCCCAAATAATTGACTCAGAGACTTAATATACATTATAAATGCTGGGTCAATCACTCAGGCTTGTTACTAACTAGCTCTTACATTTTAAATTAACCCATATTTCTTGTCTATGCTTTGCCATGTGACTCATAACTTGTTACCTCATTTTCTACATATCTTGCTTCCTGGACGGCTGGCTGGTGTCTCTGCTCACTTTGCCCTTCCTCATCCCGTCCTTCCCAGTTTGACTTTGCCATCCAACTTTATCCTGTTCAGCTATTGGCCATCAGCTTGTTTATTAAACCAATCATAGTGATATATATTCACACAGTGAATAGAAGGATTATTCCACAGTAGAAGTAAGGAATGATGAGGTTACTTTAGAAGACTAGGTCAGTAAAGAAGGAACACACATCTTTAAAGTGCTGGGGGTATACATTTTAAAAACCTGTTCAGAAATATGCGTTGGGGGGTGCATGTGTGTATGTACCAAGATACGTATCCTTCAAAAACAAAGGTAAGAGAAAGATGATTTTGGATAAATGAGAGCTAGAAAAACATGGTGACAGCAAATATGTGTTCCAAGAAATAAAATGTTTTTCAAGCTTAAATGATTATGCCACATTGAAATTCAGACATACAAAAGAAATAGCCTTTATATGTGATAAATGCCCATAAGAAAATGAATACGACTTCTACTTTCTTTAAAATATCTCTGTCCTACTTGTTTTAGAATATATTTAGAGTTAAAAATAACATTTTGCAAGCTTATGTAGGTGTAAAAGGTATGACTACAGTGAAAAGGATAAGGGATGAAAGTTACTATCCTCAGGATATGGTTCTTATGTTTCTGAGAAATGGTACAGCCAAAATAGTTAAAGTAGATACAAGTGAAAATAAATAAATGCAGTACCATAGGATTATTTGGAGGGCTTACCTAGTAAGTTAGAAGTGAGGGAAAATACTAGTGAAAATAAATTTTATAGTAGACTTAACATTATTTATATAAATAATTAAACAAGACATAAATAAGATAATTTTACCCAACTAAGAGGCAAAGATTGACAAACTATGTAAAAATATTTGATCCAAGTATATGGTATCTATGAGGCATATATTTTAAATAAATATAACTTAAAAGTAAGAGTAGAAAAATAAGAACTATACAAACACGAATACAAAGAAGTTATTCATAGAATATCTGCATCAATAGCATGGTAAGTAGTCTAATAAACTGCCCAATCAAGAACATGTAACTCTTCCAGATAATAACAGATATGATAACAACTTCCTAATGCATGGTGTGAAACTAAGTGAAGAACACATGTAGAATTTTAATGGACGATTTTAGCCTCTCTTTATTAATAATCAATGAACAAATATATAAAATAACTAATGAAGACCTTGTGTATACAATTTATATATATATATATATATATATATATATATATACAATAATCCAGAAAAATGTACTTTGTAT
>NC_022031.1:48119557-48128412 GCF_000317375.1 Microtus ochrogaster
TGGGAGGAGGGGAAGAAGGGTGGGAGGAGGGGGAGGGAAATGGGAGGCTGGGAGGAGGCAGAAACTTGTTTTTTTTTCCTTTTCTCAATTAAAAAAAAAAAAACAGCCAACAATTCACAATCCCAGAGAACCTAGACAACAATGAAGACCTTAAGAGAGACACACATAGATCTAATCTACATAAAAAGTAGGAAAAGACAAGATCTGAGTAAACTGGGAGAATGGGAACCATGGAAGAGGGTTGAATGGAAGGGGAGGAGTAAGGGAGGGGAGCAGAGAAAAATGTATAGCTCAATAAAATCAACTAAAAAAAGAAAAAAGATGAAAAAAAGAAAATACCTCCATAAGATTAGGCTGTAAGTAGATAAGCCTATAGAGCATTTTCTTAATTAGTGATTGATGAGGGAGCTCTAAGTCCATTGTGAGTGGAGCCATCCCTGGGCTGGTGGTCCAGGATTCTATAAGAAAGCAGACTGATCAAGTCTGTAAGAAGCATCCCTCCGTGGTCTCTGCATCCGCTCCTGCCTCCAGATTTCTGCTGTTTGAGTTCCTGTCCTGACTTCCTCTGATAATGAACAGTGATGTGGAAGTGTAAGCCGAATAAATCCTTTCCTCCCCAACTTGCACCTGGTCATGGTGTTTCACCACATTATGACACCCTCTGTATGTGAGACTCTGTCTTTAAATAAATAAATTAACAACCTATAAGTCAAAGGAGTTCAATAAGCAAATAGCATATATTAAGCTCAGCCATAACAAAAACAAAACAGAGCTTACAGAACGCAGACACAGTGTTGCTTAGAAGGCAGTGTACACTTTACAGCACCAGAAAATAAGTAAAATTCATAATCAAAACCCTAACCTTCTACCTTAAGACTCAAGAGTCAAATCCAGTGAGTTGAAAAAAAAAGAACAAAAGAGGATAAACAAGTGAAGTGCGTCAAATAATAGAGAAAATTTAAAAAATCTGACCATTCATTCTTTTAAAAGATCAGTAGTAGGTAACCCTATAGATAAAAGGATCAAATAAATTAATATTAAAGATTAAGAAAATATGATTATAACATGGGAGATAACCAATAACAGAATGAAAACAAGTCTACAAGCATTAACGATAGCAAAGAATTTTTTTGATAACATCATGGCGATATATCCATTGACTTAGGATGGAAAACTCATACATATTCTCATGAAAAGCAAAGCTAGTGAGTTATAGTTCACCAAGATTGACACTCAGTATCAAAAGTTGTTATTTAGGAAATCAACATGCAAACCACATATTGAAGAAAAATATTTATTTTATGATTTCTGACAAAAGATTTGTATCCAGAATAGAAAGAGGGCTTTTAACAAGTCAATGCTTTTTAAATCGAACTGTGTTTTCGGATGCCGAAATGCTATTGGAAAGGTACATTTGATGAAAAACTTGTGAGGATGCAGGATGCAGTGGATGTGAAACAGAGACAACGGGCCACAAGGGACCACAAGGCTGCCTCTACTCCTACACAAGACAAAGGGGAAGGAAAGACTGCTGAGCAAGAACTTCGGGTTGCAAAACAACCAGAGCCTATGTCAGCCATTAAACAACAGCTGTCCTTCAGAGACACCCATATGACATGGAAGCAGGTTCCACTTATATTCCTACTGGCTCTGGCGTGGGCTGGGGCAGCAGCTGGTACTGTCAGTCAGCAATATTCCCTGAAGTAGGACTGTTCCCGAGGAGATTTGAAGCCCAGGCTTCCGTCTCTACAAGTTGTCCTGGTAAAGAAACGGGTAAAGGAACGAGGAACAGTGCCCAGAAAGAACATGAAAACTGGCTCTGCATCGTCTGTGCAAAAGTCACGAGAATACAAATCAGGGGCTCTCTCTGCATGCCCGCCAGAATGACTGCAAGGGGGATGTGCAGCAGCGGTGACCTTCATGTGGCACTAAGCAAGTGTGAAGTGGGAAACCTGCCTGGGAAAATGCTCAGCTTCGTAGAAAGATGTGTACTCCAGAGACATGAACACATTCTTCGACAATGTTCTAGTAGCTTCTGGGCCAGAGAGAGGACTCAGCAGTTCAGAGCCTTGTTGCTCCTGCAGAGGACCAGCACAGGTTCTGAGCACCCACAGGGCAGCTCCCAACTCTCTGTAGCTCCAGATTCAAGTGGTCTAACAGCTCCTTCTGTTCTTCCTGAACACCAGAAACATGCATGACAGACATACAGACATGCAAGTTAACACTCATACACATAAAGTAAAATAAAAGTCTCAAAGAATGTTCTAGTGACTTCAGTCATGATAGTTTAATCTGGAAACAAACATCCATTAGTAAGAGTGAGGTAGGTAAAGGCATGCTCACACAATGGGATACTGATCATAATGCAACATGGAAGAATCTCAAAAATGTCTTGTTGAACCAAACAACAGAAATCAGACAAAAAGAACACAAACCTCATGATTCACTCAGTTAAATTAAGGTGATCATTTCCCATAATAATTGAAAACAGATGGGTGGCTGGGTCTGGAAAGAACATGTGGTAGGTGACTGGGGAGGGACACGAGGAAATGGAGTGATAGCAACATTTTGTGTCTTGACAGATTTGACACACACATCCCTCTGAAGTCATCAAAATGTGTGAAAGAGCTGTGGCCATAAAGATGTACACATATTATGTACAGATTATATGATATAGGTATGATTCCAAGCATTCGCTTGTAAAAGTAACCCATTTAAAATATAGATTCTTTGTTTCACGACAGTGACCAGTGTTCCTTCTGAAAGGTATCTGGGAAACAAATGACAGAAGACTTATATTATCTAGATCTCTTTCCTGATTTAGCCAGATTAAATATTGAATATAGTTAGCATTCACCTCCACTTTTAGAAGTCTCACGTTTTCAAAAAATTGTGAACAGTCTTTTGCTTTGGGTAAATATTTCATTTTATAGAACATCTGACTTCCTCCTTAGAGAGGTTCTGGATCACAAGGTATCTTTGCACACTTTTGAAAGAGAGGAGAGAGGCCCTGGGTCGTGAGGTGTTACCTAATCTCCTCTGCTCTTTCCTAGACAGTTACTCCTCTGATCTGAACCCCGAACAGATCACGGCTGAAAT
This sequence comes from Microtus ochrogaster, assembly GCF_000317375.1. Classification (NCBI taxonomy): domain Eukaryota; kingdom Metazoa; phylum Chordata; class Mammalia; order Rodentia; family Cricetidae; genus Microtus; species Microtus ochrogaster. The sequence continues at coordinate 48,122,657 of NC_022031.1, forward strand.
GCCCCATCCAAAACAAGGCATTGCTCTATAAAACAAATGTCACAGCTCTAGGTACATATCCCTGTTGGAGAGGTCCCTAAGTGGGCTGACCTCGTCAGCTAAACAGACTTTCATATAAATCCTGTCTTACAGTTCTTCAGGATTCCTTCACTGCAGCTCACAGAAACTTCTGGATACTTCATCAATTTGGAGACTAAAAGCGATGTCTCCATTTCGTCTGTCAATGTCTTGCCATCCCTTATTGTCATGGGTTCCACACACGGTGGAAAAAACCTGAGGAGGGGCTCTCCCTGAAAGAATACTTCTTACCCTTCTTTAGCACCTTAGGAGGCCAAAGACTGTGATTCCCCATTTGATCTCACCACAGAGTTTCATTCTCTTATAGCTACCTTGATATTTTAGCTCACCTACACATCTCTCTCCCAATTGCTAGCTTTTCAGGATGTGTTTTTTTTTTAATGTGTGTGTGTGTGTGTCTATATGCACACATGTGTGCAGTTATTCACAGAAGCCAGGAGTTGTCATTGGACCATCTGGAACATGAAATTCATTGAGGCTGCTGGGAAACAAACGTGGGTCTTACACAACACAAGAAGCTTTCTGGAACTCTGAGCCGTCCCTCCAACCCAACTGATAGTTTTTAATTTTTAAATGTTCTGTGTCATCATATCCTGAATGGTTTATGCTTCTTTTCTGACTGACACTAGCTGGAAGGTACATCAGCTTAGAAAGAGGGAAGGCTGTGAAGAACAAAATGCTGGCACCTATTGTTCCAGGAGCATCCTCAAACTCTTGTCCCATTGTGTGCAAAGAGCTTGTTCCCAAGTGTGTTCTCATAAACTTGGTGGTAAACTCTTCCCTTTAGGTTTTCTTCCTTTGATTTCCCCTCCAGTCAGCTACCAAGGTTTTCCAACTCTAACCATAACATACCTGTTGTCAAAGAGAGGGGCCACAGTAAACACCTTAGCAAAATACCTTTTTGATAATACAGCACTTGTTCTTCTATGACCTTTAGGCTGTCCAAATTATAAATCAAAGTTCTAAAAACACCTGGAGAGTAGAGAAGTCAGTAGACATGGTGATACCTAAGGTGAGCAGAATTGAAATCAACAAGAACCAAACTCCCCATGGGTCTGAAAGGTTAATCATGACAGGCGTGTTTACGATTCCAGCTGTTCGACAGTAACGTCTTCGTGGAGAAAGAGTGGAAGACAAAGACCGATCCCAGCTACATCATATTACAAAAATGCCAAGGTCCCATGGCACAGCAACTGATCAAAACTGCCCAAGTACATTTCACCTTTGTGAACTGTTCTATACTGAGCAAAGTTCTACCTGGTCTCTCCACAGCTTGAAGACAGGCTGTACTTTGTGGTAGTGCAGTAAGAACACCACAGTAGCCCCCGCCATCCTGATCTCAACTATTCTTGGCGTTTCATCCCCCTGTATATCACAGTACTGTAGTTCACACAATCAGGAACCTTCTGTCAATCAGGTGAATGGCATTATAGGGAACCTCTGTGTGATTGCCAGTTCATCTCCTCTACTGTGGCTGTTGGAATCCAGGAACTATCATCTTTTCAATGAGTGAAATCCAGTAATGAAATTATTGAAAACAACCCAGCATGCACACGTGGTTGTATTCAATGTGCAAGTCAGATGGCCCAGTCACTCACTGGGCTGAAGACTAGCTGCACCCTGAACCACTTTGTAAGCCTGAACTCCTAGTGCTAGGTGTGGCCATACAACACCAAACACTGCTAGGACCAGTTAGAGCTGTTGGCCTAACTGGTCAGGGGAGTTCTCTTTGTTCTGAGTTGTATGTTTGATAAGGAAAAATGAGTTCTCTGCAGAAAAAGTGGAAATTCACTGTATAACCCTTCTGGGGACCTTCCCCCACCTTGAAGCTGCCACATTCATGAATTTTGTATGTGTCTTATCACATGTTTATCATCTCACTCCATCTACATCTACATGTGTCCCTGATACATTTCTCGAATGCTGTCACCTTGCCTGCATTGCTCTGCAGCTCTTCTTCCATTTAAACTAATGTTTATAAGATAAACTCACTTCCACACATATGGATCTCATTCATTTTGGCAGCCACACGCGGATTCCATCCGAGGAGTAAAGCACCATTTGCACTCCCTTTCTTCACGAGGTGGACATTTAAGTTGTTTCTAATTCTCCTAAATTCTAAACAATACTGCAGAGCCTGTCTTTGTTCAGGTCCCCTGTGTACATGAAGGAATGACTGGTGCAGTCCTTAAGGGTGGGGCTTCTGAGTGCTGGAACACGTCTGTCTTCTCCTTTCTTATTGATATTGACATTAATTCAGGCACATGTTATGAGCAGGGTGGTGGCTCTTCTGTGACTGCCACGCTGGCTGACCCATCTGGAATTCTACTTTATGTCTCGCATCGCAGGGGCAGGAACAGAGTTCTCATTACTGTAACTACCTTGGGACTCAAATATTTCTCCGATAGCCCTATCTGTTCCCATCCAGGATACGCTGCAAAGCCTGGAGCCAGATGAGCCTTGTGGTCTCAACTCTCTCTCACCTCCCACATCTCTCTCACAGACCCCACCGGCACCAGCAGATTCCTCTCTCTCAGCCACCGGCTTCATCTCTGTGAATGTCCATGACAGTTTCAGACCTAGAATTTCATTCTGCATCTCTCCACGCAGCGGCTAGAATGAGAGTTTCCCTGCATCTGCTCATCCTGCTTCCTTGTTAAAATCAGCCATCACCTTTGGAGAGAAGCCTAAATGTCTAGCTTGCATGGTTTACACACTCTACTGTGAAATCCTTATCACACATGATTGTCTCTGAATCCCCAGAGCTCTGTGGCTTCATGGAGTGCATGATAAATAAAAGAGGTACGTGGATGGATGAAAAGTTTTCTGTCTACTCTTGCTACAATTATCCAAACCAGAAGGAAGAAGAAGAAGGAGAAGAGGAGGAGAAGGAGACAACAGTCTAAGAAGGGCAGCAGCAGAGTGAGCACCCAGCTAGTCTTCAAAATAAATACAGCAAATCTTAGGCGGGGGGGGGGGGGGTATTTCAAGGAACCACCAAATAAAATCTTGTTTTCCCAACCACATTTTAAGTCATAAAATTTGATTATAGTATAGGAAAACTTTCTTGGTCTTGTACATCTTCTGTTTCACAGTCCATGTTAATATGCATACAAAATATCCTGCTACTGCGTTGGCATTCTATTTCTGAACTTACTCTTTTAATAAGTCTCATCTGACTAAGTGATATCTTTTTCAGTTTTCTCTTGAGCAGTTATTGTTTTCAAGCATATCTGTAGGAAAGTTTTGAACTTTGTACAATGAACATTTTCATACTTGCTATCTAGACTCAGTAATAATTAGCATCTTGCCATTCTATTTTAGATCTCACATTATATATATATATATGTGTGTGTGTGTGTGTGTGAATTCTATTTTTGATTAAATTAGTTTATTGTGCACGTTATGACACTTTGCTAATATTTCTGCCTGAAGCTCTAAAACTAAAAAGCGTTAGTCTACATAAACAATTCTATGTCATCTAATAACTGGCCCATATTCAAATATTTCCCAACTTGTCTCAAATTATACTTTATAGATTATTTTCAGATCATGAGGGCTGGCAGGTTATGCTTCATTGTTGGATCTCTTGTCTCTTTTACTCCACACCAATCCTTCCCATAAGAACTGTGAGTGTGTGTGTGTGTGTGTGTGTATGTATGTATGTATGTGTGTGTACATGATATAATATGATATGTGAGTTCATGTGTGTGCTGTGTAGATGCACATGTACAGACGTCAGAGGAAGATGTCAGGTGTCTTGCTGTATTACACTCTGCTTTATTTCTTTAAGCCACAGCCTATGGTAGCAGTCAGCTATCTCCCTGTCTTCTTCTCTGTCCCTAAAACATGGGACACAGAAACACACACAGTCATGGGTTGCATTGTTGCTCATGGATGCAGACACTTGAACTCAGGTCCCTCATGCCTGCGTGGAAAATGTTCACGTCCATGGAGCTATCTCTCCAGCCCCTGTAGGAAGATTTGCTATTTTAGGGACTGGCTTTTGAAGAAGTCCAGGTCAAAATCCCTTCCAACATATTAGCATTTGGATCTGTTGTGAGGTTCCTTTGTGATGTCATTTAGGTTATTTTATTTTATTTTAATTTTTTTGGATAGCCTGCTTTTCCTCTAATCTAAAAGTAAAGACCAGAAGCTTGATTAGATTCAAGCTAAATTCGTTAGTTTGGGGAAAAAAATACTTTGTAGGTAATGATAAGTGTTCCATACTCTCTCGGAAATACATCATGCCAGGCGGCTGTGTGGCTATGATCCTAAATCTGGTCACTCTTGCAAAACTGAAATTTCTCTTCAACGTTAACAATTAACGTCATCCGAAGAACCTGGGAGAGCTGACGTCAGAGCAGCCTCCTATGTACCAGGTGTGGGAAGCCTTCCTACCAGTCCCAAAGGAGAAGAATAACTCCTGCTCGTATAAAGACAGGAAACAGGATCCGGTAGATGAAGACACTTTGTCCAAAATGAAAACCCGTTTTCCTGTTGCATCCTTCCCAAATTGACAAGGATGCGTGAAATGGAGAATGGACCACTCTTCAGGGCTTTCAATCTCTTTCCTTGATTTATGTAACACCCACAGCCAGATATTTAGGATATCTCAACCCAAACAGAATAATTGAGGCTTTACAGCTTTTTTTTAGCTCTTATTTCAGCTCTATCTACACAGTGCTGCTCATTCCTGAGCCATCTTAAATACAATATCGACAAATGATAGACCTAAAGCCTATTTTATTTTTATCAGTATTAGTGATACGTCTTAATTCCAGAAAGGTTTTCTTTCTGGAATTTGGTGAACAGGAAGTTGGGCTGATAGGTGGTTGTACCTTCCTGTCACTGCTGTCAACCTGCAAGAATGCATCTCCGATTTCAATGACAGCTAACATGTTCATCACTGCTGTTGTCTAAGCATGCCTGGTTGCCTTTCCTCTTAGGGGAAAAGGAAAACCCCCACCATTCCAGATACAACCTTGGCTTTCATGCTCCTCTCACATGGACTTTTTATCAGAAGAACTATCTTGTAAGCTGCAGTCTCTGAGCTGAGACTCTCTGGGTTCTGACGGACACACAGCGTAAAAGAAAAAGAAGCTACAAGAGGCAGCTATTGTCTGAAAAACAAAAAGGTTAATTACTACCACGTGGAGATTAATGTCTCTTTTATATCTAATAAAGAGCCTTCTCCTTGGATAGGCTGGGAATAGAATAGTTTATGCTTGCTGTCTGTTGACTCTGTCTCATACTTGATTTCCTACATTCTGGCTCCTAGAACACCCTACAAACTTCCCTTTACATAATTTTAGTCCTGGGGCTGAGGAGTTCACTCAGTGGGTAAAACTCTTGTCAAGCAAGTTTGAGGACTTATATTTCAGGAGAATCCTTGGAAACTTGCCAGCCAGCTGGCCTGGTTTACACACCCTCTAACAACAAGAAACCCTGTCTCAAAGCAGGTAGAAGGAAAGGACAAACCCCTAAGGTTATCTTCTGAGCGCTATATGCATGTGCATGTCTACACACACGCACACACACACACACACACACACACACACACACACTTAGATGCGAAGGGCCATTGAAAAAGTGTTTAGCCCTTACATCACCTGATTGATCACATTATATGTTCTTGCTCTCTCATGTGCTTGATCGCTCTCCCCACCCCCACCCCC
>NC_022031.1:48128512-48128969 GCF_000317375.1 Microtus ochrogaster
AGGGCTCCCTGACCTGTGGGAAGTCCAAGGACCTTAACTGCATTTAGTTAAGATAGAAGTGTCATAAAATTCATTCTCCAAATCCAGCAAATATCAAGTAGAAATTAGTTATGAGAAGATAACTGGAGATCTCCAAATGTTTGAGAATTAAATAAGACAATATAGAACACACTAAGTCTAATGTAGAATGCTGGCATAACATGCCCAAGATCCTGAGTTCACTCCTACAACTGAATAAAGCAGGCATGCTACTACACAACAGTAATCTCAGGACTCCAAGGGTAGAGACAGAAGAATGGGAAGTTCAGGACCGTCTTTGGCTATACGGCAAGTTTGAGGCAGCCAACTGGCCTAGACAGTTTTATGTCAACTTAATCCAAGCTAATGTCATTTGAGAGGAAGGGGACCTAACCCCAGCAGCACAAACATTAAGGACAACATTGAATAAATGGGACCT
>NC_022031.1:48135047-48160950 GCF_000317375.1 Microtus ochrogaster
CCTCTCTCTCCATCTATCTCCTCTCTCTCTCTTTCTCTTTGGTATTCCGTCACTCTCCACTTCCCTGACCTTTCTCCCGTTTCTCTGACCACTCTTTTTTACTCTTTTCTTTGGCATGGAGAAGATGCTGATGTCCCCCGGGGTCATAGTCTTGGCTATCATTGTAGTTGGCATGCTCTTCATTAATGACCTCATCACTGCTGTGGCTTCAGCCACTGCTTATGTTCAAATAAGTCACAGTGTGACCTTGGGGATCCAAATCTCCACAGTTCTCCACTGGACAGCGGACCAGAGTGCCTAACTTTCCATTGTACATCTCAAAATAAGATGTGTGTCCCCAAAGAAGATTCCCTTGCTCTATGCCTCTCTCCTGCTCCCTCTCCTTTACTTCCCATTCTCTTGAATAAACCACCTCTCTCCACTCCCCCAAGTGAGAAATGGAGGGTTCAGTTTGGACTCATCTCCTCTCCCCTACACCATCTCCTGCCAATCACCAATCCTTTGGGAGTAGTCTTAACTACTTTCTACATCCTTTATCATTGATGCGTAACCCCACTACTTTACTCCATCTGGGGACTACATTTCTGCAGATTTCCTAACTGGTGTCTCTATTCTAATCTGCTTTCCTCCATCCTTCCATAGCCAAGGAATGGGTATAAACCACAAATCTGATATCAATCATCTCTTTAAATAAGTGATTTATTTATTTATTTATTTATTTATTTATTTTATTCACATGTTGCCTGTGAATTTCTTCTCATAGTCTAGAAGGTCCTCGTGACCTGCCTGCAGTTTCCCATCTGGTGGACACAACATCGTCTTTAGTCACCTGAACTGCGTGTGCTCAGGAGGGAGCATGCTGACACTCTGTTCCAATGCTTCTTCGCCCACTCACTGGGGCTGAAATGACCACACATATCCTTCAAGATTAACTTCAGTGATGTAAAGGTGATCCAGCTTCTAAATCACCCCACCTATCCCTAGAGCTGGTTTGACTGATACGGCTTGCTAAGCAGGGGTCTCCTTTTCCTTCTCGCTACTCTATTTGCTTCCCTCCCAAAGTTGTGTGATTCGGTTGAAAAAAAGGACCTTCCCTGGGAATGAGGACCGTTCTGTCACTGGTACATAAGTAGCTGTACTCCCCTGGAAAAACCTCCTGTCTCCCAACGTTAACTTCAGATGGCCCCATAACCAGGAAGCATAACAAGCAACACATTTTCACTCTCGTCCCAGCTACAGATTTGAAATCTCAGCTCATTCAACATGCCCATCATTAGCAATGATTGGATGTGTACTTTAAAATCTGAGATACTTAGGTTGCATGATTAGCTGGGGTGAATAAAATAATTTTGCTTCTCTTCATCCACATTGTTCTTCTTGCCGAAAATGAAGTCCGGTTCATAAACCAGGAGGCCTAGAAACAATGTATGGAAAACAAAATTCTGTCCGCAACTCTTCACCATTTGTTCAGACAAAACACACACATATGCAGGATGTGTTCTTTGCAAAATCACAGAGGGAGTTGCAGTGGTTAGTGCTGTCAACTTGAGAGAATCTGGAATCTCGTGCAAGACGGACCTCTGTTCATGTCTGTGCGATTGTCCTGTTGATGTTAGCCGATGTGGGAAAATTCACTTTAATTAAGGGCAGGATCATTCCCTGGGAAGGGGGATCATGAGTGGATAAACTATAGAGAGTGAAGGAAGCGTTGCCACGCATTCCTTCCCCCTCTGTTTCCTGATCATGGATGTGATGTGCCCAGCTGCCTCCTTGACTTCCCGCACTATGATGTGTATCTTGAACTAAAAGCTAAACCTTTTCTCCTTGGTGCGGCTCATGTCAGAGCAACAGTAATATAAACTAAGATGGAGCCTGTGAAGAATCACGTGCTCAGAGCCTCCTCTGTAGCAGAAGATCACCTACACCTGGAACAGCATAATACACACATTACAGCTCCCTTTAGTGGACTCTGGTGCAACTGCTTGGTTTTAACCCGTTCCTATCTCTAGGAGAGTTTTATCTTCCTTAGCTGGTTAGCCATTCATTTCAGGTGACAATCCTATGTCCAGCAAGAGGCAGAAGTATTTTATGGGTTGGGGGTGATACACACACACACACACACACACACACACACACACACACACACACAAAACTAGCTTGGCTGTAGAATCCGTCAGAACTAAGAAAAACTTTTACATGTTGTGTCAAACATTCAAAATTTTCTATACTGAATACAGTAGTGACCACCCCCTGCCTGGAAGATTCATTTCTTAAGTTAACTTTTTAAGTTTACTTCTTTAGTAAGAAATATAAGAAAGGGAAAAAATGTACCAATCAGAAACTCTCTGGTTGCATGCCCTCGGCTCAGTGGCAGAGTTGTCTTAGTTAAAATTATTGTTACTTATGGCTTTTTGGGTTTGCTGGAATTCACTCCCACTAGTACCTACATATGCTTATACACGCATTTAATATCTTATTGTATAAATTATCAACAGATATCTCATTTCTTTCAGATTATATTTCTCCTCTCTCTCTCTCTCTCTCTCTCTCTCTCTCTCTCTCTCTCTCTCTCTCTCTCTTTCTCTCTCTCCTTCTCTCTCTCTCCTAAAATGCTGGGGTGAAACAGATGAAGAAATGAAGAAGTCTAGAATTTCTTATCAACAATAGTCCAAGTTATTTTGATGAAAAAACAAAATAAAGCAAAGCAACCCAAGTCAGAGATCCTGGAAGACAAAGTGTCCCCAAAGTCAAAGATGACATTTAAGAACTGTGTTGGATAATACTTCCAGAATCTAAGCACAGACTAGGAGGTGGGGAGCCTTTTCCATGGTACATGGGATAAATGTCTCTGGCGCAGATAGAGTACCCTTATCAGTCCTTTGCACTTAGGTTCCAGATAAGTCTTTGACAACATAACTGGGTCTATAAGAGTTAAGCCTTCTTGTAGTCTTAAGTCCCCTTGACAAACCATACTGTCACAAGGAAGAAAAAATTAACATATGTGAATGCCCCAAATATTTTACTCTGGGAAAATGAAAGAAACTACCCAAAAATAAGGAGCATTAAGGAAGTAACAGATGATTTTTTTCAGCTGTTTGGATTGCTTGTGTCAACTCCAGTCTTGAATCCAATACCTAGCACAGTGGTTCTCGACCTTCCTGATACAACTGTATTCATATTGTGGTGATACCAACCATCAAAGTATTTCACTGATACTTCATAACTGTAATTTTGTTACTGTTATGCATCATAATATAAATATCTGATATACAGGATATCTGCTATTTGACTCCCAAAGGGGTCAAGAGCCACAGGTTGAGAACACTGCCTAGCACAAAGAGACACTGTACCCAGTGGAAAGGGCATGGCTGTCTGAGATAGAAGGAAGGAATCGGAATCCCTTCCATAGCACAACAGCAAGTGCTGAGTCTGCACAGAGACGGTCCAAGTCTCTCCCAGCCACATGGTAGGATGGAATTTTCCACCCACTTAAGTTACCTGTGACCAGTGAAATATGAACTCACACTCCCAGCTGACTTGTTTCTGAATGGCAAATCGAAGAGTACATTTTCCTTTTGCCATGGTGATGGCCAGCATTCCAGTGAGAGTTGATGTGTCAGCCTGGACCCAGAGTGAGGACCATGGTGGTGGAGAACAAGCTTTCTGATAGATGCTTAAGCTCACACTCAAGTAGTGACAGGGAATTAAATTTTTATTAGTTTGATGTGCCTAAGATCCAGACATTGTTTGCTGTTGTCACATGATCTAGGCTGTCCTGATGGATACAAGATCTTTCTTTGGATTATTAAACACAGCTCTCATTTATTTGAACTTCCTGGTTCTCGTTTCAGAAATGAAGATAGCTATAAAAATAGCTACTGCCATCCAAGGATCTAAAATTAGCACCTACACAGTAAATCTTCTTAAGAATGGCCATTCTTAGCCTTGACAGGTCTCCATTACCGAGAATGGAGGACTCTGCCCTCCTAGAAACTTCAGAATGTTCTTTCTTTGAGAGCTCTGGCTTTGTGCTAAAAAGAGCAGTCTCATGACTAACAAAACCTTCCAATAAACTTTACCATCAGACTTTCATTGAGAGGTAGAGTCTGGGCGGGAGAAACCACTCTGCGGGTAAAGGCACTTACCATAAGAGCCTGGTGACCTGAGTTACATCCCAGGGAGTCTCATAGAGATGGAAAGAGAGAATCAATTCCACAAGGTTATCCTCTAACCTCTGTACAGACATGCCCCCTTACCCCCCCCCCCCCCCCCCCTCTCTCTCTCTCTCTCTCTCTCTCTCTCTCTCTCTCTCTCTCTCTCTCTCTCTCTCTCACTCTCACACACACACAATGATAATAAATACACAATTTTTAAAAATAGAATCTACTTGCTCATACATCAGCTAACAAAATTAGAGACAAATTAAAGATTTGTTTTCATTTGAAGGAGGTCAGATCTAAAATTAGCACTCCTTTAGCTGCCCCATCAGGAGTTGATTGAGCAGGAAAGTATGCCAACAGATTGCTCTCCCATTCCCCAGACCAGTGAAGCCGTCCCTTTACCTGGCAGGGCTGTGAGACATGGGCTCCAGCGGGGCAGCTTGAGCCAGCCTCGTAGAGCAAGCAAGCCCCTCTCTCCAATGGACTGTCTTCTTGAGTTTACTTCCTTGTGTTATGTGTGAAGATTTGTGAGCCGTAGGAAACTGCGGGTGCTGACCACGTATCCCTTCTCCAAAGGCAGTTTCTAAATAGTCTCCTCCCATAGTGACCTTCAGGTCAAACTTAGGGCATTTTCTGTGAATGATGACCTTATTGACCCCTGAGATTCCTCCATCCACAAAACAGTCTCTTTCATTTAAATAATCAAACAGAAGCCCTAGGACACCCACTTCCTAGGCTACGTCTCACCTCCTAAAAAGGAACAGAACAAACCTGCCTTTTCCTTCCTGGGAATTTCAAACATCTTTATATGGATCCTTAATCTTGAGTTCTCTGGACTCTGATTTCTGGATTCCTTACTGCTTTTCAGGCCTGTAGTTTTCGTTATCATTCTTAAAATATGAAAGATAGATATTTTGTCAAGAAAAATATAATTTTGTTGGTAGTATAAATTCCATCTATCATGATTTTGATTAATTTTTCAATATCTGTTAGTTTCTACCTCATTATAGGGGCTCAGTAACTATTTTTGAAATCAATACACAGGTGTATATCATGCTGCCTCGCATGGTCTTTATCAGATCAGCTGAGACCACGTCTTTCTACTATGACCACAGACCTTTTCTATCTTAGCCAACGCTCCCTGCCACTTCCTTTCTCATGTGTGACCGCAACAAAGCATCTAACCGTACCCTGCATCATATCAGAGCAGAAAGCTCAGAATATCGGTCCACCCCACAGTGTCTCAGCTAAGCACACCCGTCAGCTGCTTTACGGGTCTCATCCGTGCTGTAGGAACTCCAGAATTATTTCAGGGTATGCCCTCTCCTAAAAGACAGGGGTCCTTCCCTGATGGCTGCTGCCTGCCTCCTCCAGATCCCTTTCAGTTCACACTCCTTCTGTGCACCTGTTCTCTGATCACGGGACTCTCTTCTGGCTCCGTGGAAAGGCTGGGTTTCTTTCCATCCTGAGGCCCTTTCCACACTCGGCTTCCTCTGTGTGAAAGGTCCCCTCCCTCTTCCTCATTTGGTGACCCCTGAACTCATGTGCTCTCAAGCAACGAATCCCCAGCAACAGCAGCACATCCCACACGAAGACAGCACATTATCTGGGGTTCCTGGTATCACACCCCCTTCTTTTAAAGAATGACTCATAGTTGCTAACTAGGAAGTGATTTATTTCCAGCTCTCAGCTCCATGGAGGCAGAAACCTTGATTTTTTTGATAATTTCTCTCATGTCTAAAAGGATACATAGTAAATAGTCAAGAATTCTGCCTTGAGAGAATGCATTGGCGTCTTTCTCCTTCACTACTTTTACAGGTTTCCTGCTAACAGTTCTAATACTTTAAATTTTAAAAGTATATTTACTTTATGTGTATGAGTGTTGATCCTGTGTGTGTGCGCGCGTGCGTGTGTGTGTGTGTGTACCATATAGAGTGTGCCTATACCCATGAAAGTCAGAGAGTGTGAGCTGCCATGTGAACGCTGGGTATTGAACCAAGATCCTTTCAAATGGTAGCCAGTGCTTTTAACTGCTCATCCATCTCTCCAGGCCCCCGTTGGGCCCTTAAGAAAGGTTTTACTAAGAATCTACAACAAGGCAGCTAATCAACAATAATGAGAATAGATAGAGACAAGATAAGGAGACCGAAAGACAAAAGGGGGCATAATTAGTAATAGTGTCCCCTTTGTTCTTTGCAGTACCTCATCTTGAACAATAAATTACAAGATCTCCATAACTGTCATTAATGTTTAAAATTTTTCTTTTCAAAAAAGGAGCAAAGGATTGAATTGTGGCTTAGATGGAAGGTTTAACCTATGTCTGCAGAGAGTCATGGGCACTCAAAAGGACAGAGAAAATGATTTAATTTCTGATAGCCCCTAAGGAATGTGCTATGGAGGCCGGAGGACATGGAGTGCAATTTTAAATAGATATAGATTGGAGACTCATATTTAAATTTGCTTTCTTGGTTATGCAAGTAGGAAACTATCCTGTAATGTAGTAGTATATTATTTGTATATAATATATATGCATATATATTAAATAAATCTTGCCTGAAGACCAGAGGCAAAACTAAAGCCACTAAAGGTCAGGCATTGGTGACACACACCTTTAATCCCAGGATTTGGGAGACAGAGGCAGATGGATCTCTGTGAGTTCAAGGTCACCCTGGGCTACACAAGGTCAGTGCAGAACTAAATCCAGATGGTGGAGGCCTATACCTTTAATCCCAGTGCCAGGGAGTCATGTGCCCTTAATCCCAACATGAGAGGGAATTTGAAATGAGAGGAGAGAGAGGCTGTCTTTTCAGTTTGCAGCCACACAGCCTTGGTAGAGGCAAGACTTCTCTAGTGGCTTGACTGCGTCATTTTTCTGATTTTCTGGTTCAACCCCAATTTCTGTCTCTGGGTTTTTTACTATTTGTGCTACACTGTAATACTCACACAACTTTGCCAACTTGTCTCAATTTCTTTGAATAAACATGTGTATATGTTTACCATGATACTTGTGAGAAGATAGAGATATTAGCACTCTTAATGTACTGTGTGATTCAACAACTATATATATAGTTATTATATATAATAATATATGGATATATATGTGCAACTGTGTATTATGTTATATATAATATAATTATACATATATACATCTATTATCAAGAGATATAATATTGGATGGTTTAATACTTATGCATTCACTCATTTATCCATTCAAAACATATACACTGAATGTCTTTTATGAGCCAGGCTTAGTTCTTTTTACTTTATATATACCAGTGAGAAAACATGAATACTACATTCAATAGGAACAATAAAAAGTAATTTCTTGGATAGCCTAACACCCAGGATGGACTAAGAAAGGTCTGAAATATGACCTACAGTGGAGCAAATGGCTCATCTCTAGAAGTATTGCAGTGGTTGTGCGGAGTTCATTGACTTGCTGAGATTTGCACAAAGGCACAAGGAATTAGGGAAGTAATTTGTGTGAACTCTCCCTCCCGGGGAAGATGTTGCTGTAGAAAAACATTGAGGTGAGAATGCAGCTAGCATCCGCGGAAGAGCCTGGCATAGAATCATGGTGGGGGAAGTATTTGAACATCAGAGACTGTAAGTCAGTAACAACGGAGAGCAGATCACATACAACATATGTGTATATTATGCTTAGCTGTTGTGCATGTACACATCATACACATACCTGGATATTTTTATTTTAAATTCAAGTTTAGCCCTATATGTGTAGTTTGGATATTTTTATATCTATTAAAATGTTTTTCAAAATAAAAAGGGTATTTATTTATTTATTTATGGGGGAGCTCAGTATGCTTGTGGGGGTCAGAAGGCAACTTGCAAGGGTCATTCTTTCCTTCTGTCAGGTGGGTCCTGGGACTAACTTAAATTGTCAGATTCATTAGCAGTCACCATTACCATTTTGTTGGACCCACCTATATATTATTGCATAAACATACTATAAACATCTGCTGGATGTAAACAGGTAACATTCTTGTAATAGTTTTATTTAAGTGTGTCTAAATCTTTTATACATGTGTGCCTATATATGGTCACATATCTATTGCGCAACTGAACGAATATGGAACTTTATAGACCACATATATAGCATTCCGTGTGACTCTGTGTATATTTTCATAGTGCACTAGTATACACGCTGACATCTCATAGACATGCATGTCTACCTATGTACTACTTCAGGTGACCAAAAGGTCTCACAAGTCTGTTATGAGCTCTTCGCCCACACCTGACAGGAGACATGTATCCGCATCATCTGTCCTGGTCACCCGTTGTGTGTAGTAAACTCCATCTCATGGAGGAAGCATTGGTGCTGAAGTTGAAAGCAAATGATACTAGTTAAGATGGTTAGGGCTCATGAGACAAGAAAATGCCAAGTCATGACCATCATAGGCTAGAGAGTAAACAAGAGTTCTCAGATAGTGGTAGATCCTTGGCCAGGATCCAGCACTCACTCACATACCCTGGGAATTAGAAATGTTAGTCTATGCTTTATAACTTTGATAAAAGAATTTCTTTTCTTCCCTGTATATTGGTTTTTTTTCTTCAACTTGTTGTGCTCAAATAAATCACTGATCCATTTGGATTTTAATTTGTGATTCTATTTATACAAAGTTTTGTGCATAGGATGAGACACAAGGTGTGGTTTTTTTTTCATTTTCATTTTTCATACTTTTCAAAGTTGTAAAACCAAGTTAATTAAAGTCAATGAAGAATGTATTTTTATTAAGCTTTTTCTTTCTATTGATTTTTTTCCTGCTCATACAAATAGTGCAGAGTTAGTTCTCAAAATCAAAAACAGTAAAGAGCACAGAAAAGGAATAACCAGCCTCCCAAGATGATTTACCAACTCCAACATATTTTAGCAGCGAGAGGATGTCAGAGATGACTGAACTGGAAGGATGGTAGGAATCTGGGTCAGCTAAAGATAGGCAGATCGAGCTACGTGCCAGCTAAAGCTCCCAGGTACATTTTGTTATAAACGCTGTGTAGGTTCCTGCACCCTGCAAACACAAGGGTTGGCCCTTGTGACAGCCTCTGCCAGTTTTTCCTCCCATGTTTCAAGTCCACCCTTGTCTATCATTCTCTACCTGGAAGCAGGGTGTATCGTCCCAAGGAATTAGACAGGGATCTCTTTTGCAGTCTTGGTGTCTCCGAAGGCTTCCTCTAACCAAAGGTCAGCAAATGACAGCTCTCGGGGCACATTTATCATGCGTTTTATTGCCTAGGGCAATCATGACAGCAGAGATGCATGGCTTTGAAAGGGGCCACATGGCTTGTGTAGCCTAAAAATAGTTACTATTTGCCTTTTGTAGAAAGATGAGTGAACCTCCTCTAGCCCAATGAATAAGAACTGTGCTCTTTGTCTAGCATTTAGTACCTCCAAGACAATGATGGCAAATTGACTTCCCTCTTGAATTCTGTACCTCTTCTTTACATTGCTCATTTTAGGGTTTGGTGGCCCTTAAACATCCACTGGTAGACAGACCCACGCCTATGTACATTCCTGGAAACATCACTAGACTTTTCTCTTGGGAAAACCCTAATCTCTCTCCCAGCCTACCCTCCTCCCAGTCAGTCCCAGGAAAGAACATATGACAAGCTATGGTAGTGGCACAGGGTCTCTTTGAGTCCAAAGCAGGACCAAAGAAGCAACATTTGTTTTGAAGTTTTCTTGGAACTTCTGAGAATGAGAAAGTCTTTCTCCCATCAAGTTCTTCAATCTATCGGCTGCATCTTATCACTGGAAAAGACACCTTGAGAGTGAGTGAAGCCAGGACAGAGACACCAAGGCATGGAGAAAGTAAAGGGTTCCTGTCCTAGTAGCATACTGTTAGGTATTTGGTTCAGGATGTACTATTTCTACACCTTCCCCTTAATGCAAACCAGCAAGATCCCTTTGTGTTTCTTGTAACAGTTTGAACAGATTTCTGTCACTTGAGCTTGAAACAGCACCGGAAACCTCTTCCTGGTTATTTCTTCACTCCATTGTTCTGTCTCCTCTTCCCCTTTCCCTTCTTCCTGCTTCTCTCTACCACATATTTTCAAGGGACTCCTTCACAAAAATCTGCAGGCCATCCTTGCTCAGGGACCCTGCTGACCTTCTGTGTCATTGGAGCATTGGTTTGTGAGTTGCCTAAACAAGAACTTGGCCTTATTTTATCTGAGCTTGAGAGTTCCATCTCAAATGTCTCTTCTCTACAGAACTTGCTCCTAGGCAATAATAAGATGCAGTCTCTTTCACTTTAGTGCTCCGTATGTTATTTTGACCCTTCTTATTATCTGTGGTTACATGGTATGCTATGCCCATTACAATACGTGTTAAATAAGCAGTCGGTGTGGAGAGACAGACTCCTGTAATTATTGTCCTGGGGGTGAGGAGCTGGGGAGATAGGAGAGGCTGCAGCATCTGTCCATTTGACTTTCTAAAATTCATCCTGTTTTTTATAATATTAAACTTGTAGAAATGTAAGAAGAGCAACACAAAGAGCTCTCATGGCTGCAGACGTTTCAAATGTCAGCCTCTGACTATTTCAGTGTCTTCCTCTCCAAGAAACACACACATAGAAAACAACTGATGTGGGAGTCCTCTCCGTGTGCTGTGATTACCATTAATGGAGAAAGAAACTGCTTTGGACCTATAGCAAGGCAGAATTTAGGTAGGCAGGGAAAGCCAGGCTGAATTCTGAGAGCAAGAAGGGAGAAGTCAGAGAAACGCCACAGAGCAGCTGCCAGAGATAGACGCTGGGAACTTTACCCAGTAAGCCACGTGGCAATACACAGATTAATAAAAATGGGTTAAATTAATATAAGAGTTAGTCAATAAGAAGCTAGAGCTAATGGGCCAAACAGTGATTTGATTAATATAATTTCTTTTTTTTCTTTTTTTTTTATTCATATAGTTTCTGTGTGATTATTTCAGCTCTAAGCTAGCTGGACGGCCAGGAAGAACAAGCAGACCTCCCTACTACAAATAACAAACACACACGTAAATGATTTCCATTCCTTTCTGAGTCTCCCTCGAGCACTGTGTTCTCAAAGCAAGCACACACGTTGTACAGTACAACTGAAGATCTCCGCAGTGAAAAGTGCTTGCAGCTCTTCCAGGGAACCGGAATTCAGTTGCATATAATCTCTAGCCCCAGGAGGAATTGACACCTTCCTCTGGCCTCTGTAGTCACTTTCATGCACGTCGGCATACACACACACACACACACACACACACACACACACACACACACGTGCATGCAGCACAGACACACACAAATAAAAGATAAAGTAAGTATATTTAATAAAGTCAGTATGTCCATCTAACTTAGGTGATTCACATCACTATATGTGATGGTTTGAAAGAAAATGGTCCACAAAGGGAGTGGCACTATTAGCAGGTGTGGTTTTGTTGAAATACGCATGTGTTGTGGTCTTGTTGGAGGAAGTGTGTCTCTGTGGAGGCAGGCTTTGAGATCTCACATATACTCAAGACTCGTCCAGTGAGACACACCACTTCCTGTTGCCTGTAAGATGCAGAACTCTCAGCTCCACTCCAGCACCATGTCCATGTCCAGCCATGATGATGATGATGGACATGGACCTCTGAAAAATGTAAGCCACTCCAACCAAGTATTTTTCCTTTATAAGAATTGCCATGGCCATGGTGTCTCTTCACAGCAATAGAAACCTTAACTAAGACACTATATGACCTTCTTTTGATGCACAAGCCCTATTTAATTATTGCTTTCTTATCAACATCTCTTTTTTCTTTCTGATATGGATTTAATTTAACATCACACACTGTATGGAACCCTCATGTCTGCTGAGCTCTTCAGTCCTTTCTAGTTTTTCTTGACTTTGACAGCAGCAGGTTGCATGTCTTTTCTCTGTACTCTTGACTTTTGCATTACTGAGACCACATCTGTCAGAAGCAACATGAGTAAAAAAGGACTTATGTTGGCTTTTGGTTTCAGCTCATCAAAGTAAGGAAGACAGGATGGAGCAGTTCCGTTCATGGTACTGGGTGAGTGGCAGAAGCTCTTTATGACACAGTGGACCAAGAAACAGAGAGCGAAACCGGAAGTGAGCAAAGATAACGTACAGCCAAGGAGAATCCCCCAGTGAACAACTTCCGCTAAAGCCCCACTTTCTAATGGTTCCATGAATTCTCAGAATGAAATTACCAGCTGAGGACCATGCATCCGAATCATGAATCTGGGATGGACACTTCATATTCAAACCAAATATCCCCAGCCTGTATTCATTTCATATCTCCTTGTGACCAAACCCAGACAATGTGCTCTGGTCAGATACATCACCAAAGGAAACATTCCCTTTCTCTCAAAGTAGTCTGTAGGGAGTCACCAAACATCTCCATCTCAGACCTGCAGTGGTACCAACCTTGAGCCTCTTGTCAAATTGCGCAACATTTCTCCGCCGTAAAAATCATTACCTTTTCTCTTTGTGCCTGACAAACATGTTGTGCACAGTGTCTATAGTAACCGATATAATCAACAAGCCACTAGTCTCCTCTCCAGCATCCATTGTAAGCCACCACTGTGATGGCAGTGAAAAGATTCTGTCTTCAGAATGCATCTACGTTTACTAGCTGACATTTCAACAAGATGAGGGATTCGCTCTCCCTCATCTTCTCCTCCCTCTTTCTTCCTCTCCTTGTGTCCTCCCTCTCTGTCCTTGTCTTTCTCTTTCCTGTTTCATTCTTTAGTGTAGTTACAAAGATCTCAATTTTAGAGAAGAGAGAGCAATTTGCTCAAATCATCATCTATTTGATGTTGGAGCCCCCTCATATCTGACCAAACAGGACGCTCTTGATGCTGAGAAGTCCTTTTGACTCACCCTTACGTTCTTTCGTCATTTTCCTACTTGATGTTGCCAAAACTTTTGGAGCACTTCTTGAGCTCCCTCGGCAACTTTTAGCTTTAAAATAAACCTTTCCTCCTAAGCCTTGGGTTTCATCAGTGGAAAAATTCTATGACAGAGAATGGCATTGATTCTAGATGTCTTCTATAGACAATGCTAAGAAACAGGTAAGAATGTACATATCCATGACCTCATATACCTGTACACATCTATATGCATCTGTGATCAATTCTATATCCACGTGCACACATTTAAAAACATAAAAAACAATGTTGTGAACTTATTCTCTATGTCCGAGTCCAGTCTGACACCATGGGTTTCTTTGAAGACTTCCCCTTCCCACATGTCTAAGTCTCTAACCACACTCAATATGCCTGCATCTCTTAATAAACTGCACAAGTTTTCCTTGCATATGGATACCCTAGAGCACTTCCAGGGTCTTGAAGTTGCAGGTTCTCATCCAGTGCTCTTCGTTAGCCCCAAGATCAGGAACAATCTTGATTTTAGAGGTGAAGCTCCTGACTAAAGAAATAATTATATCAGGAGACTGTGCTGTGCCTTATTGTATGATGAAAACTGGCATGGAAAATTCCTCTAATCAGTCTTATTGATTTCTTTTGCTTAAACATGGGGGAGCGTGCTGGTGGTAGTGGTGGTGGCCGTGGTGGTGGTAGTGGTGGAGTGTGTGTGTGTATCAGTGTGTGTCATGTGTGATGTATGTGGAATGTGTACCAGTGTGGGGGGGGGGGAGATGTGTGTGATATGTATGATGTCTGAGTATAGACACAGCACATGGATGCTATAGGGTACAGGTAGAGGTCACAGTACAACATTCGGGAGTCAGTCTGCTCCTTCAAGCTTGCTGAGACAGATTCTCTTTTTAGTTTTTGCTGTGCTGCAGGCACAAGCTAGCAGTCCTAGGAGCTTCTGGTAGATTCTACTTTTTACATCCCACCTCACTGTAAGGGTTCTGGGTTTGTAGATGTATACCAGCGCATCCAGATGTGTGTGTGTGTGTGTGTGTGTGTGTGTGTGTGTGTGTGTGAGAGAGAGAGAGAGTGTGTGTGTGTGTGTGTGTGTGTGTGTGTGTGTGTGTGTGTGTTCTGAAGATTGAGCCCAGGTTGTCAGGCCCACACGGCAAGCATATTAACCCACTGAGCCATCTCACAAGCCCCTCATAAACCACTTATAGTGAGGACTAAAAAAGGACTCTCAACATCTCTCAGAGGTTCTCCAAGGACAGATGCTACATAAACCCAAAGTACAATCATTGTTGTTATGTGGGGGGAAAAAAAATGTGCCCATCTGCTTTGTTCTACCACCGATCGAGCCTGATTTTTGAGGAGTGTTGCTATTCTCAGTCTTCCAAACAGACAGAGCAGCTAAATATTGCATGAGAAAGACACAGTGGCATCAGTCACAATGAATTACCATCCCCTAACTTCCACACTATACATTTCCCTCACAGTTAAAAATGGCAGTGTGACAGAGGGATGTGACCCTGCCCCTCCCGTTAGCTCAAGGAGGGCCTTCGACTCTGAGGTCAGACAAGGTGTGCTTGTCTGAGACACAACAACCAGCAACAAGCCACAAGAGTCCAAGTGGCCGTTGCCATAGATTGCTCTGTCTTTTTTTCATTTGACAACGTCTTTGAAAATGATGCGCTCTCTCCTGCTAAGGCCTTTCCCTTCGAAGGAGGAAACTGATTAGGTCCTGGAGGTTTCCATAAATGCATCAGGCCACTTTCTCAGCAGTGCCTGAAGTGCTAAGGGAAGAATCGGGACTCAAAGAATGCTACCTTTTCCATCGATCTAACAGCTTCGTCCCAGCCTCTAGATGCAGGGTTCCTGCCCCCTGATTATTCATGGCCAGCTGTGCTTTGATCCACCAATGCAGAGACAACAACGCAATCTCTGTTTTGAGGTCTGCCTGAGATCATAAGAATAGCCAAGATAAGAGAATACTTGGAATTTTCGTCCAAGTGCATCATCTTACAGATGAAAAGATTTTAGAGATGAAATCTGTCCAAAACCACTTCTACTCCTCTCTGCCCTGCTTCCTCGCTTGTGTGATCTGACTGTGTGCCTTCAGGAACTCTGTCTTGGCTAGGGGTCAGCTCTGGGTTTACATGTCAAGGTAGCACATTTTCCCTAGATAACTTTTAACGAAGCGGAAATAGCAGGGTGGGATTTTCCTCTCATTCACGCTCATGCTGCACGCCTAGCATGATGGAAGGTAAATCCAAATGACTCTAATTCAGCCACTGCTGTCAATCAGCTGAGCAAGCTAGGTCAGATCTCTCTAAGCCTCCATTGCCTCCTTTTTTCAAATGCAAATAATGATGAAAATATTCACTCGTGGGTTAGGGAGATGGCTCGGTGGTTAAAGCATTTGCAGCACAACCATGAAGACGGGAGTTCAGATCCCTGGCTCCTGTGTAAATGCTGGGTGGGTGTGGCAGACTTTCTGTAATTCCAGTGTTGGAAGAAACAGACTGGAGATCTCTAGAGCAAGTTGGTGAAGTGAAATCAGTCCTATCAGCCAGCTCTGGCTGTGAGTGAGAGACACTGCCTCATTGGATAACGCAGAAGGGCAACCAAGAGTGGTTCCTGGCATCACATACAATCCCACAAATATTTTCCCACATACATGCAAACATGCACACACACACACGCACTCACACACACAAACACAGGAAGGCGGATTGGTAACATACATACAGAGAAAAAGGAGAGACAGAAATAGAGGGAATGAGGGAGAAATGGGGGGAAAACATAAAATATCCATTCATTCAACAAATACCATATAAAAATATAACTTTTCCCTGTCATTTAGTATCAGACCCTACCTGTCAATCAGTCCTCTCAGCTGCATAGCGGGTAATCGCAGACATAGCTGCTTCGTTGACTTCCTGCAAGAAAGAAATGCATGACCATGTCAAAGCACTCATAGCAGTAATTGTCCCATGGAACCTGAAACGTGCTTACTGTTATTGTTATCATTGTCAGTATATTGTTGCGATGTTCTCACTGGGGTCTGTCCGTTTTAATTTCTCCTGCTGAAGTTGGCTTTCCTCCTATTGCTTAAGTACAAATTCAGGGCCCAGTTCAAATTCTTCCCCAATGAGCTCTTTTTGATTTGAGCCAGCTCTTCCTGAGATACAGTTTCACTCAAATGCCATGTGTGCACACAATACCTTTGCCTCAAGCTTCCCTCATTTCCATCTGAACCACTTTTAACCTGTGTAGCAGACACAGAATACAACAGCTTATAAACAATTATGAAATATTAGTTGAACCCTGGGGTAAAATGTTATTTAATTTTATATAATATTAATATATACTTAATATAGTAGACCTGTATTAGTTGTGTGAACATGATGATTTCAAATGGCTATAATCAAGAAGTCTTTTTTTTCTACTTGTTTATAAAATAGCTGATGATATACACAAATAAATAAAATTCTACATTGGTGATCCCAAACTATGATCTTTAAATCAAACCAACCCACCTCATCCTTGGCATTTTTTAAGTATATGAAAATCTGGTTCACACTTCCCAGTTTGACCCTAGCCAAAATGGAAAAGCTCAAGTATCTATTATTTGGGACAGCATTCTCCAGTTTTTCTTCCCCACATGAATTATTAATTTCCATGAATAAACGGATGACCTGAGAGTCTCTTTGCTCTTTTCATGCTCATCTCAATATTTTCATTCTACATAGATGATCCGGCCAATAAATGATACCAGCTGTTAAGAAGAAATATGTTAGAAAGAGGAATATTCTGAAGAACAAGAGATATGGGATAAATTTGGCCAAATGTGCATGAAAGTGAATAACCTACTTTACATCTCTGCTTCTCTTTTCACGTCTTAGAAATGAGAACAATTATACTAGCAGCATAAAGCTCGTTTGAAAAATTTGAGATCATCTCGATTATTTAGCATTATTCTGCCACCAAAATGTCATTTGATTTTGTTAGATTTAAGCCTGTCATGAGTGAGGACATCTTGAGAGTGTTTTGGAAGCAACTCCTGAAAATATTAGGGTTTTTTTTTTGCTTCTAAGTGTTTATGTTTATGCACATGGGTTAGCACTGTCTTTAACCATGGCCAGAGAAGCTGCCCTCTGTAATGGTCAGAAGTTAACTCAGAGAGGCACAGTGGTCAGAGTGCTTAGAATAAATGGCTGTTGAGTACCCAGCCCTAAATGGGACATCTGTATCAACCTTTCCCCTGCGCAAACCAAGGTTCAGAGAACAATATGAAGAAGAGGCCGGAGAGCATGTAAGTGCCAGCGGATGGAGAATGATCCTGAGGAACGCTGTGAGAATCTTCTGGGCATGATGTAGTCATTGCACTAGGTGGACACGGTGGGTCACCTAACAATAATGACAAGACTAAGAAGACGTGAAGTGAAGAGGGATATATTGAGGTGCATACAATCCATACACATTATGTACCTGTATAAAACTGTCAGCTACATAAAACACATTAAAAACTAATATACTTTAAAAAAGAAAAACATGTTCTTATTTTTGCTTTTGTGTGTGTATGTGTCTGTGTGTATTTGAGCGTGCACAGGCAACATGAATGCATGCATGCACATGAGTGTGGTGTTCATAGAAACCAGAAGAGAACTTCAGATCCCCTGGAGCTGAAGTAACACGCAATTGTGAGCTCCCAGGCATGGGTGGTGGGAAGCAAACCCAGGACCTCTTTAAGAGCAGTATAGACTTTTAACTGCTGAGACACCTCTCCAGCCCCACAAAGAAAGGAAAAGTTGGTTTTAAAGATGCTCTGAAGAGGGTGTTTGTCCGCATTATTTCATGGCAGAATCACCAATTTTGGATGCATAGGACTGTTGGCCACAGAAATCCAAGGGCATGCCTTGGCACCTCTCGTGGTTTAGCAGTTAGAAAATTGTTACTGGAAGATCATCTCTGGCTAGTTCTATTAACAAAACATGTTTGGTTGCACGTGACTGAAACACAACTGATTCTAATGGCCACTTCAATGGACTCTGTGTCCTATCATAGCTGCTCTTGCTCAGCCTTGTTTATTGTTCCCTTTTCATAGTAGCCAGGAAATGCAAGCAGCCTAGATGTCCATCAGCAGACAAATGAAAAGTATAATGTATAATGGAAAGTATGTATACACGATGGAATCATCTTCAGCTGTAAAGAAAAATAAAATTCACCAGAAAATGGATACAGCTGGAAAGCATTGTATTAACAGATGCACTGCAGAATCTACAAGACTGCACGTTCTCTCTCTCATGTGCCAGTCGTAACTTTGGGGTATTTAATATGTGTGCTGAGTGGGTATATATAGGGTCAGGGTTGGGAAACTAGACAGAAGCTGAGAGATCCTGCAGAGAACACAGGGGGATCCTAGAACAAAGGGGGAAGAGGGAATGCTGGGTGCAGACTCACAGAATGGGAGGTGGAGGTGGCGGGAAGATGGAGAAGGAGTCTGGCGGATGGGAGAATCAACCATGATTAAGGATTATGAAAATGACATAAGGAAGCATTTCTCTGTAAGATAATTTTTAAAATTAAGAAATATTTTTAAACTGGGTGGTGCTGACACACACCTTTAATCCCAGCACCTGGGAGGCAGAGGGAGGTGGATCCCTGTGAGTTCAAGACCAGTCTGGTCTACAGAGCGAGTCCCAGGATAGCCAGAGCTATATGCAAAGAAACCCTGTCTCAAAAAAACATTAAAAATGTTAAAATTAAAAACAAAACTAGACACACTTGTGCAAGTAAATAGGCAAATGTTTTAAAAAAATATTTGAATAAAAATAACTCAAGTTTGTTTAGGCTACAGACACTTGCAGCTGTCCTTTGAGAATAGCTGAGGGAGACCAGGAAGCTGTGTGGCCCTCCACTGCCGTCTGCATGCACTCTGACTTGCTTCTGCCATAGCCCAGGGCACATGGCTACTGCGTACATCTTTGTCTGTGCCACCAAGGAGAGACAATATTATCTTGTGTTCTGATTTGAGAAACCTTAGGGCAGGACTTTGCCCAGCTTTGCCCACATCTATGCCCTCAGCCAACCATAGCAATGTCCTGCAAAGGGAAGACCTGGCAAGTATGGCACCACCAGTCAGAGGAGGAACAGTTCTATATGTCTGGGTAGGAATATGGTGCGGTGCCAGGGAGGACAACCAGCGTCCACTCCACTGTCCCTTAGACATCTGGGTAGATGAACATAAAATAGGAGTTGGAAGCTAGCCAGCAACACTGGATGTAATGCAATGAATCAGGACTTCATTCTGCCACCGACTACTTATATGACATTAAGCCATAGTGTTCATCTCTCTGAATTCTGATTACTAAAAGTGGCTGGTTGCTCAGTTTAACTAGGGCTTTCTGAGATCCAAAAGCCAGTATTATTCATCCTTACCTCTTCGGGACAAAGTGCTCCTTAATAAATACTCAATGTTATTTATTTTTTCATTTTTTTTAGGGAACTGATCGCAGGACGTTATGTTTGTTAAACACATGCTCTGCCTCTGTGCTGTATCCCAGCCCTTCTATAACAATGAATATGCAAGGAAAATTTTTAGTGAGGCTTTATTGTGTTGCTTAGAACAGATAAAATGTTTAATGAGGTAAAGGAAGCAGAACGAACACAAACAAACAGGAAAGATAAAGTAAGATAAGCATGTAAAATCATATTAGAAAATGATGATGCATTGACTCCAAGTGTCTTAACAGTTAGGGCAAAAACCAGAGAAGGGAAGATGACCCTATAATAAAGTATTACCAGACAAAGAAAAAAATAACAAGGAAAACAATAATAAAATAATAGGAAGTCTTGTTAAATTTGAATTTGTAATAAAAATAAATAAATTCTTACATATTTATGCTATATTTGGAAAAGTATACTAAAAGATTTATTATCGAGAAGTCTTGTATCTGGGCAATACCATCTATAATTAGACTTCCCGTGACCAAAATAGAAGCACAAAGCCAGTTGCTCAGGTGAGGTGGAGATTTTTATGAGCATAGGCTTTTCCAAAGAGTCGATGGGGTTTAATGGTCCCTGAGTAAATGGGCTCCTCTCCACGCCCCCAGTCTTGGTTACCCATCTGTACAAGGAAGGAGTTTGGCACAGTGATCCATTAGTCTCTTCCCTGACCAACGCTCTATGATCATTGGACTAGGATTTTTTCCGTGCCCTAGCATGGAGCTTTTAGACTCTTGTGCAGCTAAAGGCTGGGAACTAGAGGCTTTCACTGAGCTGGGTTCTTTATTTCATTCAAGAGGAAAGTCTGTCATTCTAGCTCTGGCAGGTGGCTCTGGAAAGAACCGCTCCTAAAGGCACTGGAGAGCCCTGTCCTTTATCTCTCTGACTGTAGGTGGACGCTTTACCACAGAGCTCCTAGGGCCAGCGGGAGCAGTGATGACTGCCGCTTTCATAAAGGAAGATCACAGTCTTGAGGTGAGCTCACTCCAGAATCTAAAGAAACAACCCAATTCTCCCCAAGGGGACTAGGCCAGTGACTTGGTGAGTACCTCATGCCTGTCTTCAACAGCCTTCCCTGAAGCACGATTAATAAAAGCTCAGGGTCAGAAATTGGGGTTCAACCTGAAGATCTGAAAAGCAAAACAGCCAGCCACTGGCTCTTACCTCAACCTCAGACCGAAATGCCGATCCTGTCTCTTGAAATCTTAGAATGAGACTGTGTAATAAGAGCTGTTTCCTCCCATTTTTTTATAATCCTCTCTAGGGCTGGGATTAAAGGCCGGCACCACCGTGATTAAAGGCATACACCACCTGGTTTCTATGACAACTAGTCTGGCTACTGGGATTAAAGGTGCATGTTATTATGGCAATTGGGATTAAAGATGTGTGTTACCATTACCTGGTCTGTAAGGCTGACCCAGTGGGACTGTTTTACTCTCAGATCTTCAGGCAGCCTTTATTTAATAAAGTATAATTGAAATGCCCCTACACTTCCCAGCGTGTGATGGTGTCAAATAAAAAAGCTAAGCCACAGAACCTACCAGAAGCATGCTCAGTTTTCCAAAGTGAAGCCCAAAGTTTTATAAAGTGGAAAGGACAAGGGCTTGCTACCCAAGACAAACTCTTTTTTTTTTTATTGAAAAATACAAAAAAAAATTCTGCCTCCTCCCAGCCTCCCATTTCCCTCCCCTTCCTCCCACACCACTCCCCCTCCCCCTACTCCTTTCCCCCTCCCTCTCCAGTCCGGAAGAGCAGTCAGGGTTCCCTGCACTGTGGAAAGTCCAAGGTCCTCCCCCCTCCATCTAGGTCTAGAAAGGTGAGCATCCAAACTGGCTAGGCTCCCACAAAGCCAGAACATGAAGTAGGATCAAACCCCAATGCCATTGTCTTTGGCTTCTCATCAGTCCTCATTGTTCAGAGAGTCCAGTTTTATCCCATGCTTTTTCAGTTCCAGTCCAGCTGGCCTTGGTGAGCTCCCAATAGATCAGTGCCTCTGTCTCAGTGGGTGGGTGCACCCCTCACGGTCCTGACTTCCTTGCTCATCTTCTCCCTCCTTCTGCTCCTCATTGGGACCTTGGGAGCTCATTCCGGTGCTCCAGTGTGGGTCTCTGTCTCTATCTCCATCCATCGCCCGATGAAGTTTAGATTGTTTTAAAGGTGAATATTTATTATTTGTGTGTATGTAGTAAGGGAACATGCATAAAAATAGACAGGTGCCTGAGGAGGTCAGAAGAGGACATCAGATTTCCTGGAGCTGGAGATGCAGGGGATTGTAAGCAGCCTGTCACGGGTGCTGGAATTGACTTCCAGTCCTCCCCAGGGCGAGCTTAAACTCTCAGCCACTGAACCACCTCCCCAGCCCCTAGATTTATTTCTTAAGCCATCATCTGACTAGGATCATTTAAAGGCCTCAAGATAAGAAAAGACAACGTGGTAGATTCTTTCTCTTTCTAGTAGCAGTGTGCCCCCTAAAAACTCAGCCCTCACAGTAGGCTCCTCCGACCTCCTCCCCAGGCTTCTGTCTGGCCTGGGAAGCCTTCACTCAGCAGTCAGACAGCTGTGTGCTCGTGCCTGAAGATGGCACACACTCTCACAATTGGTGATTTTGAGGTTTCCCTCTACCTCTAAGATGAAGCTTGAGACTCAGCACTTCTGAGAGCCTGTCCTAGGTGCCTTGAGAAAGCAGCCGTTGCTGGGCATCTCTGAGTGTTTCCCACTCTCCACTGGCATGTTGCTCAGCCTCATGAGGATCTTGTGGGTGGTTGTGTTTGTCATCATGCAGTGTAGTATCTAGCATGAAGTATTTAAGGGGGAAAGAAAGGAAAAGGAATAAAAGGAAGAAAAGAAAAAAAGAGTACTTTTACATTTGTTGCGGTTCTCCAGAGAAACAGAGGTGGCAGTGGGAGTGAGTGTGTGTGCGTGCGTGTGTGTGTGTGTGTGTGTGTGTGTGTGTGTGTGTGTGTGTGTGTAAGAGACAGAAACAAATCGGTAGGTAGACATAGAAAATAAGTGCTTTGTTCTGAAGTCTTGGCTCGTGTTGACCACGAAAGCTGACAAGTCCCACCATCTGCCCTCTGGAAGCTGGAGAAGCAGGGAAGTCGATAGTGTGATTTGAAGGCCTGAGAATTGGGAGCACCAGGGGCAACTGAAGGTCAGGACCAGTTCAACCACAAAGCAGAGAGGGCGAATCCTCCCTCCACCTTTATTCTGCTAGAGCCCTCAACCGATGGGATCACTGGAGGGGTCAATGCCTATCACTCAGCTCGCTGACTCAAACTCTAGGCTCTTCTGGAAAGACACTCCCAGACATGCCCAGAAAGGATAGGCAAGATCTGAGCATCCCAAGAATCAATCAAATTAACACATCCCATTAGCCGTGGCAGGGTTCCTTGCTGCCTTTAGAAAGAAGGATAACCATTGGAGCTCTGTTTATTTGTATCATTTTGTTTACCCAGAGAGCATGCTCACTGCATTTGGTGTAGGTTTTATAAACAACTAATTTTAACACATTTAAATTTTTTTTGATAGTGAAGCATTAGACCTGTGGAATATAACTGTCTGATTGTGCCTCAGGGTCTGATCCAGGGCTGGAGCTACTTTGGAAGGAAATATCTTATTGTCTGACTCTGCTTCTTCTAAGGTTTTCTTCAGCTTCTTTGATTTGTGTCTTCTCTTTTCAGAGAACTGTGTCGGCTCAGCACATGATATGGAATAAAGGCAATCCGGCAGCACCATGCACATCCAGTCAGCTTGCCCTGCGCTGCCAATATTCCTTCTCAAATATTTTTCATGTCTGTCTCATCCTCCCCAGCTACACTGAGGCTGCGCTCAACCGAAGTAAACCTCTCCCATCTGAACTATTGCCTCAGCCTCTTGGTGATCAACTTCCTGTGTCTCCACCTCCACTGAAACAGGCTTCCTGAAGCTCCTTTAGACGCTGTTTGGTTGTCATTGGGGGGTCTCTTTCTCTCTTCAGCCCAAAGAAGTGAGCTCACGGAGCAGGACACCAGTCAGGTTAGAGGACCTCTCAGCCTAAGGAATTCACTTTTCATTTAGCTGTGATGTGGGATTTCCCTCTGTATGCTGTAAATACCATTGGTTAATTAATAAAGAAACTGCTCTGGACCTATAGCAAGGCACAACTTAGGTAGGTGGGGGAAACTAAACTGAATGCTGGGAGAAAGGAGGCGGAGTCAGAGAGAAGCCATGTAGCCCCACTGGAGCCAGATAAAACTTTAGCGGGTAGGCCACAGCCACATGATGATACACAGATTAATAGAAATGGGCTAAATTAAGATGCAAGAGTTAGCAAATAAGAAGCTATATCTAATGGGCCAAGCAGTGATTTAAATAATATGTTTTTTTTTTGTGATTATTTCTGGGTTGAGCAGCTGGGGACCAACAAGTGGACTCGCTACAATACAGCTGCCTCTGTTAAAAGCTCATCTCAGAGTAAGGATACATTCTGTTCTGCTGGGGAAGGATTAAAAGTTTCCCAAATGGATTTTGGAGGGACAGTGCTTAATCCAAAGCCTCACTCTTCCAACCTCTTTCGTATTCACAGGATTTTGTAGATGTAGGTCCCTTTGTTTACAATTCTTTTCCCCTGAATTCTAACCTGTGCAGGCAACATTAACTGATTAAGGCCTTCTGTTTTCCTTCTCCCCGGGGCTTACATTCACACATGCTACTTCTACTGTAACCCTTATTTCAATGACCACCATTTTAACCATTTCCCTGCCTCTCTCTCTCTTCCCCTAGCCTTCAGGGCAGAGATGGTCTAGTTCACCATCGTGTGCCCAGCGCCTACCACTGTTCCTGGCATATAGCATGATAATTAAATGTTGGAGAAAAGCAAATTAGAAATTATCCAAAGGAAATGACACCTAAGCTCGCCCGGTGAACATTAAAACTTATCCAAATAGAGGAAGTGAGGCCTTGCCAGAAAAGTGAAGCAAAACGGAGTGCAAATAGACCTATCACTATGAAGTAGGGAGTTAGATGCTGTAGGAAGGTCAGACGTGCAGGCAGTCGAAGAACATGAAAGAACTTGTGGACTAAAGATGTTTGGTGAGCGTCTCATATTTGTTCGTTCATCATGTACACACATACAGAGATGTATTCATTTCTTAGCACACCACACCACCTCTTCAGAAAGGGTTGGAGAAGTAAATCACATGATTATATTTGTTTATCCTGATAGTCTTGTTGGAGGAAAAATGAAGGTAGATTGAGGGGAGTTGAGGTTGCAAATTGTAGCACAAATACTAAAAACCCAAAGACAAATAATGGGGTTCAAGCTGAAGATCAGAAAAGGCAGAACAGCCAAGCCACTAGAAAAGTCTTACTGCCACCAAGGCTGGGGGACAGCAGACTGATCCCTGAACCTCTCTCTGTCTCCTCCTGTTTTATATTTCCCTTTACTGCTGGGATTAAAGGCTTAACTCCCTAGTACTGGGATTAAGGGTGTGAGTCACCACCACCTGGATCTATTTCTGTATTGATCTTCTGTAGCCCAGGGTGGCCTTGAACTCACAGAGATCCATCTGCCTCTGTCTCCCAAATCCTGGGATTAAAGGTGTGTGGCAACACTACCTGGACTCTCTTGGCTTAATTTTACCCCCTATCTTCAGGCAAACTTTATTTATTAAAAGATATAGTGATATTAAAATATCACTATAGGAAATAAAGAGGCTGCTGGGGTTGCTGTTGTCCTGGTCACAGATAATAAATGAATGAGCCGGGAAGCATTCACAAGGTAGAGAGAAGGGAACAAATTACAATAGTTCTTAGAAGTAATGGTAGGTAAATTGGATGTCGGATTAAGCAAGAGACAGAAGATGAATGAAAGAGAGAAAATAAATATTCCTGGTATGAAAGAGCTGCTGGCAGACTTCAAAGTCAGAGGAGGAACCTCCTGGAATGTACTTATAAGCAAGTGGGAATACAGAGATCTGACCCAGACATTCAGACATTCACAGTCAGTCATACAGGCAGCCAGAGAGTGAGAGATCGCGGACCACTCAGTCCTGAATGGGATGTTCCCATCAAATCCCTCCCTCGGGACTCAGGGAATGCTACCAAAGAAGAGACAGAGAGAGAACGTAAGAACCAAAGGGGACAGAGGACACCAAGGACATAAGACCTTCTTGACACAACAGGACTGATGCCCATGCCAACTTTCAGTGACTATGGCAGCAGGTATGGGGCCTGAACAGGTATAAACCAGATGGAGGGTGGTGGTGGCACACGCCTTTAATCCCAGCACTTGGGAGGCAGCGGCAGGCGGATCTCTGTGAGTTCGAGACCAGCCTGGTCTACAAGAGCTAGTTCCAGGACAGGCTCCAAAACCACAGAGAAACCCTGTCT
>NC_022031.1:48161535-48182333 GCF_000317375.1 Microtus ochrogaster
TGTATGTGCCTCTGTGTCTATATGTGTTTCTAGTGCTTTTTCTTTGAATGTATGTGCCTCTGTGTCTATATGTGTTTCTAGTGCTTTTTCTTTGGCTCTTTCTTAGTCTCTGTTTGGTAGGGTTTTTTTCTTTCTATTTCGATTTGTTTGTTTTTATATTCTCTTATCTTATTATCATGCTAAATGCCTGTTTATTTTCTGATGAGAGAGCAAGAAAGACTATGGATTTGGGAGATAGGGCCAATCTGAGAGGAGTTAGGGGAGAGAAAATGGTAATCAGGATATATTGTATGAAAAAAAAAAACATACTTTCAATTAAGAAAAGAAAGACATGTAGAAAGATAAAAGTGAAATTTAATGTGCCATCTCTCTAGTCCAGTAATAGTTTAAAAAAAAACGCAGAATTTTAACAACCCCATTTGTTTGTTTATTATAGTAACTGTATTTTGTTTAGTGTTTGCCATGGCAATATATCATATAAATATAGTCAATATTTATAAACTTAATCTCCCCAGGAGTTCATTCAAAATTAAAATTATAATAATTATGATAAAATAATTTATCAGGAGAGGATTAAAATCTGTCTCCTCCTCCCAAATCCATGAAAGCAAATGGAAATAAGAATCCCTGATCTGGGGAGACAGCTCAGCAGCTTGAATTGTTGGCTGAACACGTGTGAGGACATTACCGAAAATCTCCAGAATCTATGTAACAGGCAGCTGTGTCGCACGAACATCTGTAATCCCAAATCTTCTACGATGAAGCTGGAAGACAGAGACATGAGAATCCCTCGGAAGATGGCAGGTGGGCTAGCCTGACCTATGCAGCAGGAGGAAAACAGAGTTATCCGCTATCAAATAGGTAGAAGTTGAGACTGATACCCAAGGCTGTCTTTGGATTTCGACACTTGCCACATTCACACCACACAAACACACACGACACACATATACACACACATACACACACACCATACAAACATACACACATGCACTCACAGCACACACACATACTCACACCACACACATACACTGCACACACACACACAATCAAAATATATACTTGGCCGCCTGGTCTACAAGAGCTAGTTCCTATGTAACCACCACAAAAAAACAAGAACATTAAAATCTTCTTGACTTCCAGAAGGACTGTTTTATTATTTGATTGTTTAATGCTGCATTTGTTACTTATCCTTACTGAAACAAAACACCCAACAACAGAAATTTAAGGAAGAAAGAGTCTTTTTTTTTTGGCTCAGAGTTTGAGCTTTAACTGCTCACCGGTAGGGAAGGTAACTGGCCAGGCGAAGCATCTGGTCCCATTGCTTCCATAGTCAGGAAGCAAAGAGAGATGCTTGCTGGTGCTCAGCAAGCTTCCATGTTGTATTTAGTTCTCTACTCTAGCCCACATTAGGGTGAGTTCCCCCAGACCAGTTAACCCAATCTAGAAGTCTTCTCATAGATAGACCCAGAGGTGTGTCTCTTCAGCAAGTCCGGATTTATTAAGTTGACCACTAATATTAACCCTCACAAGCATGCTCTCTAGATTCTAGTTTACATCTGGAAAATAAAACTATGCTACCCTTGGAGCTTTGGTGACTACTCTTGACATTAAAACTACACGTCCTGTTTCCTTATCAGGCTGAACCTCTCTGCTTCCACTGGCTGTGGTTACACAGCACATCTGGTGGCCCACATGCCAGAAAAAAAAATCTACATTTTATTGGCAAGATTGTTAAAAGGAGAAATAATTCGTGGAACTGAAGAGATGGCTCAGTGACTAAGCACTTCCTGCTCTTTCAGAGGACCAGAGTTTGGTTCCTAGCATCTGTATTGGCTGTTCACAACTGCTCTAACTGTGGCTCCCAAAGAACCGATGCCCTCTTCTGGCATCCACTGATCCTGCACTCATGTGCATAAACTTACACTCTGATACACACATATATATGTGTTAAAGTCAGTTCTTTACATAATCATAATAATGTATATGCCCAAAACATTCATTGAAATACAAACTACCTTGGAAAGGTAGCAACTCACATAGAAAATGAACTAAATAACTTTTTATGAGTCTAAAATGCCATGTTTATAAAGAAAGAATGATGAAGAGGCTATTCAATATTTCTGTAACAGTCATAGCAATATCAAAATGCTGTGGTCATAAGGACAATGACTTTAAGGGCACCCCCCATGAAGACATTCTTTAATATCAAGTTCCATAGTTATCTTTTGAGTTCCTAAAAGGGGTTGCAAATTCTTCATATTAGCCTGATATGGCATAAATTGTCTCTCCTGCTAATGTCTTTTATAGAAGATAAACATGGCTTGGGAATAACCCAATATATCTATTAATATGAGACTATTAATATGTGGGGCTGATGCTATCCTAAGCAGGCTGTCTTCTTTTTGCTGTGTTTCGTATCAATGGTGATGAATGCTGCTATGTAACTTTTCGTATTTGCTGGAAGGAATGAAATAATGAACTGATTCATACATTAAATGAAGACCCAGCTCATTCTAAATTCTGTTGTTAGAAATGTAAATTTTAGCACGATGCCATCTCTTCCTTCTGCTGCTGCATGGGGACATGTCTCTGTCTGTGTTCTGAGGTGGTCTAGACATCTCCTCCTGCAGATTTTCCCATGATTACTCCTGACAGAGGTCATGATTCTTATCTGGAGACAAGGCATTAGCTTGAGCCATCTTTTAAACTGAAACTGTATGCACCGTGATTGGGCGGTGAAATGCAGAAGAAAGATTTTGTGGCAATCTTTGTTGGTTGGCTCCAGCCCCTTTAAGACTGCTAATGCCAGCAAGCTCACTGAATCACAGAGAAAAGACTTGAAGACTCACTTAAATGATTGACCTATTTCTGGGCTCTCTGTTGTGGCAAATTACAAGAATATACTGTGTGCATTTTCAGGTAATTTGATACTATTACCTTAAAACTCACTGGTTGCACCTCCCCCTGCCCTCCCCTGTTTAGATGGAATATCTGACCTTTTCCCTTGGCAGGCTGCTTCTCTTTTCCAGGTAACTGGTGATGATTTTATACCCTGGATGATAATCAATATGTAGAAGCTGTCTTTATTGATTTGGATAAAACCACCAATTACAGCTATTTTGAGCAGCGCTCAATGGGATTAGATGTGATTACATGGCAGTGAGGTGTGAGCCTATCAGCACCCAGAGGCTGCTGTGTGGCCGTTTAATATTTACAGAAGTAATGCAGATGAATGGTGACCCAGACCCCGCACCTATTCAGAGGATACCCTCTCAACCTTTCATGGAGCAGAAACACCAGGCGAGGTCACCTGACCACACACACTTCAGACCATCAGAGCTTAGCAGTGAATAAGGCTGTCACCAGGATAGAAAAGGTAGACTGGCTCAAAAAGAAGCAATCGGTGGAACCAGCCTCTACTGTGCCATTTGCCCAGAAATCAGAGGCAGTAACATTTCCAAGGATATGTGGATTTCAATCTTATCTCTCCGTGGATGTTGGTAAGCTGGAAGAGAGAGCACAGCAAGCTGGGCAGAAGCAGATATCCCCAGTGAAAACAACCCGATCAAGAGCCCCAAACATCCTGGAAGTTGCAGCTTCCCTGACTACAGGCTCCTTGGAAAAAGACTTTTCATCGTCTGTTCTGAGGAGCACCTCTACCCCTCTGCAGTGAGGAACATGGCAAACACCTCCATATCCGAGCAATGGGAAGCATAGCAGACACCTCTATACCACAGAGAAGGTGAGCATGGACTCTGGAGCTAGCCTGATATTTTTTATTGAAGTGATTTCCTGCAAATTACCAAGTCTTTCTGTGTTCTTTGTAAAACAGGAACATTAGTAAAATGCTTATAACTGCTCTTGGCCTCAGTCATTAGCCTTCTGTCTGCCCTGAGAAGGCAGCCTAAATGCACACAACACTTCCCATTGCTTTCACCTGTATTAGTTACATTAGTTAGCAAGTGGGATGGCCTGGGCCCATGAAAGGTACTCTCTGACTGTCCCCAAACAAGGGGAAACACACTGCCGTTGTTTCCTGTCCTGTTGGTGTGATTAAACACTCTGGCAAAAGCTGCTTATGGAGGAAGGGGTTTATTCTGGCTCACAGTTCAGAAGTGTAGTCCATCATGGCAGGGCAGTCAAGGAAGCAGGAGAATGAAGCAGCTGGTCATACTGTCTTCACGGTCCAGAAGCAAGGATGCATGCATTTTAGTGCTCAGCTTACTCTTACCAAGTTCAGGATCCCTCCCTACTCAGGGATCCTGCCCCCAAGATAGTTCTTCCCACATTGGTTAATAAAATCAAGATAATCCCATACAGGCATGTGCAGAGGTTTAGCCTCTGAGTGATTCTAGATTCTACCAAACTGATAACTTAGACTAACCATCACACAAATATTTCTTCAAGAAATTGAAAGGTACAGACCACAGTAAGGCCCCAATAAGGAACCAGCTACCTAAATTTTCTCCATGGTATCAAACATGCATTCACTTACTGAAAATAATTTATTGATCTTCCTCTGTTTACTAAAAAGATATTTTCCTGGGTGCTGGGGTATAGTGGCAAGCAACACCAATGGGGAACCTGATACAAAGGGTGCTACAGAGCACTGAAGAGGGAGAGAAGCTAAGCTTGGGCAAATACATAAATGGGACACGATCGCCTGATTGTTGTAGGAATACAAAGTAGGATTGGACACATCAAGAATGATTAGATTGGATACATTGGGGGGAAACCTGCTAATTTTATTAGATCGTTCTTCTCTAAAGCCATGCCACCAAAACACAGAACTGGAAGCCAAAATAGGCTGTCCAGGTGGGGCTCTAGGCAGAGCTACCATAAAGCTAAAAGGTTGGGATAGGATGGAATTTCTGGGGACAGTGAAAGTCAGCCTGGAAGTCTGAGCCAAGCACAAGGGAAGAGTCTTCTTCAGCATCTATGGTGTATCATGGTTATCACTGAACCCATGAACTCCTGTTTCAAGCTAGTAGACTGGTTCAGGAGCAGTCATGACTTGAGCCCTCATTCTGAATCATCATTGCATATCCTCAGAGCCTACCCTATACGTAGAACTCAGAGCCCCTTCTCAGCCATGGATGAATTTCAAGAGGATACCCGGCTTTGTTTTTTTCTTAAAATCCATTCACTAAACTACAAAATCAAAATTATAATGAGAGCTCAGAGTACACTAGGCACTCTGACTTGCACACACATTAGACACCTATCAGTTTCATGATGCCAGAAAGTAGACATGGATGAAACACTGAGGGCTCCAGTCTTCTCTGTCCTCCTCATTTTCATGTGCTTTGGACTTACCAAAGAACATACTTGCTAAACTAAAAGAAAAGAGAAATACTAGTCTAGTTTGCTGTTGGGAGAGCGCTCCTCGCAAACATTGCAAGCTTTTTAAGTCTGAAGAGAGAGCAATTGGAAACTCCGATTGTGACTTCTGACCCCATCATTTAAGGCTGAATTCGCCTCTCTGAGACACAGTGATGGTTGCTGTTGCATAATGTCGTTTCCTGGCATGCACTTAAGTCGCATTCACACAAAGTGGAGCTCAGCTTGCAGCAAACGTAGAGTATTTGAGAGGCTGTATGCTGGTGCTGATGAGAGAAAATTTACCGGCTAATCCCCCCATCCTTCTGACACTGACCTGGTTTCTGGGAGGCAGAAAGGAGATAGTGATAAGGATGGTGCTGGCTGAGCGAAGATGCATAAAGACCTGTAGCAGTATGTATGAACAACTTGCGTCTGACATATAAAACTGATATATGGATCACCTTTGGCATTAGTTCTGAGCATCCTGCCAAGAGCTATCGGAAAGACTACAGATGTGTTAGGGTCAACGGTCTCTAGTCTGAGAAGAATGAGCCTAGCTATGGAGTAAGTGAACACGACTGAGGAAGCCCTTTTCTCTTCTCATGGGCATGTTTGTGTTCATGTCATCACCGAGGCAGGAAACGCATCTGTTCTGCTCTGTTTTGTTTTCCCAGCTGTGGCTGTCCGACCATCAGATGATGCAGTCACCGAGACTCAACACACTACAGCTCAACTCAGCTACTGAGACAGCAAGACACGGTGCTTTCAAAAACCTGTCACTCTTCAGAGAGTTGAATGGAACATTGTCTGTAGCTTCCAAGCCCTTTTCCCATCTTCAGCCTGACACAGCGAGATGGATGGACTCTCAGTGGGTGATACTCAGAGTTACTGAGAAGAAAACAAATCCATCCGAGTCCTGCGCCCTCTTCCCACTGCCTGCTCCCTCAATGACTCTTCTTCCTTCATCAGCCTTGAGCCTCACTTAATAAATGAATGTATTCTGACATTCCCCCGAATGAGTCACACCTAATGCTAACTGCAGCTCGCTCTGCTTTCTGGTTCCTACGTCAGTACGGTTGTCTGGTGAATGCCCTCTGCTCCTTGGCTACCGTACAGCCACCACTTCTCACACTCTGTGATTCTCTTTTCTGCCTTCCTCCCACCTCAGAACTAGACCTCCACTCATCATCCCGCCTCTTCATCCACGATTTATGATTGATGGAAAGCAACCAGGACGTGGCCTCATTAAAGATATAAATGTTGACTGAGACTTTCTATCTCAGTGTGCTTCAGTTCCCAAAGCAACTCCCCATCTTCTCCATAAGGCCACCCAGGTCCTCTGGAGAAGGTCACCCTCTGTTTTATACGCCACAGTTAAGGGATAACCCTATCCCTAACCCTAACCCTAACCCTATGAGGTTGAGAGCAGGCTGAGGAGCTTGACCACCACTCTTGCCAACTTAACAACACTGTCCCTTCCCAAGTCACTCAACCTCTCTCCAAATGTGCTCTATAAGCACTTGTGCTTATAGAGCTGCTGAGAATTATTAATCATAAGGTACGTGGAAAATAAAATTCTGTACAAGTTCCCATCACTGTACTGCCCCGTCTATCCCAGGTGACTTTTTTGTGTCTCGTGGAAGTGTAGGTACCAGGTATAAGCTGGGTGATGATTTGGCCTTTCTAGAAATCTCAGAAGATTCTCCAATGCAGAATAAGTTCTCTGACACCCAAATCATCATTAAAAAAAAATTAAATTACCTGGAGATACAATAGAATATCAATTAAGTTTTGAGCAGCATCAGTGAGACTTTGCGAGTTTTCTTAGATGTTATTCATTTTAGCTACAATCAGTAAGCTTTTGTTTCTTCCTGACTCCTGCCTGGTTGGGGAGATAGTGTTGTTTATACACAGACAGCCAAATAGACAGCCAGACAGCTAGACACACACACACACACACACACACACACACACACTATGCACATGATGCAGACTGCCAACCTCCTTCTTAGCTTAAAGCTCTCTGGAAAAGGCTGCCTTCACTGCAGAGTGAGCATAAATTCATTCACACCAAGACACCTTTGACAGTAAAGGAGACGCTATTAGTAATTACCCCGAAGCAAGGAGCATTCATCAGAATCCCCCATGCAGCGTGGAAGTTACTGATGACTGCCTTCTAATGCTCCATCCAGGAACCTTCTTAGCTCTGTCTGCACACCTAATCACAGAGTCGGGAGGAAGCG
Source organism: Microtus ochrogaster (assembly GCF_000317375.1). NCBI lineage: Eukaryota > Metazoa > Chordata > Mammalia > Rodentia > Cricetidae > Microtus > Microtus ochrogaster. Next base: position 48,169,101 of record NC_022031.1, read on the forward strand.
CTCCCCCGCTACCCACATTCCCCTTCTGTGGATCTCCCTGAGTCTCATGCTGCAGTTCTCTCCTCTACCCTCTGCTGGCAATCCCTGCTTCCCACTGGGATGGCTGCTTGGCTCTTTCAAGTTCAGGGCTCTTTTGGATAAAACAATATGAGAGTTTCGAGAGAGACAAGATTTAATAAGTTGCCTGAGACTCTTTTTGTTTTCATTTTGCTCCCAAATATCACTCTTTCCCTTTCATTTTCCATGCAAGAGTGATTTCTTCTTTTGCATATGCCTATTCTTTGCAGCCAACTTCTCACAACTGGTTTTTATGGTGCCCACATTGTCACTTACAGTTACAACTTAAGTTACAATTTACAGGGTGGGGAGGCAAGGTGCACATCCATCTCACGATACAAGAAGGCAAGTGTGAGTGCTATTCTCTTGCAGCAAGCAAGAAAAGCACATTAGACGGTCATAAATAAAGAGCTCGTGGCAGTGATGAGAGTGAGCAAGACCTTTTAAGACAAATACACCAACAAGGAAAGTCCTCTACAAGAGATATGAGTGTACGGGCAACGGCCTGGAGAGATGAAAGGCAAGAACTCCAGGGAGGACGACCACAGCCCTGAGAGAAGTTAGGGAGTTGGACAGAGTAGACCAAATGACACTGAGCCTTGAATGCCATGGTCCACTGTCTTGTATGTGTTGAGTAGGTAACAGAGAATCCCTGGGATTCTGGGAAAACATGAGTTAATCCTAGCAGAATCTCGTGAAGATGGCAGCTTCACGTATCAAGCAATCAGAATCAATGAAGCAAAGGCTTTTCAACAGCCTGTCCATGTGTTCTGATTCTTCGCTGCCTGATTCTTCATTGTACACTTGGTTTCTTTTTTTAAACTAATTTTTAAAGTTAGAAATCACAGTATTGAGTTTAACCAATTCATAAGCATCATCGTATTCTGTTTTCTTCCATTTTCCACTGTCCTATATGCCCCATCCTGCCTGCACCAACTGCTTTCCCTTCTTCTCCCATGAGTCCTCATTTCTGTTCCCCTGTCTTATCTCTCCCATAAGCCTATTTCTCACCTTCTTTGGGATCACCTCCTCTCTAATAACCAGTTTTCTAGTTTTATGACTTTGGAAGAAACACATATAAATACTCACAGACACACAAACACACACACACACACTCTCACCCAGAGACAGAGAATTTGAAATCTAGGTGCCACATAGTGGAGAAGCACATGCGCATGGCATTTGTCTTTCCGAGTTTGGCTTATTTTACTTTCACATAATTATTTCCAGTTTCCTGAAAATGTCACGATTTCATGATTTCAACAGTGGTGTTTCTGGGTCATCTGATAGTTCTGTTTGCACTTTTGCCACTACCATTCATTTATATGTGTAGCCAGTTCCAGACAACCAAGCCATGGCCAACTAACACCATATTTAACTCATCCTGCTTGTATAAAGTCTAGCAGAGCACATCATGTCGTCAACATATATGTACTTGTGGAAGAAAACATCATCTTCAGATTCTGAATGGTTTTATCAACAAGAAACATGACAGTATCCAAAGAAGTGATGCGAGTGGGGTGAGGCTTCCCTGGGCAAGGCTCTCAGTGCCTCACATGCATCCACGAGTGCAGTGTTAAATAATCTCATGGTGAGCACTGCTATCCCCATCTTATACAAGGATGAACTGGGCAGACTGCCCTCTGTTTCCCTCTGTGTCAGGGAAGAGCAGTCATGTAGAGGGGCCTGGGGGACCCCGTGGAGGATCACCGAGTGAAGAAGCAAAAGAAGAAATGTAGCAAGGGAAAGTGGAGGCAACCTCAATTTAAGAAGCTGTGCCTTCCTTGTACTGGAAAGCCTTGTCCCAAACTTCAAGAAGGAGAGCATGGCTAGGATAAAAACTGAGTGTCAGCCTCGAGCCTCTGTCCCTGCCTCCTCACTTATCTCCTCCTGCAAGTTGTCTACTGATCCAAAACAGCAGGACCTCCATGACACAGGACGACAACAGGATATCCAAGAGGAGCCCCAGTGAGAGCCCATTATCAATAGTGTAGCAGAAGCCAGAAGCCCGGAACCAGACCAATGACTCATAGCAATGAACATTTGCAAGTAAAGATGAATGGACTCAAGGGTAGACTGTGTGACTCAATGAAACACACTACAGCTTGCTGTTGTTTGGTTTGGTTTTGTTTTTTCTTTTACATTTTGGGTTTTTTTTGGGAGGGGTGCAAGGGCAGAGAGCAGATTCAAGGGGACAGGGAGATAGGTAGGATTGGGATGCATGGTATGAAATCCACAAAGAATCAATAAAAGTTAAAAGAATTGAAAAAGAAAATCCACAACATACCAATGCAATAACAACAACTTCAGAAGACATTAAAGTATAGGTTTTCCCCCTCAATATATAAATAAAAGACTTTAGATCTCTCTACTGGAGAACATGTGATTGTCTTGCCCTGGTCTGAAGACTTTTATCTGGATCATCACCTGACACTTACAGTAGACAATTAAAAACAAAATTCTGAAGTTGAGTAATTGATGTCAATTCAGAAAGGAAGAATCCTCTTACCAGAAATGGCAGGATGCAAAGATCAACAGTCACCGTGGAATGAAGAGAAGGTGTGAGAAGGCTGATCATTTATTCATGAAAAATGTACTGAGATCCTACATGTCAGGCGCAGGAGACACAGAGATTAACAGACGGACATTTGAACACGCCCCTCCTGGAAGCTTATAAACTCATGAGAAACAGCTTTATTCATCAACCAACAAGAACAACACATATACAGAAGGGCATCCCACATCAACAACCGAACAAGCTGTTGGAACTCTGACTTTGGCACCTGCCATGACTGGCAGAAATGTGGCCTCCCCTGCTCTGCGCTTCAGATGCTATTCTAGATGATAACTCTGGAAGGTTGGTGCCAAATGGTTTCTAAAAGAATAGTCTATCCTCAAGGAAAATGTGGCCAGGCACTTTTGTGTCCTGTCTTACAAATGTGGATCAGAACGAAAACACGGCACCTTTTTTAACTCCATGACTACATGTGACCTTTGTCTCCATTAGTACAGGACAAAGTCAAGTTGTCATGTCGTCCGCCTAAATGACAAAGCCCCTTCCTTCCTTCACTAGCATGCTTCAAGCCCTTTCCTACAGAGTTTACAACTCAGGTGCCTGAAGGGACTGAGCTTCCTAACATAGTTTGTGGAGCCTTCTTCCAAAATTCCAGCTTCGGTCACTGAAGTGTGTGTGTGTGTGTGTGTGTGTGTGTGTGTGTGTGTGTGTGTGTGTGAAGTCAAAGTAATGGTGGAAAATATTTTACTTTGGGGCTCTCTCTCAGATTTTCTCTTACTGTCAAAGACTTAAAGGCAGTCAGACAATGCCTGGACAGAGGGCATACCTTTGTTGGAGGGATATGGGAAATAAGTCAACGGCTTCCAGCAGCTAGTCAGCTTTTTTGGTAACTTGAATGACTCACAGAGGCATAAAACAGATTCGTTTCAAGAAACATTGCACCTTCCCTTATGATGAAAGCAGAAACTTCCCGGTGAAGTTGTGCAAGCAGACTTTGCCGTAGCATATGCCCCTTCACCAGGGTGAGCTGAAGGGACCATCTTGAAATAGAAAGGTTTGGAAGAGACTCTAATAAATGGCAACTCCTCCCCTGACCCCCCTCAAAGACAGAAAAGCAGTACAGCACGTACAATATACTGATTTCCTTAATATATAATAATTTCTGATTATTCAATAAGAAAATCATTTACTAAAAATAAACTGGGAAAAAAAATCACAAGATCATTTCTTTATAGGAGATACAAATGACTTACCAAGATTTGAAAATATCTGGGCCTGGGAGCACAGGCCTGTGATCCCGGCTACTCGGGAGGCTAAAACAAAAGGGTTACAAGTTCAAGGTCAGCTTTCTCAAGTTTGTGAGATCTTTTCTCTTAATAAAAGTGAAAAGAAGGTAAGAATGTAGTTAATTGGTAGAGTGCTTACATCATGGCATGCATGAATCCTGAGGTTCAGTTGCCAATATCATACACACATACACAGAGAGAGAGAGAGACAGACAGAGACAGACAGACAGAAACAAACAGAGAAGCAGAGAGACAGAGACAGAGGGAGATCAGAGAGAAATTTTGAAAGATATTTAACTTCATTAAAGGCAAATAAATGTGAATAAAAACATTAAAATCAAATAAAAAACATTTTAGTTCTTAACAATCAACTTTTTTAAAACATATGATAGAGGATATTGGTTTAAAATGTATAGATACTTCTTTAAAATATTCCTGAAAATATTATGGGCATAAATGCCTCTGTGAAGGATGAAATAAATGCTCAAAATCTAGAGTAAACTAATAATAGAGACTTATTTTGTAAAGGATTGCATCTTAGGGTTTCTATCGCAGTGATGAAACATCGTGACCAAAAGCAAGTAGGGGAGAGAAGAGTTTATTTGACTTCTCTTCCACAACACTGTTTATCATTGAAGGAAGTCAGGACAGGAACTCAAACAGGATAGGAACCTGGAGGCAGGAGCTGATGCAGAGGCCATAGTGAGGTGCTGCTTACTTGCTTGCTCAGACTCCTTTCTTGTAGAATCCAGAGCCACCAGCCCAGGGATGGCATCACCCACAATAGGCTGACCATCAATCTCTAATAAAATGCCTTAAAGATTTGTCTGTGATCCTATGAAGGCATTTTCACAGCTGAGTTTCCCTCCTCTCTGATGACTCCAACTTACGTCAAGTTGACATACAACTAGCCAGCATAGAGTTTTGCTTATGGATGTATGCTGAAACATTTAGAAAAAGAATAGATCCATACAGTAGCAGTGATTTTTCTTACCATTGTGATCAAGCATCTCGCACAGCAACTTGAGAGAAGGGGGATTTTCTGTGAGGGACAGTGCATCATGGCAAGGAGAGAATGGTTATAGGAGTATGAGACCTGCTTGCTCAGCCTTGGGTGGATCAGGAAGCAGGGCTGGTGTGTAAGCCACAAGGTCCACTCTCCAGCGACTCACATCCTCCCGCTCAAGTGCTCAAATACATTGGCCTGTAGAGCACACCTTATCTCTAAAAGCTAACTCCCACTAAGAGCTCATCGATTCGAAATGATTAAATAGATCACCACCCAATGAGGCACGCAGCTGTAGAAGCTCTTAAGACTGAGACAAGCCTATATGTACTGAAGAGGAATTCTTTTATTTTTAAATTTTTTTATTCAATTTTTTCACATGATATATTTTGACAATATCATTTCCCCTCCCCCAACTCCTTCCAGCTCCTCCCCACTTCCCTGTCCACCTCACTTTCTGTTCTTTCTCTCTGAAGTAGAGAAATTTCTAAGTATTTAGCTAATAACCATAAAGAAGGCTGTTGTAGTGTAATTCCCACTTGCAAAATATGGAAAATACATAAATAGATATCAAAAGAGATAGATGCCATATTTGTATACACTTGTGAGTATCAAGAAAATTCTAAGGCACACAAAAGTGTTTTTCTTTACGTCTATTTATATATTTATTTTATGTTCATGGGTGTTTAGCCCACATGCATGGCTGTGTTCCATGTGTGTGGAGCAACCACAGAGATCAGAAGAGGAAATCAAGTCCCCTGGAACTGGAGTTACAGATGGTTGTGAATCACCATGGGTGCTGGGAATCAAGCAGGTCCTCTGGAGGAGAAGCTAGTCCTCTCAAGCACTTAGTCATTTCTTGAGAAGCTATCTTTTACAAAGTGAATGGGCTGTCATTGTGATACAGAGACTTCCTTCTGTTATATAATACTCAAAATTTTTTCTATTGTGTGTACTAAAAGTTTTCCAGTTCTGTTCTGAAGGTGTTGGGAAAACCTTATAGAAGCCTTTAAGTTTCAGGAGGTCCCATGTTTGCTCTCATTGTCTGTGCTACTGGTGTTATATTTAGGAAGCACCAGTGCATTCAAGACCACTTGTCACTTTTTCTTCTATCAGGTTCAGTGTAACTGGATTTATGTTGAGTCTTTGATCCACTTGGACTTGAGTTTTGTGCATGGTGATAGCTATGGATCTATTTGCAATCTAACCTAGATGCCCCTCAACCAAAGAATTGGTAAAGAAAAAGTTTTTTTTAAAAAAACAATGGAGTATTACTCAACAGTAAAAAGCAATGACATCATGAAATTTGCTGGCAAATAGATGGAACTAGAAAAAAAATCATCCTGAATGAAGTAACCCAGACTCAGAAAGACAAACACAGTATGTACTCACCCATAAGTGGAAACTGGATATAAAGCAAAGGATAACCAGACTAAAATCCACAGCTCCAGAGAAGATAGGTAACAAGGAGGACCCTAAGAGGCATGGATCTCCTTAGGAAGGGAAATAGATGAGCTCTCCTAGGTAAACATTGGGGCAGTGGAGAGGAGGGGATGGGGGATAGGAACATGAAGGAATGGGATGGTTGAGCTTGGGGATGGATGAAGGGTGAGAACAATGAAAGAGATATCTTGATAGAGAGAGTCATTATGGGATCAGGGAGAAACCTGGTGCTAGGGAAATTCCCAGGAATCCACAAGGCTGACCCCAGTTAAGACTCTTAGCAATGGTGGAGCGGTGCCTGAACTCACCTTCCCCTGCATTTCAGGTTGGCAACTACCCTGTTGTCATAAAACCTTAATCCAGTAGCTGATGGAAGTAGATGCAGACATCCACAACCAAGCACCATGCCAAGCTTCAGAAGTCCAGTAGAAAAGAGGGAGAAAGAATCATATCAGCAATGGGGGTCAAGATCATGACGAGGAAACCCACAGAGCCAGTTAACCCAAGGTCATGGGAGTTCATGGGCTCTAGATCGACAGCTGGGGAGCCTGTATGGGACCTAAGTAGGCCCTCTGCACATGGATGACAGTTGTGTAGCTTAGTCTTCGAGGAACCCCTGGCAGTGGGACCGGAATCTATCCCTGATGCATGAGTTGGCTTTTTGGAGCCCATTCTCTATGGTGGGATATCTTGCTCAGCCTTGATGCAGCAGGGAGGGGCTTGGTCCTGCCTCAACTTAATGTGCCATGTTTTGTTGACTCCCCATGGGAGGCCTTACCCTTTCAGAGGAGTGGGTATTGGGTGGGTTAGGGGGAGGTGGCAGGGAACGGGAGGAGGGGAGGTAGTGGGAACTATGATTGGTATGTAAAATGAATAAATTTTTTAATTAAAAAAGAATATTTGAAACATTAACCCAATGCATAACCTGATCAGAAAACGGATGGCGAGTGTCCTTTCTTTGAGGAGTCACGGCTTCACGACCTTCCTCTAAGGACAGACCTCCATAGCGAAAATATTGGAATGATGATGCTTTCTTCATTGGTCTCCAGGGTGTCTCAGTGGGGTCACAAAACTCCGTGTTGTGGTAAAGGTGGCATGGTTAGCAGGTGTGCTGAAGGAACTAAGATTAGCCATCACATCTAGACCCCACCCACCACTTCCTCGCTCTGTGGCTAAGGAAAGTTAAGTGGTTTAATGTCCTGAACCTGTCCCCTTCTCTTCTAAGCAATAACAGAGCTTCAGAGAGTGTCCATAGGACTCAGACAGAATCATAGAAATTACTTGCAAAGTATTAATCTATAAATGTGAACTTGATCACTTCAGAGAGCTAGCATGTCTACTTGGATTCATTGAAATGATAATACTATGAGCCTTTAGAGATGCCCCATGCTAGCCCAAGGCTAACCTTGCCCTAGAGTGACTCTTTAAGACGTTGGAAAACTTCACAGCCTTTAAACCTCAAATCCCAGACCCTCACTTAAAGTTAGGTGAATTTATGAACTTCAAGCCCAATTCTAGACTGTGATAGTGAGCTGAAACTTAGTGAAACATTGAGGTCTCTTTTAGATGGGACATCTGTCCACAGTCTTTGCTCACCCTATTTGTCTCAAACTCAACTCACTCACAGCTCTGTCTTTAGGTCTTCGAACTGTGACTTGTAGCTGCCAGGCCCCTATGAACATTACCCAAGAAGAATGCAGACCTACCAACTTCTGCTCTAGAGCCTGCTCACCTTATCTTCCTTGCTGTGTTGAAAATGCATCAACACAAGGCAACTTAGAGGAAGAAGGGGTTGATTTCAGCTCGCTGATCCAGCCTAGGAGGGAAGTTATGGTTGGTAGGGGCTTGAAACTGCTGTTCACACCCACATTCCAGAGCAGAGAGAAATGAATGCCTGTGTGCTTCGTGCACAGCTAGCTAACTCTAACACAGCCCCAAATCAGGAAACAGTGCCACCTACTTTCAGGCTGGGTCTTCCTCCATGGACAAAAGTAATTGAGAATCCTTCATAGACACGCCCACCGGCCAGCATGACCTAGCCCATCCACAGACATGCCCATTGGCCAGCATGACCTAGACAATCTCCACAGACACGCCCACTGGCCAGCCTGACCTACACAATCCTCCACAGACATGCCCACTGGCCTGACCTAGACAATCCCTCACTGAGACTCTCTTCCCAAGTGATTCTAGGTTTTGTTAGGTTGGCAATTTAAGCTAACCATCAGAGCCCCTTACTCTGTAATTGACGTGTGCCTCACCCAGCACATGGGGAGCTCCAGGCCCACAGTTAAGCCTATTTATTTCCATGAAGCTGGAAAGCAGAGGCTCTTATTTTCCCTTATTAGGAAAAGCTAAACTTCAAAACAATTAAAGCCTGCCGTGCCTTCATCTTTTGACTTAGCCTCTCTTGCCCTCACCCCATAGTTTCCTTAGGCAGTTCTTCAGCTTCTGTATTCATCTCTGCTGCTCATGAACCCTCCTGTTTATGGGAAACACCACCTGACTGGGTGGTGACATCATAGGGCCACACATCCCACAGGAGTCATTCTGCTGTGAATAGAAACCCAGGTAAGACTCAGGGGAGCTTTGAAAAGACAGTTTTGAGCTGGACTTTCCATCACCCCAGTGGAAGCAAGAGATACATAAGATTAGAGACTGCCTCTCTCTGTGTGTGTGTGTGTGTGTGAGAGAGAGAGAGAGAGAGAGAGAGAGAGAGAGCATTAACATCACATAGCATGCAAATGGCATAAATCACACCTCCACAAAGGGAGAGACTTGATAAAACTGACAAATGAAATGTTGAGCTAAAAGGATTGATGGGCATTGAAAATGGAAGCCAGTGACATGGGAATGCACTGACTTATTTTGCCATTCAACAAGCATCACTGAGTGCATGGTACTATTCTTTGTATTTACTGAGACTCTTAGAATAAAGAAATTATTAATTAAAAGTAAACACGCCCATTTTCTCGGCCCAAGAAGCTTACCTGACTTTACAATTATTTGCGTGGTAAAGTAGCTTGGCCTACACTTTTTTTCTTTTCCATTTCAATTCTTTCAGCTTTAGAACAGGAATAATGGTCCAGTAAGATGGCTCAGTGGATAAGGTATCTGCTGCCAAGTCTGATGATGGGATTCAGTCTCTGGGACCCACACGGTAGGAGGAGAGAACCAGTTCCCATAAGTTGTCCTCTGACTTCCACACACATACCTAATAATAAATAAAATAAAGATAATACCTTTATGGGTTTTGTGAATCTAAATGAGGTTTGTTTAGGTTCACATGCCATCAACTACATCTAACAGCAGCAGAAACTTAATAAACATGGGATTAAACTGAACTTTTTATGAAATGTCCTGAGGACTAGAGAACTCAGATAACTTGCTCTGGAAGGCAGGTAGTTGTCACCTGAGCCAGTTCCCAACTCTATCATGGTCATTATGTATCACTGTAGGTGTTCCTTTGGTCTCCTGAGCTACACCAGAACACCTTTTTATTTTGTTTGTGTCATCTCCATCATCATGTAAATTGTTATAGCACAACTTTGGGTTTTTACATATTTAGGTTGCATCAATACAAATCCTGCCCCATCATTCTACATGTTTTGTGTTATGTGTTTAGAAACAACAATCTAAGGGAGAGCTGATTGTATTCTCTAGCTTCTCAAAGGAGTGTAGGACAATTCTGTCCTGCTTGGTCCCACAGCCCTCAGTCCCAAAGGAATTCACAAGGGCTTATATTAATTATAGACTGTTTGACCTATTAGCTCAGGCTTACTATCAACTAGCTCTTACAAACTAAATGAACCCATAATTCTTGCCTATGTTTAGCTAAGTGGCTTGGTACCTTTTCTCAGTAAAGCATTCTTATCTTACTTCCCCTGCATCTGGCTTGTAACTGACTTTCTGCCTTTCCTCTTCCCAGAACTCTCCTGGTTTGGTTGCCTTGCCAAACTATACTTCCTGCCTGGCTAATTAAACCCATATGAGAGACAAATCTTTACAATGTACAAAAGCATTATCCCACAGCAAAGGAATCCATTGCACCACACATTTTGAAGGATTCTCTCTTTTGAATGGTTATTTTAAACCAGAGACGATGTTGTTCTCAAGTCCCAGAGACACCTGGCACTATCAAGCAACATAGTGACTACTAGCATTTAATAGAATGTAGAGGTCCAGGACAGCACTACACATTTTCCAATACAAAAGACAGCTTCTTCAAGGCAAACCAAAGGATGGAGTTCAACATGTTCATCGTGCCCCTTGGGAAAGACTACTGTTCTGCAATGTGCAGCCAAAAGAGGTTGCCAGACCACCTGAAGCCCCCATTTGTGCTCCTCTCTTTTGGTCCTCTTGCTTTTCCTGTGAACTGATCCCAGTGGTTTGGTTTTACTTTTTATTTTCTAGTCTTTCACCTACTTGGACAAGTCTACTGGTTGTGCCAGATTTATGGACCAGAAGCTGTGTGGGAACATTTGAGTGCAGCTGGATTTGCTGGACCCACTTCTTAGAAACTGAGTGAGATATCCCCTCAACAAAGATAGGGCGGTCCCCGTGGCTTTGTCTAGCTTCTCAGACCTTGTTCTGACTCCGCATCTAATCCAACAGTTTCTACAAGACAACTCTCACTTAAAATGCCTGGTTCCTTGCCAAGGTCGAGAGGGTAATGGGAAGGAAGGATGAGGTGAGAGAATGTGGCATTTTCTCTACCTGGGGACCAGTCATAACAGTGTAGGCACACCTGAAACTCCTTCTCTTTTCTGATAGCCATCCATCCTTCTTCAAAGGAGAACCTTTCATGTGCTGATTATTTAAAATAAATTTCTCAAGTGATAGAACCAAGATTGAAAACTCCAAGGTTTTGTTTTAAAAAGCAGAACAAAGAGCAATAGTCAAAACAACATTTGTAAAACTCTTGTAGCAGGTGCCTTGACAAATATGCTGTCTTTACTTTGGCACATTTTCTATTACCCATCCAGGCTGCAAGTGACATCCTTTTGGCTTAGAATTACTGAAAACATCTGGCCTGGCCTGTGATGGACCAGCCCTACTGGGGACTCTCTCTTGCTATATCATACCAAGAAAGAAGCTAATGAAGTGATGATTGGGGTAATGTAAATGCAGAGACTAGTCAGGGACCTCTCAAAAGTCAACAGGCCAGTTCCAAGTGGACTAGGTACCTCCTGAGTCCTCAATTCCAGGATCAATACCTGGAGTTGGGAGAAAAAATGAAATGTTGGTAAAATGAATGAATTTTGTGAATGAATAAACAAATCATGACAATCCCCTTGGGGGAGGATCTGTTGCCCATTTTGCTGGTAATGAAAATCAAGGACTTGCCCAAAATTGCAGAACTGATGACGGACTAAGCCAGGACATGAACTATGGGCCATCTGACCCACCTGATGGTAAAGAACTTACCTGGAGTCCATGCTCTCCCGACAGCTCCTTTATTTAAGGGAGATGATTAGTCAGTATGCCTTAAACAAGCTACAAACTTGCGGGGACATCAGCAACAGTGATCAGCATTAATGACAGCAGGTCAACTGGGAAATGCTATGTCAGGAAAATATTTAAACTATTTCTTTATTGTGGGGGTTGTAGAGCTTTTGATTTGCCAATACATGGCAAGAAAAGAATGCAGTACTCAAAACTAGATGAGGGGCACATTTAGGGGGAAGGACAATACCAACATTCTCCTAAACTTCTTTTCAGAAGCATGAGGCAGTCATTTTCACCTGTCTTGTTTCACCTGACCTGATTGGATGGAAGCCAAACTGGAGAAATCATCTCACTTCATCTTCAGGACAACCCACCTGGTTGATATGAATATTAATAGCTGTTTCTCATCATCTGGGTTCCAGACACCAAGGTAGAGGACTGACAAGAGGAGCCAGGTCCATTATTATTCCACAGGAGCTAAAAGGAGTTAAAAAAATCAATGAAAGAAACTGTCTGCAGTGTTCTTCAACTGTACTTAGAAACAGAGCAACATCCTGGAAACAGCACTTCCAGAATGCATGCTTCCCTTCTTCTCACACTGGCAGTCACTTCAAAAAACAGGTAAATAATTAGATACATGAAGCCTGGAGGAATGCATAGGAACAAGTAAAGTTGGAACGATTGCTCTCCTCCCTTATGACAGAAGTGTACTGAGCACACTGCCAAGACGCCTGCAGACCCATTATGTGTGAACACAGGGCATTGCTTTTAGCCCAATTCCTTCATCACTGGTATGTGCAGTGGTCATTTGTTAGTAGATAGGAAAATGAAACTCATATGATGTTCATATTGGGCCTTCCTACTTGATCCTAGAACACAAAAGAATAAAAATAAAGACATTCCATGAAGTTTTGATTTTCAGTTTCAAATTAAAGGCACAAACAAAACTATTCTGTGGTACCTATATGTGTATATAGACGTATATATGTATACGTCTATATACACATATATATGTATATATATACATACATATATATATTAAGTTTTATATGAATATTTTGCCTCTTCAGCATATAATCTTTTCACAGTTACCAGGCTATGATGCTCCATAGACATTAGAGGGAAATAGTTAAGGCATAGTTATTTAGCAACTGAAGTGAGCTGATAACAGCTCAAATGCATACAGTCACTCCCGTAGAGGAAACAACCATCAAAAAGAGCATTGAAAACTGTGAAAGGAGCAAGCTGTGGCGGCAGCGCACAGCTAGAATCCTGGGCATTGTAGTGGAAGAGGAGGATTGGTTCAAACCTAGCCTTGCCATATATTGAGGTCCAGCCAGCCTGGGCTACCAGAAAAGAAGAGGAAGGCAAGGAAGAGGAAGGGGGGGGAAGGAGAAGAGAAAAGAGGTAAGGAGAAGGAAGAGGAGGGGAAGGGAGAGGAAGGGAAGGGAAGGGGAGGGAAGGGAAGGGGAGGGGAG
>NC_022031.1:48182433-48213657 GCF_000317375.1 Microtus ochrogaster
GGGAAGGGAAGGGAAGGGAAGGGAAGGGAAGGGAAGGGAAGGGAAGGAACTTATGAGTATATAAAAACAATGGACGTTCTCTGGCTTGCTGCCCTGTTTCCACCATGGTTAGTAGCATGGATGCTGAGCTTTAAATGGAGCTCAGCTGCTCCATTTAAAACCCAGCTTTGGGTCAGCGAGATGTCTCAGCTGGCATGCTTACTGTGTAAGCCTGATGACCTGCGTTCAAGCCCTGAATCTCAGTCCATAGACATAAAAACGACCACTGAAGTTATCCCCTGACCTTGACACCTGGGCTATGGCTTCTGTGAGTATACACATGTACACCTACACATAGACTTATAATCAGTAACATAAATAAAAATGTTTAAAATGAAACCCAACTTTGCCATGCATGCACAAACTTGAACAAGGCTTTCAACCTTTCTGTGCCTCCGCTCCCACTCTGAAAAATGGGGTAAAACTAGAAGCTTCCTTCCATATATAAAGCACACAGGCCCCTAATTGATACAAAGTAAGCCTTTGATGAATGTTGGCAATAATGAGGGTTACCAGCTAGCTGGGTGGCCATGAAAACTCACATTTTCTCCCTCTGTGAAACTGGTACCCTCATCGTCATCACTTTGGTGTGTGACAGGGAAGGCCAAGCTGAACAAGCAACCAAAGCTGAAGTCTAAACCATAAACACTAGGAAGTCACTTTCTTGCCTGGTATAATCTTTGTGTCCCTCCCCTGAAGGTGTTTGCTTTTTGTCTCAAGGCCCTGAATTCACTTTCAGGAGACTGAATATTTTAGCGCACAGTGGAATAGGCGCCTGGCCTAAGTGCCAAGCGAGCAAGCCTTGGCTCTCATGGACCCTTCTCGTTCTGCTGAATAGTTCCCTGCGCCATCTGATGACCGAAGCAAGAACCAAGCTGCTGCCAGAAACTACTCTGCCTCACTACCTTCGGTCCACAGATAGACACTTCCTCTTGGTCCATCCGCAAGATGGGTACCTATCCCCACCCCTCTGTTTTCACAGGTATCATGCTAATTCACAAGAGTATCATTTCTCGCGACAAAGAGCCTCCTACGCTCCCCCACCCACCCTTGTCCAGTCCAATGCAACTCCTTCAGGACACAGACCAAGAAACTCTTTAGCATCTAACAACACTCGTGTCCCTTCCCACTCGAAATCCTCCCGACTCCGAATCTCAGAGCAGCCCCACGTTGCTCCCTGGGAATTGCATTTGTGCGCCCCAGAGTTCTTGCCTTCTCCGAGTTCAGAATTTCATCTTCATCTTTCAGGGATCTCCGCCTGTCTTCTCCCCCTTCAGCTCCACACTCTCTTGTTTGTATTCAACACGTCCCTGGCTTGTGCAAGAAAAGCGAAGGATCCCACTCAACTCTTTTTCTTTAGCCTCTTTCCAGAAAAATGGGCCAATTCACAGCTGCAATCATTGGGAGGATTTCCTGTCTGGGAGCCTGGAAACTGCCAAGAGCGCAGAAAGCTGCAGCCAGCCAGCGGCCTCTGTTGTCATTGGCCCAAACAACAATAAAAACAACCAGTAACACAACAAAACACGCCACGTGTGCTCAGGCCCCCAAGAACACGCCCACAGAACCCAAACAAGCCGCAGGGAGAGCACTGGGCCGCCTCTGGCCCTGCCAGGCATAACCCTTGGCGTCTGGCCATGGCAGCTCCTTTTCCACCCCCACCACCACCATCTGTCACCACGCTCTGGCTCCCGCAAGTGTGGCGACACAGTCCACGGAGGCTAACAAGTAGCAAATGGAGGAGAAGAAAAAAAAAGCAAAGCCAAGGCAGTCAGGAGGAGGAGGCAGCGATGGCTTTGACACCAGCTGACGGAAAGCCGGGAAATTCAAACTACAGGCTTGCCCTAAAGACCTTCAGCTGTGAGGTTTGAGCTGCTGGGCAGGGTGTGCGGCTAGCCAGGCTGGCAGAGGTGATCTGAGGAAAACCTGACCGAGGGAGAGCTCAGCAGGCTGGCTTTTTTGCAAACTCCATCTCAGCATCCAGGCTGACCCTTCACAGGTTCCCTGACAGGCTTTCCAACTTGGGAAACAGGGGAAGAAAAAAGAAGTTTCTCGGCTCAAATATCTGGAGGAGGCATTTAATCAAAACATTCAGATGTAATGTAAGACAGGTGGCTGAATTCTCTGTCAAACTATCACTCCCAAAGTGGACAGGGTGGGCTGTGTTGCTCTAAAACTGAGTTACTAGGCTAGTTAAAGCTAGCTAATGCCGTCACTTAAAACTTTGAAGCCCAGGACTGAGGTATTTGTCATTTTTCATTCTATTATTTTTATGAATTTATTTGTCTACCGAAAGTACTTTAAGAAAAGAAAGCAGCCAAGTTGTGGTGGTGCACAGCTTTAATCCCGGCAAAGGCAGACAGATCTCTGTGAGTTCAAGGCCAACCTGGCTTATAAAGTGAGTTCCAGTACAGCAAGAGTATACTGTATATGGACCCTGTCTTGGAAATAAAGAAAAAAACCAAGGCAGTGGACAGGATGGATACCAGGATACCGGCTGCTGGGTCTGCAGCTCTTGCTTTGGTCATAGGCACTATGAATAGATGATCATCTTGGGATTTTATTGTCATTAAACGCAGGGATTGCTTCCTTCAAAACCTTAACAATGTGAACCTGTGTTCCCAGACATTTGACAACCAGCCCACATAGTCTGTATTACTCTCTCTATGTGAGAGACAAACCGAGTTTAGAAATCCCCAAGGGCCTTTGCACCTCAGGAATACTACTCAACACGCATACTTGCTTGGAACGTTATGATGTGTGTGTGTGTGTGTGTATGTGTGTGTGTGTGTGTGTACATATATATATTTTCACTCAATTGCATGGTTATTATGCATGAATTTTGTAGATGTCCATCTTCAAGATCTTGAGGCCCCAACCTTGAGGTCCTTCTGTCTTAGACAGTATGACTCTGCTAAGCTCCTGCTGCTTCGTGTTGCCTTTTACCCCTCACCACAAAAACCACAGCAACTATAAATCCTCACTCCCCACTCTTCAAATGTTATTAATTAAGTAAGCAAAATCGCAGTACGTTTTAATCAAGATAGCCAGAAAGAAAGCAGCATTCATTCTATTCGTCTGTTGATTAAGAATTGTTATTCGATCATTCTTTTATAATAGCTTGATTGCTAAAGAGAAACAAAAATGAGATAAAATAAACTCTGGGAAAGAAGCTCCACTCCCCAAGCAACTCTGACTGACAGTAATGGCTGAGCTCATTATCCCTAATCGCTAGAGTAAACATATATTTACAAATAAAAACACACACCAGATGTATTTCCATCCACAAGGTGATGCTGTCAACTAAAACAGAGAGTGTGCGCCCAAGTACGGCATCCATCATTTTAAAGACAGAGCCACCGTCGTTCCCACTGGTGACTCACAGACAAAAGCCTAACTGTTCAGCTGTTTATGCCACACGTGGGAGAATGCGGTGAGATGCTTGGGATAACACTGACTCCGGGGTCAGAAAACTTAGCTCTGAGTGCCGGCTCCGCCTAACCGCCGGGTACCTCAATGTTCTTGTCTGCACACTCAGGGCAATAGTGGTGTCAATACAACTGTTCCATATTAAATGATATCATGAGCATGGAAGAGTTTTCTACATAGTAACACAAGAATGCAGCTCTTTTCTCCACACCCACCCCTTTGTTCAAAGTCCAGTCTAGTTCTCCCAGAATGCTCAATTTATCAGCGTTTTTCAAGAGACACCGAATTCCTCTCCTCCCATCTTCTTCTGGAGGTAAAAGTCAGTCTGATGGAATTCATAATATTTTGGAGACAAGTCTGGCTCTTTGCTTGAAAGCCTCACTTGGGATTTCTTCTGTAATGATAGGAATGCATACAGACATCTTGGATTTCCCGTTCCTGTGGAATCTGACAGTATCTTCGAAACTCCCTCCACACTCACCTCTGCTGCAAGTGGGCTCTAAGATCATGAGCTGGCCTTCATCTGTGTCGATGCGCAAACAGTGTAAACTAATGCCCCAGCGCCATTCCTGTGACTTTCATTTCTTTGCCAATTCAGTCAGTGTCCTGAAGTCACCAAGCACATGGTGACGGCAGGGAGCCGACAGACTTGGCCCAGGCAAGAGAGGAGGGTGTGGCAGAAGATTTCCCTACAGAGTCAAGAGATGCTTTGTTTTTAAAATGACTTTACAATTTTTAGGGTGTTTCTGAATTTTCAGAACTAACTCTCATGAACAAAATAAAGGCCTGGGGATTTCTTTCTTTTCCGGTCTCCACGCAGACAGTCTCAGCAGATCTTCTTCAAGGTTTGCAACCAAACAATCGCTGTGAAATAGGTCACACTTTAGCCCGGCCTACACTGCACAGGAAGCCGTCCGGATGGTTGCCACTCTGACACCAGCCGGCATCCGCAGACGCTGTAAAGGAAGTTCAGTCCCACACGGAAGTAAGGCCCAGCAAACAGACAGCCCAGTTCTGAGGGCCTCTCTAAAGCTTGCCTACTTGCCGGTCTGTGAGGACGCCATTCATCTCTGCCCGCAGCCTGAGCCCTCCCGCTTTCCTTGAATTATTCATCGCTTCGTGCTCTGCTTTGCGGTGGCCCCATCCCGCTTCTGACCTCAGTTCTCACTCTTTGTTCCCGCGCACTCTGGGCTGGAGGACGGAGACTGTGGTCGCAGCAGGGCCCCTTTCCGTACCATCCTCCTCACATCGATATTCCGCTGCAGGCCCTGCTGGTTGAAAATAGCTTTGGCCGCTACCCGCTTGTGCTCTGCTGCTCAGGGTACCACACTTAGCAGGTGTTATCTGATGCCTTTGAACAGTTCCTAAATATGATCATCAACCCGTGAAACCAGAGAGCCTAGAATCAGAGGGCAGGGATCTTGGCAAGACTTCTCCTAAATCAGGGAAGACTATAGATAGAGATGAGTTATATAGATAGATACGGGCAGAGATGAGGAGAGGTAGGGTCCCACCTACTTGATATGAGTGTAGAACTTGGGCTCTGTTTCCTGGTGGGGGAAAAAGTTGAACAGTATCGGTGTCCTAATGTCTCCAGGCATCGTGCAGGCATGTGGGAGAAACAGCTGTTAGAAACCATTAACACATCTGCATCCTTACCTCCAGTACCCATAGTACCTACCTGTCGGTAATGAGTCCAGCATCCCATCTCCGAAAACAATGTAATTATGACTCAGAGTCCGTAGCTTGGGGCTGAGACTGTTTTTCCCGCTTTGCCTCTCCCTGTCGGTGGCCAGCCTAACTCACCTGGCCAGGACTGATCCCATTTAACCAGACCTTGAAAATTATAGAGTTTGAAAACTCGGTAGCCCCAGTTATACACATGCAGTCAAGATCTCCGTGTGAAACAGGCCGTGGAAAGGGCTGTATCTATAGGAACAGGTGAGTTGGTGTGGGCAGCATGGCAGTATAGGGTAAGGGGACAAGGGAAGGAAAGAGTCACAGATAAACTAGGGGAGGGCTGAGTATAGCTTTGATGGTAGAGCCTGGCATGCATGGGGCATTAGGCTTCATCCCCTGGATGACATAATCTGTGTGTATCATGCATACCTATAACCCCAGTACAGAAGGATCAATACACCAAGTCGTCCTGGGCTACAAAGTAAATTAGAGACCAGCCTGAGATACATGAGATCCTGGGATAAATAAATACAAGGAGGCAAATCAATGAGTCAGATAAACTAGCAGTTCCTGGGGGCACAACAAGGACCGGACAATAAAGGTGTTAGTAACACTCTCTGGCTTCTCTCAGACTCAAGATGAAGGGCAAAAGAGGAAGGTCACAGATCAGCTTTTCAAACTGAACTACTAGCTGGCAGCCATCAGTAGCAATCAATGGTTGAATGCTGAGCACCAAGACCACAGGTGAGGCGCAGGGCCCTCTCTCCTGGCTGCTACAAGGGGTATAAGAAGGGCTGTTCTCGGGCTCTCATGCCCTAAGGGTTGACTCACCTGCACCCCCCTCCCACAACAGGGTCAGTTCTAGTGTGCTGTCCATGTGGGGGTCACTCTCGTGACCAGGGTCAGCTCTCTTGCCTGGCCTGCTGCAGGTAACAAGGGGCAGTGGGGGAAGGGACACCTTTCCCTCACTCATGCCCCCACACGTCAGACGAAGGGGGCTGGGGTCAGCTCTGCTGCCCTCATGCCCTCAGGGCCAGCTCACCTGTGCCCTGACAATAGGGTCAGCTCTAGTGTGCTGCCCAGACAGGGTGCAGAGGCTGCTCTTTTCTGTGCAGCAGTCAGGGAGGGGCAGACCTAATTGGTTCTCCCACTTTTGTGACCCTGTAGGATGGAGTTCTTAAAGGAACAGAGGTATTTGGGGTAGTGAAGCTCTCATTTGAAAATGCCCAACTGAATATCACTTTCTTTATTCCCCCCAATTTCTGTTGCTGGAAAGGGCTTACAAACATTGTCCCTTGTCTACACATGAGAAACCTACGTTCATAAGAAAAGAAGTATTTGTCCGAGGCTGTACGGATGAATTAGAAACAGGAAAGCCAAAATCAGAACCCAAGACCTTAGAATTTGAGGAAACGATTGTTCAATTTTATCCCAACCTAAGAAGATTCTGCTTCAGCCCCAAGAAGCAGCCAATGGGGGAAAACTCTAATCACATAGAGTCATGGTCTTTTGGGGAGGTGACACACTGTGTACCCCACGAATATATTCAACTAGTATACATTAATTAAAAACTGCTTTTAAATTTGAAAAAAGCAGTTGGGAAAATTTCCCTTCAGGTGGTAATATGTTTTAGTTTTGAGACAAGGTCTCATGGAGGTCAGGCTGGCTTCCAACTTGCTACATAGCCAGGATAAGCTTGACTTTATGATCCTCCTGCCTCTGCTTCTGTGAATACTGGAACTACACGTATGTACCATCATGCCTGATTTAAGTAGTGCTTGGGGCTCAAACCCAGGCCTACATTGCCAATAGGCAAATACTCTACCAACTGAGCCACATCCCCAGCCCTGGCACTGTAGTTTATATCAATTATGTAATTTGTCATAGCAAGCTGGTTCACTTGTGTCTTCATTCCACAAGTACTCATGAATGCATACTAAGGGCTATCACCAATTCGGGGACTTGGGGGTGACTCATGACAGTATGTATACAAGGCTTCTCTATCTGTGTTAAGTTTAGCCAAGGATTTAGACAATGGTTTTCAAAAGCCAGTTCACTTTATGTTTCCAAAGTCCCTGGCTCCCTGACAACCCTTCCCAGCTCCCTACCGTGATTCTGGATCTGAAACAGAGGACATATACTTGATCCAAATTTCACCCTTAGCCAAACCTTCCTTGTTAAAACAAGGAAGCAAAGCCAGAATATGTTACCAAGCCTTACCTGTCAGGAGCTTAGTGAAATTGCCCCAAGCTGGGAGGAGCTGTGGCCAAAGCCTATTCGTTTTTCACTGGATGGGGAAAGTATTTTCACCTCCCAAAATGTAACTTAGGTAAATTGAGGCTCAGTCTCACAGACCCACTCCCCACCCCACCTCCGCCAACTCTGTTGCATACAAGGAATTAGGGGAGATGGTTGGAAAGGCTCATAGTCTGTCTCAGCTAGTGTCGGAGTTTAAATGCCCATTTTCCATGACTCCAAAATAGGAATGAAGGCTCCACCATCCATCTTGTTTCTTGGGTTCACTTGAGCTAGGCTTTGTCTGAAAGTCAGAGTCTGTCAGAGCCAAGGTGGAGATGAAGAACATGGACCCAGAAAATGGAAGTTAGCCCCCAGCTTTATTTTCCTTCCATAGATTCATCATGCCTCTTGGTCAACCAGAGACCCTGAGTCCCACGGACCGTGAAGAAGCCACATCCCAAAAAAACAGCAATGACTCTGTTGAGGTTTGAATGGGCTTGTGACTGGCAAAATCAAATTGCTTGGTTAGGCAGCCTGGCCAGACTATGCCTTCCCTCTCTCCGGGCTTTGGTTTCTCCTTCCAGTTCCACAGCAGTGTAGAACCATAATGCAATTTTGCAGAAACTGAGCAAAAACAGGAATACATTAGTCTAGTCATTGGAACTGTTGCCAAAGGAATAGCGTCTTCCACTGATTGCCAGCCAAGTCCCTCATGAGACTGCATCGACTCTTACGATATTGCTGGGGGAACAAAGAGGAAGAGAAAGAAGAGGGTCGTGCTTGTAATTTACAGTCCATGGTTACGGGAAGCTCTTTGTGTTACCGGGAAGCTGCTGTCTGGGGTTTTCCTCTGCCCCAGAGGAGATGAACATGGGATGGGAAAGTGGGGAGTTATCTTACCAATGTTCTGCAGCCAAAATTATCAAGGCCAAATTCTTTCCTAGAAATGTCAGTGGTAAAATTCAGACAATGACCAACTACTAGTCCAGCAACTCCCGGCCCTAGGTCATTAGCATCCTCCCTGCCATTCAACAGTAATGTCATCCCACCCATCCCCAGGGATCATAGCAATCTCAGGACCTGATGCCTTAAAAGCACCATAAAGAGAGGTTCTAGAAAGGAAGCCAAGGGCTCTACATTTGCCTCTAGGCATCAAGTCCATGGCACAAAGATTTCTAACCAGTTTCACTCGTCTTGTTCTTCATCTTAGGATTATGCTTGGATTTCTCTAATCAAATTGTGAAGAAGAAAACATGGCATGGTATGGACGATGTATCGTATGGTATAATATGGTAGAGTGTGGTATGGTTTGGTATGGTGTGGTATGTGTAGTACAGCTTGGTGGTAGGATATGGCATGGTATGATATGGTGTGTTATGGTTTGGTGTGGTGTGGTATGGTATGGTGTATTATGGTATAATATGGTATGTTTGTTGTGCTGTGGTATGGTATGGTATATTATAGTATAGTATTATATTATGGTATGCTGTAGTATGGTTTAGCATGCTATAATATAGTTGGTGTGGTTGTTTGTTGTGTGTAATGTGGCACAGTGTGGTGTTGTATGCTATGGCATGTTCCATCTTCTCCAGTTGTTACAATTTTGTAACATGAGGGCCAGCTCTTTGGGGTTTCTGTCCTGCCCAGTTCCCACAGCTGGCAAGCACAGAGAGTCTAAGTTAGGTTATAAACTGATTGGCCCATTAGTACAGGCTTCTTATTAGTTCTTGTAGCTTATATTAACCCATTATTCTTGTCTATGTTAGCCACATGACTCAGTACCTTTTTCAGCTGGGCAGGCCACATCCTGCTTCTTCAGTGGTCTGCGCAGGACTGGGAGGAATGAGGTTCCTCCTTCCTAGAATTCTCCTTTTTTCATCGCCTGCCTCTACTTCCTGTCTGGCTGACCCGCCTATACTTCCTGCCTGGCCAATCAGTGTTTATTTAAAACATGATTGACAGAATACAGACAATTCTCCTGCCCCACAATTTCTGCCAGTCTTCCTAATCAAATTCTTCCATTAGATCTGACTTCATAGCTGAACAAAACGTGACATCAG
This sequence comes from Microtus ochrogaster, assembly GCF_000317375.1. Taxonomy (NCBI): domain Eukaryota; kingdom Metazoa; phylum Chordata; class Mammalia; order Rodentia; family Cricetidae; genus Microtus; species Microtus ochrogaster. Next base: position 48,191,877 of record NC_022031.1, read on the forward strand.
GTCTCACCCTTTCTGATCATGGTCATTTCCTTCCCTTTTTCTCCTTCTGGGTTCCATGACACAGAAGCCTGGAGCAGGCAAATGGTTATGTCTGGATGGACTGAGCCCAGAAACCCTGTCTTCTTGGAGTTCACCTTCCACAACGTAGCTCAGGATAACCAAAGCAGTGTTGAGTTGATGGTACTGTAAAACACAGTGAAAAGGAAGCAAATCACTTCTCTTTGCTTATTAGCTCAGAACTCACAGGCTAGATAACTGCCTGTTGGCTAGACCACACCTGGCATGTAAACAGAAAGGTTGTTTCTAGCAAATGATTTTTTTTTGATGATATGCGTCAAGTTGGCCTAACAAAAAGCAATAAAGGGGAAAGCGCCTTCTTGTTCTAGTCTGAATGTCCCCTTCAAATCTCATGTTGAAATGCGGTTGCTACGGTAATGGGATTAAAGAGTAAATTCTTTTAGAAGTGAATAGGTCATGGAGTCACTGACCTCATAAATGGGTTAGAGACGTAATGGCAGGGTGGGTTAGTTATAAGAACGGCTCTCCTCTTTTACAGGCCCTCTCTCCTGTGATATCTCCCGCTCTGATGTGAGGGGTAGCTGGAGGGAACCATCACAACCCATAGTTCCTCTGTTTCAGACGTCCAGCACTCCAGACATGCTGGCCAAATCTGCTTTTCTGGTTTATAGCTCACTCAGTCATAGTGACAGATGATGGACTCAGAGAACCACCGTACAGGCCCATAAATACCATTAGGATGAAGACATGTTAGGGACCTCCCTTCCATGTCTATGCTAGTGCCTGACCAGCTCATTCCGTCATCTGTGCGCTACATGGTCATCTCTCCAACCAGATCCAAGTGTGCAACCCTCATCGAGTGACTCTCAGAATTACACCCCTTCCCCAGTACAGGTTGTCTTAGTCCCCGCCCACTAGCCTTCACAGGAGAAAACACAGCCCCACCGACAGAGTGATGTTATTCTTGAGATATCCTTGAGGCAATCACCTTACTATGCTCCTTTGTGAATCCCCGGGTGTTCTTTTGCATTAACAGCTAGGTTTGCCTGCATCTTCTCTTTCCCACACTCACAGCCTCCTCAGTTCCTTTTGGCACACATCTGAGACCTGGGTCTCCACCAGGGAAGGATCTGGCTTCCGAATGTGCTCCTTCACCTTGCTGCTACCCAGCTTCAGAGCGTTGGCCCCGCTTTCCAGTTCTGGCACAGTGCCTGCTCCTTGGAAAATTTAATAAACTATTGTCTTTTCTCCCTCCCTCGACCTGTCAACAGGGCCTAGGAATCTTGGCTCAGACTCACTTTTTGTTGAGCCCTTCCTTCCTCTTTTTAAAAAGTGAATCTTCCTTCCCCAACTCCTCCACCCTCACCCCCAGGTAATACCCTGGGGTTAGCAGAGGTGGGGGTGGGGCAAGCAGCCAAGGAACCTTGGGTGACCTAGAGGAAGTGAGGTCTGGAGACCACAGCTGTCATTCTAGGACAGTGTCTGTTTTCACCACAGGAGCAAAGGAACTTGAAAGGTCATCCCTGTTTCAAGCTCTGATTGCACCAAAATATTAGCCATTAAGGAAGGATTATCATTCCATGGCATCCTTGGAGATCCCTGGAGTCGGTCTCACGGTCTCTGTTCCTAATGCCTTCCAGCAGCTCATCGCCCTCGGAGACTTTCTTCATGCTCAACCTAAATCCTGCTGGAAGCAATTTAAGCCATTCCCCTTTGGCCTGTCTTTGTGTGGAGAAGAGAAAAGCTTTTTGCCACAGCCCCTGCAAGGTCCTTTCACAGATTCCTTGGCCCCAACAGGCACTTCATTTGCAGATTGAAACGAGAGCCAAAGAAGGGCTGGGAGAGCTGGAGATGAGAGAGAGAGAGAGAGAGAGAGAGAGAGAGAGAGAGAGAGAGAGAGAGAGAGAGAGAGAGAGAGAGAGAGAGAGAGAGAGAGAGAGAGAGAGAGAGAGAGAGAGAGAGGAGAGAGAGAACAGAGACAAGCTCACCTTCTCCTGCCTGCTCACTCTTGAGAAGCGCCTTGAGTTCTGGACTCCAGGTTTACCCTGGCTCTCAATGGTTCCCTTCATAGCCTTGTGACTACTTTCGTCTCCCCTTGAAGCAAACACCTAAAGTGCAACCAGCCCCAGGGTGATTCGGCTGCGTTCTGCAGCTCTTCCAACCTTTCCCTCATCTCCAGGTGATATAAAGAAAGGGATAAGGACAGTCAGGCTTTCTTCTGGTCAGAATTGCTTTTCTTTCCTGGCAAAGGACACTTAGGAGACAAAACATCTTCTATGAAGACAGTAAATAGAAGAATGCCGTGGGTGTGTGGGACATTTGGAACATCTCATTTTTACGATCGCACCTTCTGAGTTAGACGGCACCACAAAAGACCAGTTTGGGGAAAGTGAAGGGGTTTGTGGTATTATTTGGGGACTTGTTGGCCAGCCCAGATGTCTGTTTCCAGTTTTCTTCGTTCTTTTTCAAGTTCTAGATGAAAGCCCCAAGATCCTGGAACATCTGACCAGAAACAGCTGCCAACACTTTCTCACAATGAGCAAGAGGATGTGCATTGGCCAAGCACATCAAATTGTTAGGTGTGTTCAAGGCTTCTTTATCCATTTTCCCACTTTCTCTGCTTCCTGGACCTGGTAACTGACAGGCCTCCATGGGCCACAGGAAGCAAGGATGTGGAATAAATACCATACCCTCTTCCCTGGGAGATTTTATATCTCATCATTTTATTTTCAAACTTCTCTTTTCCCTCTCATTTTTTTCTTTCCTCTCTCTCTCTCTCTCTCTCTCTCTCTCTCTCTCTCTCTCTCTCTCTCTCTCTCTTCCCCTCCTCTGATGTCCCTGTTTACACAGTTTCAGGACTGGGAACATTTTGGTCGTTTTCCAGCTGCTTATGCACAAGTGTAATTGAGTCATTTATTTTTAGTGATGTCAAGACTTTGAGAACAGAAATAAAAGGAACATTACACACTGACTAACTAAAATGTAAGAGAGTCCTCATTTGGAAGATGAAGACACAGTGGATGTGATTATTTTCAAATTGGAGGCTCTTCACTCCTCATTTCAAAACCAGATTTGCAACTGAATTTGTTTTCCTGTCAGCTGCTAGGGTCTCTGGTCTCAAGGAAAAGAATTCCAACCCTTCCAGAGTTGATTGTTGCCGAGCTGTTTCTCGTTGTCTTTCCCTTTAAGTGAGAGTCTTACTTGGATTATTTCCTGAATGGGAAGGATGAGGCTTACATCAAAGACCTGCAGAATATCCTGAGAGCCTCATAGGAAAAGGTCGCAAAGTATCACCTGTCGTGAGAAAAAAAATGAAAGGGGCACAACAGTCTATGTGTTTGCAGACCCATGTGTCCCAGCGCGTTGAGTCCCCCCTTTGTCCACGCACCCACATTTATCTTGAGGATAAAGCCGTCTCAGAATCCATTCTTATGAAGATGTTACAGCGTGCTGATGGGATTGAAACAGGTGATTTTTATGATATGTTTAAGACCTGTGTGCTTGTGTGTGCACAGGCACGTGTGCCACCGTGGTACGCACGTAGAGGTCAGTTCTCCCTTCCGCCTCATTTCTGCCCTGGGATCTCTCTTGCTCTTGTCACTGTTCCATGCAAGGCTTCTCGGTCACACGTCTTGCAATAGGAGTTCCGGGATTACAGGAGATGCCTTTGCAAAGGTTGTAGAGGTGGAGCTAAGATCATCGGGCTTGGACAGCAAATGCTTTTATCTGCTGAACTATCTCTCAGCCCCATTGGGTTTTTTGGTTTTATTGTCCCACCATGAGATTTCCCCAAAAGATACGACAACTATTAAGTCATGGTGTCAAATAGCATAGGATATTTAAAAATAAAATTCTAACTAATAAACGAGTGATTCGCAATTGAGGGCATATGGTACTCTAGGTACAACTTCAAGCATTGTGCATATCAAACAAACAGCCTGTCATAGCATCTTAAATAGAAAATGCGTACCCATGAAGCCGCTCTCAAAGGGGCTCTAGTGTCTTTGTTTATAATCCCCACCTTGGAACTAGACCAGTGGCTCAGAGGTTAAGAGCAATTGTCGTTCTTGCAGAAGACCTGGGTTTGATTCCCAGTAACCACCTGGCAGTTCACAATCATCCATAAGTCCAGCTCTAAGGAGTCGGATGCTGCCTTCTGATCTCCAAGGGCACCAAGCATGGGTACACACGCATACATGCAAGCAAAACATTCATATACATAAAATAGTCTAGTCAGGGCAGTGGTTGTGTGTGTCCTTAATCCTAGCACTTGGGAAGCAGAGGCAGAAGGATCTCCGAATTTGAGGCCAGCCTGGTCTACAGAACGAGATCTAGGATAGCCAGAAATACACAGAGAAACCTCGTCTCAAAAAAGCAAAACAAAATAATAATAATTGATTAACTAATCTAAAAGAAGACAGTAAATAGTGGGTGAGCGAGGAAGAGAGTAATGGGGCTGAATATGATTAAAGCACATTACATAATGTACTTAAATGTCACAATAAAATCCATTACTTTGTACAACTAATATACACTGATGTTTGAAAAATTCAACTAATTGAGTTCTACAACAGAGAACATAATTAACAAATTAGTGAATTGTGCTTAGTTTATATTTTAATTTCCAAATTCCCAATCATTTCTATTAAAATTTCTTTTTTAATAAGTTACCAAAAAAGTATAAAAGTTCTCTTATAAAAAAATTAATAGCACAGAAAATATTCACAATTTACCATTAAATGAAAGATTTGCTTGTTTAATACCTGTACAGTTTTAGCTCGCCATTATAAAAGTGTCTGTGTGTTAAAAGAATGTGCTAGAAGATCAGAAAAAAGGCACAGCTTACTCATAGCTATAAGACAGAGCAATTCTTACTTTCTTCCTCAATGAAAATGTATTAGTTCATAATAAGTAATTGATAAACATTAATATAGGAATAAATACAGTCAAATACAGGTGTGCTTAAACAGCTATAACTCATAAACCCTCGCAAATTACATTTGAGCTCTGACTTTCACAATGAGGAGCCTGACAGAGAACGAATAGTGGATGCAGTGAGTCATTTTAATAGGAAGAGAACAGAAGTCACTCTCTCAGAGTCTCTCTCTCTCTCTCTCTCTCTCTCTCTCTCTCTCTCTCTCTTTCTCTCTCTCGACAAGATCTCACTTTTATAGCTCTGGAACTCATGATAAGACCACATTATAAGGCCTTGAACTCATGGAGATTTGCCTGTCTCTGCCTCCCAAGAACTGGAATTAAAGGTGTGTGCCAATATTCCTTCTTTTTATTTCTTTAAACAAACAAAGACAAAAAAAAGAAATACAAAGAGGGTCTCATGGAGCCCACGTTGGCTTTGAATTTACTATGTGGCTAAGGCTCCTGCCTCCACCTCCCAAGGGCTGAGATTATAATTGTGTGCGATCGCATCTGACAAAAGTTAATCTTTTAGAGACCCTTTTCTGGAAAGAAACTGTCAATTCGCCTTTCAGCTGTATAGAAGGAGCCCTGATGCTGAGTGACGTCCTGGATGTATCTTCTCTGTGCTTCTTCAGAAAACACAGGCATGCTCAAATGTCCAAGCTACGCCAGACACATAAGCAGTGATTACTGAGCAAATAGCAACCCAGAAAAGTCATCTTCACAATAAAGTACAGCATATGGCAGTGAGCAAATCTTCCCCTAAAATACACAGTCCCTTAACGTCCAGGAATGGGGTGTAGGGAACCCCGAGGAGCACTCTTTGGTGTTCTCACCAAGTCAATAATAGTGATGCAATAATCAACCTTTTAGGTACACAGTTGCTCTAAGATCAAGAGGTTGAAATTGATAAGACTTTGAATCTGTCATATTTCTTGAGTAAAATGTCTTCCTCCATAACACAGAGTTCGCCCCAGATTCAAGCAACGAAGTTATAACTTAAGGGAAGTTGAGTCAATTATTTTCCTCATGGCTACATTTGCTTCCTAAGCTTTCCTTCAAAGGTGGAAGAACCCATGAGCATGCACATCTTCAAGATGGAAAAGGCTTTGGGGTTTCTGTTCACTGGAGGGAACTGAGCCATGAAGTCTCTCCCTGGAAGCATCTATATACAAGTCAAACTTTGCATATGATTGAATGCGTTCAAGATTGCCTTCCTATATGTCCTAAACTCATGAGAATGCCTGAATTCGTCTAACTGTGTTTTCCGGAAAGCAGTTGAGAGCAGGCATGCCATTCTGCCTATCTGAGCAATATGTCTTACTTTTGCAAAATAGGCCCTTCACAAGTGAAGCAATTCATCGAAGATTTGAGACAAATTAAAAGGCAGCTCTGGGATAGAAATCAGGTCTGCTATCTCCCTCAACACGCTCCTTTCTCCTAAAGTTTTTATTCACTTATATTAGAAAATCTTTTCCAGCCTCTCATTCATCTACAGTCCCTGGAGGGATCAGGTTCTCCTGGGAACATGGCATTGAGGAAACCCTACAGTAGAGTTAGGCCAAGACATAGACCGGGCTGTCTGAGCTTTCATGCCCAGAGTTTATCTGAGCATTGTCTTCTTTGGGCTCCTTTAATGAACCCCAGGCTACCTTCTGACCACAGTCAAAACATCCGATGGTCAAGGTCATGGCCTTGCTTGTTTTGGGAAGCAGCTGTGAGTCAAAGCTCCCCAGCTACCCTAGAAAGGAAGAATGATGACGGCCTGAAAATAGGGACAGGAGGCAGAAACATCAACAATACAGAAGCCTGGAGACTTATTTTCATGACAGTAAGCGATCATTATTTGCTTTCCTTGCCAGGAGGAATCTGTGACTCATTAGCAAGAGAACTGTGGGACGCTTTGGTGTCTAAGAACACAGGCAGAAATTTCGGCTCTTCCCTGTTATTTAGCCAACAACTGAAGAGAACATACCTACCCATCAACTGCTCCGTATGTCAGCACACAGCCTGTGACTAGAAAGTCCCTTTTTGGTACCCTGCATGCTAGCATCCACCTCATCCTCCAAGGTCCATCCCACATCTCATCCAGCCATTGAGAACACACTGATTATCCCAGCCTGGCTCAGTCTGCTCCTTATGTGTACTTTACACAGACAGAAATTCAGCCACACTTCCACCCTGCTTCATAGACCTTAGTAACTGCTTTGGTTTCTTGTTTCTTAAGGGTTTGTTGGTTGACTGGTTGAAATGAAAAAAAAAAAAAAAAACTGACCAGCATTGTAGTTGAATTCAGGCCAGCGGAATTCTCAAAGAGAGTAATGCTTTTCTTTCTGAAGAACTTATTTATGCTTCAAGATATAACTCAAAATGTCACCTCCTTTGCCAGAGCCCAGTGACTGAAGGGTTCTCAGAGCTCCTGGGCCAAACTAAATAATGTAACATGAGATGAGATTTGCAAAACCCTGGAAATTTGCAAAACCCTGGAAAGATCGGGCATGTTGTCCTCTGGCCTCAAAAGGACTTTTTAATCAAGATGAGCATTTTGGACAGTATTGAACATTATCCTTACCATCTTTTCTTGAGATAATGAAATCAGTGGAACTCCCCAGCATAATAAGTTGAGAAGAACCTTAATCGTCATTTTAATCAAATAGTGGTCTACCCTTTTTTTAATGGAATATTTAATAGAATACTATGCAGCTGTTCAAAATACAAATAAAACATTGGGAATGATGTCTAAAATGTAGTTCTACATGGGAAATAAAGTTGCCCATAAGTAATACTGATTAATGATTCACTTGTATAGCTGCATGATTTTGGATAAACATGTAATCATGTGTGTTTTATCTGCACACAAAAAGCATGTGGAAACACTCAAACTAAAAGACAATTAGTCCATGGTGTTCTCTCTGGGAGCAAGACTTGGAGCCTGGGAGGAGGAGAGTTAGAACTTGAATCATTCACTTCAAGCTTTTCAGATCTGGTAGGACACAGTCTTCAGTACTTATATCACTTAAAATTAACACTGCTGCATGTCCTAGAAAGTCACCAGCCCAAGGCTTTGCTTCTCTCACACTGCCCCACCATTCCTCTAGAGTCTCTTCCTAGACTGTTGAAATAAGAGCGGTGGGGCTGCGTCCCCGGCACCCGGCCGCCCACATGGCTACCTTAGCTTATGCCCCGAAATAATTACACGGAAACTGTATTATTTTAAACACTGCCTGGCCCCAATAGTTCCAGCCTCTTATTGGCTAGCTCTTACATATTAATCTAACCCATTTCTATTAATCTTTGTAGCACATGAGCTGGCTTACCAGGAATGATCTTAACCTGCATCTGCCTGGAATGCGGGAACCATGGCGACTCACTCTCTCAACTTCTTTCTCCCAGCATCCTGTTCTGTTTTCTCTGCCTACCTAAGGGTTGGCCTATGAAATGGGCCTAGGCAGTTTCTTTATTAATAAGAAATCACTCCCACATCACTAGACCAGTTCCTCCTTTCCCTAAACTTTGGCCAGTACTCTCTCCTCAACCAGGAATGTCCATCTCTCTTGTTTCTCTAATAAAGTTGGACTTGCCTTTCAGCCACCCTTGAAAGTCACCTCTGCTCGCCGGAGCTACTAGAATAAATTTGTTTCTTGCAATGTTGATTTCCTTTAAGCAGTATTCATGCATGTCTGCTGCAGACACGCATAACTTCATAAAACTATAGGCAATGAAGTCACCTCTGTCTGCCTATTAGAAGAAGCTTCTTCAAGGCAGACTCCATCTGCATTCTTCTCCTCCCTGGCTCTGCCTTCAGCACCTGGCACAGTGCCTGAGATACAATGCGTACTCACACAAGAGTGTACCAAATGCAAAAATGGAAACTCTGCCTCTGAGATGCCTTCCCTGCAACCCACGCACTCCTAATGCCAGAACATCTCAAGGAACAATCTGCTGGCCGCTATTCGCAATACATAGCTGTCTTGGCTTCTCAGTCAAAAGGCAGATGCCCACCTGTGTCTTGTATAAAAGCTCCAGATGACTAATGTCGTGACTTGTTCTAGGCTAACCAGAGGCAGCCCTTTTGATTGATTTAAGGAATTAAAAGCAAAACAGAAGTTTCCTGTGAAAGAAAGACCTTACACTGAGGATCCCAGGCAGCTGTTCAGGTTTCTTGGATCAAGTTGACAGAAAATTAAGGTGTGGTTTCTGTTACGTCTGTAGGTAGAAACTGTCCTCCCAGGCCAATTCAGTAACTGGCCCAACACAAAAGACATCTCTGTTTGGTTGTGCTTCATCTCTGAGAGACTCCTGTTAAGCAGTTTTCAAAAAATAGATCCCAGGGTTCCCCTGGAACAGGATGAACTATGCTAAAAGAAAACCAGTTACCAGGCAATAGAAAGCATTCCGTACAACATAGCCTGTTTCATTCTCTTAGCTCTAAGAGAAAGAGAGAATTGTTAAGCCTATGAATGGCAATACTGGACACCAGAGAGGTTCCACGACTACTGTGCTTGAGGGAACGCAGCTACTAAGTGGCAGAGCCCATGTTAGAATCTGTCGCTATTGAAAGGAGACAGAGACAGAGACCCACATTGGAGCACCAGACAGAAATCTCAAGGTCCAAATCAGGAGCAGAAGAAGAGAGAGCACGAGCAAGGAACTCAGGACCGCAAGGGGTGCACCCACACACTGAGACAATGGGGATGTTCTATTGGGAACTCACCAAGGCCATCTGGCCTGGATCTGAAAAAGCCTGGGATAAAACCGGACTCTCTGAACATAGTGGACAATGAGGACTACTGAGAACTCAAGAACAATGGCAATGGGTTTCTGATCCTACTGCACGTACGGCCTAGGCAGTTTGGATGCTCAACTTACTAGGCCTGGATGGAGGTGGGGGTTCCTTGGACTTCCCACAGGGCAGGGAACCCTGATTGCTCTTCGGGCTGAGGAGGGGGGGGACTTAATTAGGGGAGGGGGAGGGAAATGGGAGGCGGTGGCGGGGAAGAGACAGAAATCTTTAATAAATAAATAAATTTAAAAAAAAAGAATCTGTCGCCATATGGTCTCAGCCTGCAACACACACACACACACACACACACACACACATCCAGTTTCAAATCAATAACCTTTCACAGTCATAAGGGATTTATTTTTCTTGCCTCAGCCACAGATCTTTCTCCAATTTCTATCAACCATTGACCCAAATGTTTATTCATTAAACATTTGATGAACACCCAAAATTTATCAGACATCAGAGCAAGCACTTGGAATGAATTTCAAGAGATAAATAATACATCTTCTGAAATCCCAAGCCAATACCATGGATACCTCATGACAAGAACCCACCAAAAATAAGGCTATTTTACATCTGAGCCATTTTTTATAAAAAGAATAGCTGCTATGTCTCTATGAATTGATAACATCCAGCATTGACTAGCACCGACTGCTTCTAGATTCAATTCAAAGGATCTCTCATGTACTAGCTCACCAAACTCTGGAAGTGGGGTGAATATCATTGCTACCGCTTTACAAATAAGGAAACTGGGGTACAGAGAACTGTGTCACCCGAGATCAGACAGTTAAGAAATATCGAAATCAAGATGACAGCCCAAGCAGCATGAATGCAAGTGCCCTGAGCATTCTTGTGCAAAGGTTTTCTCTAAATAAACACTTTTTCCCTCTAGGGCAGAACTGCACCACAGGGCAATGTGTGCACCAACTTCCAATTTTCTCTTCCCAAAGTGGCCACTCTCCTTTTCTAACATGGGGAAATGGTTCTAATATATCATTCAGTCATCTCTTAAAGCAGCGTAGGAATGTATCCATGGCATTCCTCTGTTATGAACCATATCTATGAATAAAAACCGTGACAACAGAATTCCTCTTCAATGCACCATATAACTGAATATTGGGGGGAGGGGGTTCAGAACAGTGCTCCCCAGTGTTAATGGACTATGAATGTAGCCCAGTTGAAGAGGAGTTTCACAGCTTGCACCAGGACCTTGGTTTGATACCTGCCATATATATGTGGCAGGCATGCTGGTGCACAGCTTCAATCCTAGCACTCCAAAGGCAGATGCAAGCAGATTTCTGTGAGTTCAAGATTGGCCTGGTCTACACAGGGAGTTCCAAGCCAGCCATTGCTACATAGTGAGGGCCTATATCCAAAAAATTATATATTCATACATATAAATACATATATACATCTTTTGTAAGCATCTATATTTACAATAACCAAGAGGTTGCAAATTATTTTCCCTTTTGTTTCCATTCTAGTTCATAGTATCTTACATGACTTAAGACTATATGGTCTTTTTCTAAAGGAAAAGATCAGCAGGCTACCCAATCAAAATATTCTCTTCTGGTCTCAAAGGTTAAGAAATGGAAATAATTAGTCATGAACCCAGCGACCCAGAGGAGAAAGTAAAATATCGTGGTCTGAGAAGCAAACAGTTGTAGGTGAAAGTCAGCCTGCATAAATCCCTTCCTTTCTCTGAGCCTTTTCTTCAGTGTTTGCACATGGGGTTAGATCGAAAGCTGCTCTAACCTTTTTACCCTCCGTGTTTCTGTTGGGATCCAGAGTTTTTAGCCTAGATGATAAGCCCTTTCTTATTTCTCTGAGGCAAGAACATAATAGATACTCACTGTGTAAAAGTCGTGGACACCCCATGAAAAATACAAGTGGCATGGTGGCCGTTGTTAAAACATGAGCCAGCATTAATACCAATAAAGGGAAGTTCAAGATATAATGGATGTTTTTGCACAGCATGAGCAATGCCTGTTGCACAGGGCATGGGAATGCAGCACCCCACCGAAGGGACAAGGAGTCTACTAACCTGAAAGAACTCTCTGTGAGCAGTAGTCGCTATGACTCTTCCTTATCTTTGAGCTGAAATTCAAGTTCCAAGAAGCAATATAATTTTTCCTCAGCTAGCTGTATCAAAAAGAATGAAGTAGACCACATTGTGTTTGTCAAATGAGAAAAGAAAAAAGCCCCATTTCCAGAATATTCCTGTGTCAGATGTCTAAAGGAGACACATAATATCTCTGTGTGTAGCTATCTGTCTGTCTGTGGTACCTGGATCAGACCTATAGCCTTGATCATGATAGACAAGCATTGCTTCAGCAAGCTCCATCTCTAGGCCCTTAATATCACCTTTATTCTTCAACAAAACTCTTCAAAGGGGGATAGCAGCAATCTCCAACCAGAAGGAGGGAGCTACAGGCCAGCCACTTGCCCCAGTTCACTTGCCTTGTAGGAAGCAAAGCTGGGCAATGAACTCGGGTCTACAAAGATAAATTTTACACCCTAGATGCATGTCAGTTAAGCCCTAGTCTGGGATGATCCTAGTAACAATGTAATAAAAAGCTTACATTGTGGATTGCATAAACAATATCCCTTAGGGATGATTTAAAATGAAAGATCTAATTAGCAAATCATGAAGACTTTCAACCTGCTTGCCTGTTTTCCTGAGAGTGTGAATTGAGTAGAGTGAAGTTATTTGTCTCTCTCACAGCCCAGAGTAGGCAGGGATGTGTGTGTGTGTGTGTGTGTATCTGTGTGTTTCAATAATTTATTTTATTAGTTATCCAAACACACCACACACACATACACACACACACACACGTGTGTGTTGTTAGAGGGTCACTTTTTTTTCCTGGTCACCTGACAGCTCAGACCTGAAATAATCACATAAAAACTTTATTATTTAAATCACTGCTTGGCCTATTAGCTCTAGCTTCTTATTGGCTAACTCTTACATTTTAATTTAACCCATCTCCATTAATCTGTGCGTCACCACGAGGTCATGGCCTACCAGTAAAGTTTCAGTGTGTCTGTTGCCAATGGCATCTCTATGATTTCTCACTGACTCTGCCTCCTTTCTCCCAGCATTCAGTTTACTTCCCCTCCCCCACTCCTAGCTCTGCTCCACCCTATCACAGGCCCCAAAGAGCTTCTTTATTAATCAGTGGTATTCACAGCATACAGAGGATAATACCACACACACACACACACACACACACACACACACACACACACACACACTTATGATCATGTGTGTGCAGTTGCCCATGTAGACCAGAAGAGGCATCCTGGAACTGGAGTTACAGGCAGTTGTGGGTGCTCAGAACTGAACTCAGGTCCTCTACAAGGCCTACAAGTTCTTAATCAGTGAGAAAGCCATCTCTCCAGTCCCCCTGGCAGATGCTTTCTCTGAGACTATTGTAGAGTATGACTTACAGGACCATGTGCAGGAATTTCAGTGTTTACTTCCATCTTAGCTGGAGTTGGAATGCTGTCAACTCTGCAAGTTGTTCAATAGTATTAACACAGCAATGAAATTACTGACTCTAGAGCCAGAATCTTAGTCTTTGCTGAGTGTCTAGTAAGTGTCCCAGAACAAACTGCCACAAATCTTTTTTGTGCCCTGGTTTTCCCAACTAAAATGGAAATAAAGGAGTCCAGAGGCAAGTCGCGGCAGTTAATAACATGTACTATTCTTGTGAAGCACTCAAATCTCATTCCAAGCACATATATAAGGCTGTTCACAATCTCCTGTATCTCCAGCTTTAGAAGATCCAATGCTCTCTTCTAGACTTTAGACACCTAATACACACACACACACACACACACACACACACACACACACACACACACACGCATATACACACATGTATGCTAAGCCTAAAAGGTGAAAATGGGAATAATTAAAACTACTTCATATGGTTACTATGAAGACTGGTAAAGTTAATCCAAAAACAAGAGAATTCAAGGGTTGAGCCACAGCCCAGTCTATAAAGTGTTTGCCTTGTAGGCATGAAGACCTGAGTTTGCGCCCCAGAACCCATGGCCAGGAGCAGACTTTAATAAACCAATAAAATCCATAACTACACTCTAAATACTTTTCCTTATACCCACAGATAAGTGTAGTTCTTACCTCTCATCAAAAAAACCTTCTCAGATGGAGACCACTATGGAAAACTATGACTGGTTAAAATGCAAAGTTGTGGAGCCGAGTCCCAAGGGATGCATCTACAAAACACTCCCTCACCTAAGGCTCAGGGGTCATTTGGAAGAGGGATGGAAAGACTGTACAAGCAGAGGAACAGGGGGATTTCTGTGAGCTGGTATCTCTTAGATAGCAGAAGCTCCTCACAAAGCTGAGGTTTATGGAGAGGCATCTAGCTTCTCTTAAGCCTTTTCTAGAGCCAGCATGGGCAGAAGCTAGAGTGTAAGTCTTCTTCTTAGAAGTTTTCCTAGGTAAGAGTGAATTTAACATCAGTTAACTTCAAAATGTTTTGGGGTCCTTTTTAGTCAGTGAGATTGCTTTGGGTGGGGGATGGGATTATTCTTAAGTAGCATGGCGTGATGGATTCTTTAGCCTATTTAATAAAAGACACTCTCGAGAGATGTGTTCACAAGCAAATGCTTAACTTAGCTCATGTTTTTAAGTAGGTAGCCTAGGAACCTTTCTACATTAATACTCTTTAGTTGCATTAGCTTCTTTTTAGCTGTTTTAGTTTAAATACCTGTTATCCTTTTGAAGTAGCATAATGGATTAAAACTATAATGGACATTTTTCCATTCACTCATTCATTAAACAGATTTTTTTTCTTAATAATAACGAATGAGTTTGCCGTTCTGAACCAGTGAATCCCATGTGCTAAGGAAATAAAATCTTATGAAAAGGAATTTACCATTTGGTACCGGCTAACCAGTTGGCATGCTCTTCCCTAGGGGAGACTGTTTCTCCAATTCCCAGCAATCCGCAGTCACCTGTAGTTCTTTGTGTTGACCTCCTGCCCCCACCCCCATCCAGGTTATCATGGCTCCTGTTGCCATCCTTGTTCAGCTCATGTTTAGGCCTTCATGCTGGTGAGACTTAGGATGGGTGTAGCTTCTGACATTCCTAAGAGACACAACCTCACGGCAAACTCCCTATTCTCCTGCCTCTTAAAATACTTCTGCACTCTCTTCCGCATGATCCCTGAAAACATACATTCAAGTGACATTATACAGACTGAACAGGTTATATTTAGGAATACATAGGCATATATATGTGTATGTATGTATGTTTATGTGTATGGGGCAGTAATTAATGAAAAAGAAGCCATGAATTTGAAAAAAAAAAGCAAAGAAGGGTATAAGGAAGAGTTTAAAGGGAAAAAAGGGATGGAGGAAATGATGAATTATAACATCTCAAATAGTAAAATAGCCAGCTGTGGCTGCACACACCTTTAGTCCCAGCACTTGGGAAGCAGAGACAGGTGAATCTCAGTTAGTTTGAGGCTAAACTGATGATCAGAAGCTATTGTCTGAAAAGAGTGGCTTCTGCACCTAAAAGAAGCTGTTGTGTCTCTCCATATAGCCTCTCCCATTGCAAGACCCTCAGCTCATTGGATTACTTTCATCTCTTGGGGTGTGTATGTGTGTACTGTCCCTGTGTGCAGGTACATACACATGTGGAAATCAGAAGATAACTTCTTCTTCGCATATCAATTCATCATGCACTGCTCTTTCTTCTTCTTTCTTTCTTTTCAGATAGGTTTAGAACTCACGAAGTAGGCTAAGATGACTTGGTGATGGGCCAGCCAATCCACCTGTCTCCTCCTTATCATTACTTGGGTTATAAGAGATCAACTGCCTTGGATTCTGAAAACTGCACCCGGGTCCCCATGCTTGTAAGGCAATGGTAAGCCCTTTCTTGACTGAACTATCTCCCCAGTGTTCTTTTGAGAATTGTTCATTGCATGACTTTTGGTGCATCTGCTCCCATGGCGTTTTTCTTCTGGACTTTCTTCTACTTGGTCCTTCTGCCTTCTATTGAGATTGCTCAAGATGGGCATACTACTTAGGGCATGATCAGAGTAATTCTTAGATTTCACTGTGATAATCAGCTTTTCATTGCTGTGACTAAACCCCTGAGGTGACCTGCTATGGGAATTCGTTCAGGACTGTGGCTCTCTACCCTTATTGTGAGTTTATCCCCAATTGCAGAAATACTTGTTATCCTTTATCCCGGGTGCTTGTGGACCTCCTTAATTATGTCCACCATAACCTGAAAGAAAAATGGTTTATCTTGCTTCGTTGCTTCAGGTTCCAATCCATGGTTTGAATCCACTTGGCTGCAGTGCTGGGCCTGTGGTGAAACAGAACCACAGCAAAGAGTATATGGCAGAGCAAAGAAAGTCCTTTCACAGTGGAAAGAAGACAGACGTAGAGAGGGGAAGAAACCAGGAATGAGACACATCCTTCAAAGGCATGTTCCTGGTGACCTGCTTCCTCCAAGAGGGCCTCACCTAATAAAATCCCATTCAGCTATGAACTTATCTGTGAACGAATGGACTCATGATCCAGTTTTCTCTCCATGGTACCACCGACTGGAAATGAATCCTTCAATCTATAAGTCTCTTGGAATCATTTCCTATCAAACCATAACAACTGTCTTGTTTGTTTGGGATACAAGATTATTCTTAATATTTTAGTACTCTTACGAGTTATACCAACTTTAGAAAAGGCCTTATGCAACTCCTATTTCATTTTATTTTTGAGGAAAAAATGGAAGTATTTTTTTAGGATTCTAAAAAAGAAATAGAAGCAATGGCTCTGTGTGTGTGTGTGTGTGTGTGTGTGTGTGTGTGTGAGCTGAGTCCGCAAATGTGTGAATGTAGAAACTGTGACATATACTGGCTGACAGAATAGGTTACATGAGTATGGAGGCTGGAAAACTCCAACCAAAAAAAGCCAAATGCGCATAGACAATCTGAGTCTGGAGTCCTGGCTCAAGAGTCATTGATGTAAATCTGAATCAGGGTACCAGGGGAGCCATCAATGTAAGTTCATATGAGTCTAAGGCTGAGAGCAGAATGACCTCCCCCTTCTAAGACCATCTAGCAGGGAGAAAAAAAAAACCTCTTTCTTACTTAGCCTTTTACTGTCGAAACCATCAGTAGATTGGATGAGGATCCTTCACACTGGGGAGGGAGGTGTGCTTTATCCCGTCTACTGAAACAGATGTTAATCTCACTCAGAAAGCTTCAGAAATGATGACCGATCAGTCATCTGCGCACCTGTGGCCCAGTCGCCTTGGCATATGAATTAATTATTGGTAGCTACTGTGTGCAAGTCCACACCTTCCACCTTAGATAGCCCCCTACTTACCACTATTTCATGTGTATGGACTTTAAGTGTTTCCCTCTTACATTTCTTTCTAATTTTCCTTATAGTTTCAGACTTGGGAGACCCCAAGATACTGATTCCCCTGGTTCTATATTAAGCACCTTTCTCAAATTGCCACACACAGTATTGTTCTAATGTGCTTTCTAGTACAAAATACTAAACCACCACGAAGGGCATCATCAGCAATGCTTAGTTCCATCTAGTCCTTAACCTATTTTCTCTAAGTGTGGCTATGCATTAGCTATTGTCTGTTTAACACTGTTATCAATAACCACTGTCTCTACAACCTGCAGAGCTCTGGAGTGAACTCCTGCCAGTTCCTACAAGACTCCTTCATCTTCACACAGCCTCTTCAGATGTGTTAGGAAAGAATGGAGCCGAGACACACTGTGGCATTTCCCTTATTGACCAGTCTATCATCTTGAAAAGGAGTTAATCTAGCTTGATCAGTCCGTTCTATGGCGCCATCATGCCTCCCAAGCTTCATAATCCATCTCCTTAATGATCTCCTCGAGATCTTTGCCTGGGAACAAACTTTCAAGCTATTGATGAATAAAATCTACTTTCTTTTTAATAAATATGCACGCTGCCAATTCAAATCAAAAGTGGAGTAATTGATTATTATTTCTCCTTCCAGAGTAAAATCGGACAGTATATTTAGAACACTGATTCTTGCTGCTCCATGAGCTTGGGAAAGTTGATTTTTCGGCTCAGTGTCTGGAATATGGTACTTCTTCGTTGTTAACTCAATCAACTGTCTATGTTTCCATCATGCCCTCACTCACCTCACTGCAAAGGATGAGCTAACTCATCTTGGTGCCCTTCTTGACAAGGTCCATAGCTCAGGAGTCTTCCTTTGCGGCAGACACAAAGCACCTGTCTGAGGTCCGCCTATGAGAAGTTTAACCCTCGCTAACATTTCCCCAGTATAAATCTGAGTTGTCCAGACAGTAAGATTTAAAAGACAGGCAATACCAATACATTTAAAAATGGGGTTTGCAAACAGAATTTCTTACATTAAGAGGTTTCTGAAACTGTTAAAAACCAAAATGTAGAACAAGAAGGAAATTCAATATATGGTTGTGATTCAAACAAAATTCACTCTTTGCTCTCCTCTGGCTTGAGTTCTTGATTTCAATTCTCTTCCTGCTTTCAGAACCCATCTCAATACACCCCCTATATTCCTTCCCCTTGCTTTGTTCAAGGCTCTTGGCATCCTGACCCAATGGTTTTGTCACCTAGTTGATTTTTCAGCTTATAATGTGTACTTCTTTAAGTTGGATTCTGGTTGCTTTGACTGTTCTCAAAGTTTTGACGAATAGCTTCTACTAAGGCGGCAAAGCATTTCCTCCCAACTCAGGAGGCTCAGTACCTCCTCTTCCCAGTCACTAGCCAGTGAACTTCAACACCTGCCCTCTGGACTCTGCTGATGGCTTCCATATTTAGAAATCCATCTCTTGTTCTATGCCCTTACAAATGAATTGACAGAAGTCAAGTTTGTTCAAATAAAAATGAGAAAAACTGCAAATTCAACTGCAATCTAATCTCAACCCGTCTGATCCATCTAGCTGCGTGCTAGTAGGATTGACTGTGTGATGATTCAGTATGACCATGTTGATTAAATGCCAGGCTCCTGGAATGAATCCCTGTTTTATTCCCTGCATCCTTGACAAATCGTTTTTCTTTAAGGCTCAGTTTTATCGTTTATATGAAAAGATAGCTTGATCAGAAAGCTCCCACGGTTCCCATCAGCTCTCAAATCCTCTCAGTCTGTGAATCTCTTATAAAGTTATCCATGATTATTTCATAACATTTGTATGTTATAGCCCACCCAGCTATTAGCAATAGGAAGATGAAATCACAAGTTGGGAGGCAACCAAAGAATGGTAGCTGATGTAGTTGATAAAGTAATCAAGCCAGTTTTATTTTGTTCTATTTATCTTGAATGGTCTTTCAGTTTCCCAAATCCGAATGGGCTATGGCACACTATCCTGGCCTGAATGGAATAAGGAGTACTGGAAAGATCATGGCAATGCCAGTCCTAAGCTGATCCAACTCAAATTTGCTAATGCAAGAACCTCTGCTCGTCATCTTGACTTCTGGTGTTTGTCCAAACCAACCTCCAAGTTATTTTCCTTGAATCCTTTTTTAAAAATATAGAAAGGAGACTTCTTTTTTCTTTATACCTCAAAAGATCTTGAAACTTTGAGGGTAAAACCAACCCATGAATGCAAATGCTATCTCACATCCAATACACACATGTATGCAATGCTTATCCATGTTCTAGTAACCATTGAAGCCTCAGCAAGAGAGCATGTTCCTTCTAAAACAACAAGAGGAGGTTGGTGCCTAGGATATAAGAATATCTATTTGTAAGAATCTATAATGACAAGGTTTCTAGGAGCCTCTTCCTCTGATCTAATGAAGGCTTTGGCTACAGTGGCCCATTGCATGGTTTTTGCCTGATTTGATCAGAGTTGTCTTTATTTATGTGTTCTGTTTGAATAGTGGAGAGAGTTTGGCAGAGGGAAGGTAAGGAATTTAATTGCCACATATATTTAAATGCTAACAGCTTTGACTACTTTTTTTCCCCCAAACTACACAAGATATTTATGAGACCGTGAAGAAGCAGAGGTCTGCGGGCATGAAAACCAGAAGATGAAGCAAGAGAACGAGAGCCTTGGTGGGGCAGAAAAGATTTTAGAATTCTCAATTGCACTGCACTCTGTAAACACCAGATAGAGTCCCAGAACATGATGTAACTGAAATGTTTAAACAATATGCTGATCCTGTCCCTATTTATAGACTCTTTCTGAAGTATACTACGTGCGAGGCTGATGTGTAATAGAAAGTGTAAAGATATATAAGGCATAACTTTATCCTTCACAATCTATTGTCTAATGAGGAGATATAATAGCTATGTATATGGCTACAATCCATCACTTTATATTGATGATTAAAATGATTTATTAAGAGAGAGGCATTTAAAAGTACATCGAAGGATATAAGGAAATAGGATCCTAGCAAGGCAGAAAAGCAATAATGTGAATGCAAAAAACATGGGGGCTTGATGGGAAGAAGATGGGGGTTGGGCCGGAGAGGGCTGTGGAAGAAAATGGGGACAAAAAAATGTTAAATTCTAAATAAATTATGTATATGTACATATGGAATTGCCAAAGAATAATGAGTTTTCAAATAGGCATGTAAGAACAAACCTCATTATTTTAGGGAATGACTCCTTCACTGTGGTTGGATGGTGAAAGAGAGGAGAGGGAAGGTTTCAGGAACGTGTGAGCAGGCTGAGCCAGCTTATGAATGGCTTCAAGTCTCACACTGTATATACTAGAAACAGGAAGCACATAGTGACTTTGAGTAGAAAATGACATGAACGGAATGCAGCTTTCTGAAGACTAAACTCACAGCAAAACAATGAACTGCCTAGAATAAGAGAAGCTGTCACAGTGGTGACCAGAGATAGAGACAAAAGTGTCTCTCTGATGAGTCCGTGCGCTGAGACCATGGCCTTATCTTGGTGGAGGAAGATAGAAAAGCAACAAAATTAATAATTATCAGAGCTGGTGTAGAGGAATGAGACACTGTACATGTATATGTACCTTATATCCTTCAATGTACTTTTAAATACCTCTCTCTTAATAAATCACTTTAATCATCAACATAAAGGGATGGAGTGTAGCCATATACATAGTTATTATATCTCCTCATTAAGATTGTAAAGGATAAAGTTATGCCTTACATATCTTATTTTTTTAAAAAAAGAAGATTCTAGAATTATTAAACCAAAATGGCAGAAACAATGTGGAGCCTACTGAGGGACAGGAAGCATGTGAAGGACAAGCGCAAACTCACTTCTAAACATTCTCGTTGCTAGAAAAGATTCCTCTGCCTACCTAGGAGATATCTCCATTCTCAAGCTTAGATTTGAATTATGAAGTAATTAAATACAGTGCTTTTTCCTAGAGTTTCTTCATAAACCCATTCTGAATTCCAAATAAGAGGGAAGTAGACACAGTTTATGTCTGCCTTGTCTAATCACCAGTAAAGGTCATTGCCCGGCACCTACCTACTCACTTCTATTACCTTACCCACATTGCTGGCAATCATAAAAACAAGCCACAAAATGAATCCAGGAAGCCTATACCACCTGTGCTTCTACAAGGCTACAGTGACAGGCTTGTGAATAACCAACGATTGGAGAAAATGCGCCCAGTCTGCACGGAGAAGCCATTAGCATCAAGCCCAGGAAGGGACTTTCTATTATCAGCAATGATGGGAATAAATGGCTCCCCAAGGAAATGGTGTGCTCCCTTAATAGCTCACGAATTAGCCGGGTTAGTTTGATCAGGTGGAGCAGAGTAGAGATACAAATTACTGAAATGGTGACAAAGCGAAGTGTTGGTGGAAAAGTTTAGGTGAAAAAAAAAATTAAACATTAGCTTTTTCAACAGCAAGGAGGGGACTTGAAATATATTTATTTGTGCTTTTTCTCTTTTGCAATATCCAATTTCCTGAATAGTAGAAATGAGAGGAGAAATTGATTTAAAAAAAAAAAAGCAGCCGGGCGATGGTGGCGCACGCCTTTAATCCCAGCACTTCGGAGGCAGAGGCAGGCGGATCTCTGTGAGTTCGAGACCAGCCTGGTCTACAGAGCTA
>NC_022031.1:48214300-48234853 GCF_000317375.1 Microtus ochrogaster
CTCTCTCTCTCTCTCTCTCTCTCTCTCTCTCTCTCTCTCTCTCTCCCTACCTAGTTTGCCCCAATGAAAATGGCTTCAGGGCAGAGCTTTTTTTAAAAATTGTTTTAATTGAACTATATATTTTTCTCCACTAACCTCCCTTCCTCCCCTCTTCCCTTCTACCCTCTCCCATGGTCCCCACACTCCCAATTTACTCCTGGAGATCTTGTCTTTTTCTACTTTCCATTTAGATGTTGGGGACGAGCCTCAATAAAAATACTTCTCACCAGAGTAGAGGAGTGGGGATTTAGAAGTAGGTAAAGAATATGAAGATGCGAATGAAAATAATAAAATGTAGAAACAAAGAATAGTATCGGGAGAGAATTGAAATTCACCTGTGTTTAATTTCCAATTGCTTTAAATCCCCCTGACCCCGAAAGGTAGGAATAAGACAAAAGACTGCACTAATATGATACAAGGATGAACAGACAGTTAAAGGGTGGCTACACCCACAGTCAAACATTCTGTTGCTAGAACAAAGCAAGTCACGTCACACACACACACACACACACACACACACACACACACACACACACACACACGCCCTAAACCAAAACATCCCGTAGACAAACCACTCCCTGGGTGGAATCCCAAGTTATCTCCATAAAGCGAATTAGTTGGATCCATAGACTCTTGTTTGAGGTAGGAACAGATCTACTTCTCTATTCCTGGAGTACAAGGTCTGGCTATTAGCCACACCTGCTAACAATAACCTTGGGAGAGAAGAAGTCTCTCACCTGGCTAGGTGAGACCTTTGTTTGAGGTAGAAGCACAGTAACCTTGAAGGAACTAGAGGTGAGTTCCAACTCTCTGACCTTTGGACAACCTGGAAATAGGATCACATTTTTTTGGGGGGGCCTCCGCATTTAGATTAGATCCATGAATGTCTCTCTTAGGGTCTTCTTTGTTGTCTAGGTTCTCTGGGATTGTGAGTTGTAGACTGATTTTTCTTGGCTTTATGTCTAAAAACCACTTACAAGTGAGTACATATTATATTTGTCTTTCTAGGTCTGGGTTACCTCACTCAATATCATGTTTTCTAGATCCATCCATTGGCCTGCAAATTTCAGGATGTCATTATTTTTTTTCCTCTGTGTAGTACTCCACTTTATAAACGTATTACATTTTCTTTATCCATTCTTTGGTTGAGGGTCATTTAGGTTGTTTCCAGGTTTTGGTTATGACTAACAATGCTGCTATGAACATAATTGAGCACATGTCCTTGTGGTATGATTGAGCATCCTTTGGGTATATACCCAAAAGTGGTATTGTTCGGTCTTGAGGTAGGTTGTTTCCTAATTTTCTGAGAAATCACCATACTGATATCCAAAGTGGCTGTACCAGTTTTTACTCCCACATGAAATGCAGAAGTGTTCCCTTTACCCCATAACCTCTCCAGCATAAGTTGTCATCAGTGTTTTTGATCTTGGTCATTCTGACAGGTGTAAAATGAAATCACAGTTGTTTTGGTTTGCACTTCTCTGATGGCTAAGGATGTTGAGCAGTTCCTTAATGCATAGATCTGTAAAACAAGAATGTAGGACAAATCCAATCGGTGACCTGTTGGTGTCAGTGAAAGATCCTCTCTCAAAAAGCAAGGCATAAAGTAATGGGGGGAAAATAATGACAATGAGATTCCTTCTACATTTCTGACTGCCTTTCTTTTGCAAATATGATCCTGGCAGGGTCTTACGCATACCTTCCCTCTGTCATTTGGAGTTGGTGGCAGAAAAGTATCTGCATCCATAATCAAACTGCAACTCAAGCATGCACTTCCTATTTGGTCCCCATGAATGCAATTCTCCCGTCTTCTCTGAACAAGGCATGTGGTGGGTGGGGAAAGCACACTCTGCTCTCACACTGCCCAGGAGTGATTTCAGAATAATCCCAAGGGTCCCAGAAGATGACTGGCATCCATACTGCCCCTGGCCTTCCAAGGACATCTAAGGAGTCTTTGCCTTCAGCTTCCACAGCAGACATAGCTGAGCAATACCTGGAGCCACTTCACATCAATGAACGTTATGATTATAAACATCATAATAAAAAATCTGGCCATGCATTTCACTCATTCAGCATAAATAAGAACACCAGTGACGGCTCATATCCCAAGTCAGGATGGACAGAGCATTCTCACAGACATTGACAGCCATGCTCCCCAACACCTGAGTTCTATGTTGATATTAGCTTTATTTACACAAGTGAAAACTGAGGCCCAGAGAAATGCAATGCATGACTTACAGCTTCACAGCTCTTGTGAGGCAGAGCTGGAACTTTAATCTAGATCTTCTGAGTTTGGCTTTCTTGGATGTTTTTTCCTCACCGCCTCACCTAGTCATCCAGGGTAACCTGTATCAATTGGTAGCTGAATCACCCTTAAAATCCCTTCTGTCTCTCAAATGCACCAAATGCACACTCACTTCCAGGCCAGTTCCCTAAGAGGGACAAACACAGACGCACACCCTTCAAAAGTCTCGATGATGTATTGGTATCTGCAGAGGCTTCCCCTCATTTTTCAGTTTGTGCAACTTAATAACCAACTTATTCGGGTTCTGTAGAATCCACTTATTTGGGTTCTTTACAAAAAAAAAAAAAAAAAAAAAAAATCACTTGAGAAGGATCTTTATTTTATCTTACAGCTCTCCGGTCATACTCCAAAAAAAAAAAAAAAAAAAAGAAAGAACTCACATTCCACAAATCAGGCTATGAATTACACTCACAAGTGGCTGGTTTAAGGATAGCAAGCCCCTGGAAGATGTTTGGCCCACCATGGGAAATTGAAATGGGTTAATCATTTGTTAAGAATTGCTGCCTCTGTCCAGGCTGGCTATGCTTGAAGGTGTCCAGGGACCCCTCCCCACATGACTAAGAAAAGCAGTCCCGCTACAAGCAGGGAGTCTGTGGGAGGAAGAGCAAATGTTACCTCTTGACATGGCACCGGGGCCAAAGACATTGCCAGGACGCTCAGATACCTTTGGGAGGGTCCCTTTGGATCAGCAGGAATGGGAATTTAGAATGCTCTTCTGACTGTGAGGAATCATTCAGCCTGAACTGGGAGACCCGGGTTTAGACATAGCTCTGTCACTGACACAAGGATAATCCTAGACAAGTCACAGTCTTACTGTCCCCTGTTAACTGGGAATTCCGAGAGTACCGCCACAGTGCAGAGTTGATATACTACAGTCAAAGGTGTTCTATGAGAACCCCCTCCATGCTGCAACAGAACTGGCCCCCACTCTTCCCTTCTCGTGTGGTCTATGAGCACAGAATGCTGTCTCAGTCCCTTGTCTGGAGACTGTGGCTCCGCAAGGGACAGCACAATGATTCTGAAGCAATCCTGCACAGCATCCCATCTCTTTTGGCTCTTTTTTTCCCATCACCTTCTCTTAAGTATGCTCAGACCCCATGGCTGATTCACTCGGGAGCACCGGGGAGGGTGTCCTTAGAAGGGACCATCACTTACCCCTGTTTACAAGTTGGCTGGTAAGAGAACTGTTTTGAGCTCATTGGAAGCATGACCACAAAGTACCAAATATGAATACAGTCAGGCAGCTAGCACCCATTCCCCAGGGCTTAAAGGTGGTCCTTGAAGCTTGTTAAACAAGTGAAAACTTCATCCGAAAGACAGCAAAATGTTGAACCTGGCTAAATGTTGAGCCCAACTGCAAATCAGCAAAGAAAGAGCCAAATGAGTCATTGCGAGTCTCTATCAATAGCCCCAGTGTGAGAAGGCTTCAGGAGCCTGACTTCAAGCATGAGCTGCCGGTAAAACAGTTTCTAATTCTAGAAATATTAAATAACTGATAATGACAAGACCTTGTTAAAAAGCCATGTTGGGGGGGGGGATGGCAAGATACTGCTAAAAATAGCACACGCTCTTCCAGCTGAAGGGACTAGGTAACGTATGGATTCACAGCCATAATCTGGGCTCTCGGGATGACATTCACATTGCTAGCACATGTGGCAAGGCAGAGGCTCCGTGTGTTCTGGAAGACATCCAGCAAGAGGCCTCGCGGCACCCCGAAGACATCAGAGAAGATGGAATACTGAGAAATCAAAGAGAAGTAGAAGATAATCCTTGTTCTCAGAGGGCTAAAAGTCAACTCATCTTCCTGAAGGAGATTCCCAGGCATCCGGGTTTTGGAGACATGAGACCCATATGTTGAGAAGCAGCTCACTGCCTGGGAATGTCTGAAATCCTTGCATCCGGTCCCTTATGAAACAAGAATCTGAAATACAAAGCTGACTAAAGTCCACAGGATGCACTCTGAAGAATGAAAGCTAAAACCCACCCCCTAGAAAGGGGGACAGAACCCCAGCCGGCTCCCTTATCCCTCCTAGTACCTCAGATGCGCACCTCTAAACTTGGCTACCTCAAGGATCATTAAGTGCTTTTAGCAAAGCTGTTTCAGAGGAGCAACCAGCTTTGAAAGCCAAATTGAAAAAGGTCCATCTGATCATGTAACTGGAGAAAAAGTCAGATCTGTGCCACCATCACACATTAGAGGCCTTTGGAGAGGGGGAAGGAAGGAGCCGTCTCCTAATTAGCAGGGGGCTGGGAGTGCAGAGAAGTGATTCTTCCAGAAGCAACGCTGGTATACTGGGATTCAGTTATGCCACCACATCCCACCAATCACCACCTCATATGTGCGTGTGTGCGCACAGACACACACACACACACACACAGAGAGAGAGAGAGAGAGAGAGAGAGAGAGAGAGAGAGAGAGCAGGGAATTTTGCTGAGTTGCTGAGCACACCTTGCTCTCAAATGGTCTCAAATGCTCTCCATTTGACAAAGTCTAGGGACAGTTTTGGTCTTCATTCTTAAAAAGGGGTTTTCTACTGGTGTCCGATGGGTGGAGGCCAGGGAAGCTGTTGAACATGTTATAGAGAAATATAGAGTCTCAAAACCAAGAACTACTGTTCCAAAAAGAGAAGAAAAAACTCTGCTGTAAACAAAGCATGGTAGCTCACACCTGAAATCGTAATACTAAGGAGGCCAAGGCAGAAAGATTATCACGAGTTTAAGGCCAGCTGGGGCTAGATATTGTATTCTAGGAAAGAAAGATGATGGATGGATGGATGGATGGATGGATGGATGGATGGATGGATGGAAGATGAAAAGGAGAAAAGGGAGGGAGGAAGAGGAGAAAGAGGCAAAAAGAAAGAAGGGAAAGAAGAAAAGGAAGACTTGGTTTAAAATAGTGATTTTTTTTTCAACCATTCATCTTTAATAAACTTTTTTTTTTATTTTTATACGCTGACAGAAAACACTTTCTCCCTTCAAATAAAAGGAAGTTGCTTTCCATGTCGGCCACAGAGGACTGAATAACCTATCAGGGGCTTGTCCCCAGAGAAAACTGTTTCTTCTCCCCCTCTTAGTGCCCATTCCTTGCCTGAAGCCTTCATCTAGGAGTGAGGCCTTGCGAGATTTACTCCACCCACATTTCTTAAGCTTTTTGATTTCAAAGGAGTCACTCAGCCTGTGGTAACCATAAGGTCAACCTGTCTGCGTCCCCACTCACTGTCTTAGCTCCTGTCTGCCGCGCCTGCCAAAGTTATTTGCTAAACGCACGGGACAGTGGGCAGAACCCCCATGGAAGAGTGGCAGCAGTTACTTCCGTTAATAAATAAGACCCAGCCCTCTGGTTCTTCCGGGAGATGGCCGAAGAGCTTGGGTTTGATCTTCTCTTCGCTTCCACCGAAGTGTGCTCTGTTTCCGAGGAGCGCTGCTGAGAAGCAGCTGAAGCAGTGGCATCAGATTCTCACTTGAAAAAAAAATCAATCCCAGGAGCGATTTATTACAGGGAAGTTTCCCGGCCTCCAAGAAGTACCTTGAAGTCGGGAGATGATTAATTTGATATAACTGAGGAGCTCCAAACATCTGTTCCCCGTTGGCATCTGCCTCTCATTAAGCGTCAGTCCTCTGCCTCCCTCTGCACTTGTTGGGGGGTGGGGGAGGGTGTTGATCTGGTAACACTAATTATAAGGTAAGCCCGGTGCTCAAGGCCCTTGTGCCAGCCACCTGGTAGGGGGTTCAATAAAACCTTGCTCTATTGCCTTGTACTCCGGGTCCACTTTGGGCACTACCTAAGTCCTCCATCACTCCTAAGCAGTAGAAATCAGAATCAGTAATGAGCTTGACGAACATATTGCCATTCTGTAGCTCTGGCTATGGCTGACTCTGGATAAAATCAAAGTCTTGGTTATGTGTATAAACAAATCAATTATATGAAAAAAAAACAGATTGCTGACTCTGTTTTGAAATGACCTTAACTGATATTTCCTGATATTCAGCCATTCTTTTCCCCGATAATTCTGTTATAGCGATCATTACCATAAAACCTATCTCCAATACCACTCTGCATTCTTGCTTTCTTGCTGCTGTGATTAAATATGTGGCAAAAGTCACGAACAGGAAGGAAGGAAGGGAGGGAGGGAGGGAGGGAGGGAGAGAGGGATTAATTGGCTTTACAGTCTAAGCATATAATTCAACATGGCGTGGACAACATGGCCGCAGGAGATTGAGGAAGCGGGTCACGTTGTATCCACAGGCAGGAAGCAGAGACTGTCCTTTGAAAACTGGCCCAGCAGCCAGCCCATGGACTGGGGCTTCCCTCATTTCAGGTGAGTCTCCCAACCTCAGTTAACCTAACCAAGATAATCTCTTCATTGACCCTAAACACCGTCAAGTTGCCAATTAATATCACAGGAGCCACTCACTCGTGGGCTTCAGAAGCTCCCCCTAGGCCAAGAACACAAGACACTTTCCTCACTGCCTGGAACAAGCCTACCCTCAGGCCAGTTCTCTTTCCTCCAACAGGTCTGATTTCAGTCACTTGAGTTGTCCACCTTAGTGCCTCAGCTTGTGCAACTGGCTTGGAGCTCAGGGGCCCCATTGCACCATCTTGATTCAGCATAGCATCCAAGAGCATCAGCTCAAATCAAATACAGCAGTCTCCCAAGACCAAAGCAGCACTACCATCCAGCACAGATGCCAAAGCCCACAGATTTTTCAAGTTCCTTATGAAGTATTAAGTAGTTTGAGCATAAGATCTGTGCTTTACATGTAATGCTTTGTTTACTTATTGTTAATGTAATGTTTTACATTATTGGTAATTATCACACAACAAACAAGTCTATGTATGTATGTATGTGGTATGACATGATGTTTTTATGCATGTATAAAATGTCTAGTGATCAGGTCAGAATTTTGGGCACCATAGATGGCTCAGTGGGTCAAGTGCTTGCTTGAGGACCTGAGTTCAGATCTCAGATCTCCCATAAAGTCAGAGACGGTAGTGAACATCTGTAATCTCAGGCTTCCCACAGCAAGATGGAAGGAAGAGGCAGGAAAAATCCCCTGGAAAATAGCTGACCAGCTAGCCTGCCATACACAATTGTGAACGGGAGACTGTATCTCAAACATGGTAGAAGGTGAGGGCTCATATACAAGATTGTCCTCATGTAAACAAAGAATTAAAAACCAAACAAACAAATTTTAAATCTATTAATTTCCTCTAATGCTTATCATTTCTTTGATAAAAAGATATTTAATGTCCTCCTAGTTATTTTGCAATATACCATATTGCATCATTAACTATGGTTACAGAAGAACAGCAGAAATGTATTATTATTATTATTATCATTACTATTTCAGGATAATTGTGATTTTGTACCTGCCAACTAAGTCTTTCCACCCCTCCATCCCTTACCTTCACTATCCTCTCCTGACTATTATTCTACTTCTTAACTCTATTAATTGTTTAACATTCTAGATTGTTCAGATAAATAGGATCATGTGATATTTATTTCTCCATGACTGGACCATTTCATCCATAATTATTCAAATTGTTGGAATTTATCAGATTTCATTCTTTTGATGGTCACATGGTATTCTATTGTGTGTATGCAGTATGGATTGTTTCTCCATGGTGTCCCACTGTGTGTGTGTGCGTGAGTGATAATTTATCCATGTACTTAATGATGGACCATTTGGTTTCACATCCTGGCTATTATAAACAGTGTTACAGTAAACATCTTCTATATGCTTTAAGCAATCTCCTCATTACTTATAATGTCTAAAGCTGTATGAGGGTCATGTGAACAGTTGTCATAGTGCACTATTTGGTGAATGATGACAATGAAAAAGTCCAAAAGTCTGCACCTAAAAGTTGATGTTTTTCAATCATTTTCCACTCGCAGTTGGATGAGTCTGAATCTCTGGAGCATATGGGGATAAAGAGTCCAGAGGGATAAAGGGTCCATGGGGCTAGAGGGTCCATAGAGATAGAGGATCCATAGAGACAGAGGGTCTAGAGAGATGGCTAGAGGATCTGGAAGGATAAAGGATCCATAGGGATAAAGGGTCCAAAGGGATAGAGGGTCTGGAGGGATAGAGAGTCCAAGGGATAAAAGATCTGGAGGGATAGAAGGTCCATAGGGATAGAGTCTGGAGAAATAGAGGGTCCAAAGGATAGAAGGTCTGGAGGACTAGAGGGTCCAGAGGGCTAGAGGATCCATAAGGACAGATGGTCTGCAGGGTGAGACGGTCGGTAAAGATAGAGGGTCCATAGGGACAGAGGGTCTGGAGGAATAGAGGGTTTGTGGGAATAGAAGGTCACAGGGATACAGCATCCCCAGAGGGATAGACGGTCACCTGTGAATGTAAATCTTTCCTAGAAACACCAAAAGGAGAACATACGAAACACCCAAGCTTCCAAAACCCCGTCCTTTCCCACTCTTCCCTCTCACTTTCCCATATATGTATCTACCAGCCCAAATTCTCTCTCCTCCCCAACCTAAGCTCCTGCTCCCAGACACCCCTCAAGTCCATACTCAAGTTCCATCATCCCCCTCCCTGACTGAGCTCTCATGTCTGATCATTTCAGCAACCCAGGCTTTTTAGGATTTTCCCATAAGTGCTCTGGATCTAACCCAACAAGCAGAAGACACTTCCTTGCTAGAAGACAAAGGGCTTGTTAGAGTTGGCGGGGTGTGGGGGGCAGTTAGTTTGCTTTAGTCCGAACACATTTTCACTTGTGCTCTGAAGGGATTGGCCTGTGCCAAAACTGATGCTGAATACCCGTGCAATAGAAAAGACGAAACAAAAGAGCCCTCACCCTTGAGGTTCTCGGTGATGCTCTCTTCCACAGTCAAGAACTTCAGTCTCATCCATAGCTTGGTGCATCAAGATCTTATTTTGACTTTTGGAAAGTGGTACTCAAACTCTGATGTGTCTTTCAGGAATCACCTAACTGTGAATTCACCAGGGCAGTGGCTTCCCTTTTTTTTATTATTATTATTGGTTTGATCATCTTTATAACACAACAGTGACCATCACTAACAACGTATCCTAATGAAAATCAGTGTGTTACCTACTTTCTTGCATTTCTTTTCCTTTCACCAAGTTCATAGCTACCTTGAGACCAGCAAAATCTCTCCTTTATCTCCAAACTTATCTAAGGACTTAGCCAAAAGAGATCCTCAGAAAATCTGACTCTAATTTTCTCCATTGTGTCCCACAAAGTGCTCAATCCTGTGTCTTATTCAAAAAATATATTCGGGGCTGAGGAGATAACTCATTTGGAAAATTGCTTGTCTAGAATACATCAAGTCCTGGACTCAATCCCCAGCCTTGGATACAACAGTTGTGGTGGTGCACACAGGTAATCTCAAAACTCACAAGATAGAGACAAAAGAATGACAAGTTCAAACTCATCCTTGGGATGTAGTGAATTTGAAACCAAACTAGGTGAGATACTTGAAATACTATCTCAAAAAAAGTGTGTGTATTTGTGTGTGTGTGTGTGTGTGTGTGTGTATAGATGATAGATAATTATATCAAATACATAGTAAACAGCATAACTGAATTCCCCTTTTGAAATAAACTTTTCTGCATGGCATTCGAACAAAGTTTTCAAACTTCAAAGACAGCAGAAGGAAAACAGAGCATCGGAAATGAACTGGTTGGGCCTGTCTCTTTCCCTGTGGATACAAGTGTGGAGATTTGTCTAAGGAAATAATACTCTGATTGGCAAAGATAATGGGCCAAGTGTGGGTCTTTCCTCTGTGACCTGCAGGGCTACAAGGCCTTTCATTTCCCGAATAGAATATTCTGTTATTCTAGGATCGTGTGGCTCCTTTGGTTGACGGTGACAGGAAATGTGACTTTAGAATCATATAAGCACAAACACTAGTGGCCTAGAAGCTGGGATAGACCAATCAGATCGGCCAACCCTGCCTAAGCTGCTCTTTGTCAAAGTGGGGGAAAATACATACTGTTGCTCTTACCCATTGGGCTGTCAATCTCCAGGATGCCTGGACCACTCCCCAGGCCCTGTGGCCTATCCCAACCCACAGAAATGAGTCACGTATGGTAACTTCCGTGATAGAAAAGAATCATCACACCGAAAATCATTAATTCCTTTGAGATCCAATCCTTCCCCTCCTGTGGAATTGGGACTTGAACAAACAGGGATGTATTTTCTTTGGCAGAGCTTCTGAGGCAGAAGTTAAAGGTAGGAACATCCTGGAGAAGCAGGTCAATCCGGTGCCTGGGCACACCCCCAGCTCCAGCCCCAGGGTAGCTGAGGAACCCAACCCCTTTGACAGAGATTGCCTCAGAGGGTAGTATGGGTATAAATAAACCAGCGAGGCTTGAAAGACACTTTTGCCAGAAGATTGTGGGAAAGGTTTCTATGTGCAAAGGGAAGGAGAGCGGTTGAGGGAAATAGGCTGGTATCCTCCTTCCTCTAGACTTGGGCATGACTGGCTGTGTCACCTACAACGACACCATTTTGCCAGCGAGACAAATCAGCATGAATTGACAAGAACGGAGGGGATGAGAAGAGGATGTCGCCAAGGCGGTAGCCTAGCTTGTGACCCCGAGTTCGGCAGCACTGCTCTCATGTTGCTGGATCACAAATCCTGGAACCTCTTTGCCCTGGATTACTAATAGCATGAAATAAGATTTCTTTTGTGTGTACACCACTTTCAACTAGCTCTCTTCTTATCCTTGAGGCCAAAGCATCTACACGTTTGGGTCTACTTTTCTGAGACTTCCAAACATTTTTTTTTAAGTATAGCTCTCATCTATGGTGCATTGTAACAAACAGGTTTCAGCCTCTCTCTTGTATCCCTTTTTCCCTCCTCTTAGAGCAAGAGCACTCGTGGGAGTGAGCATGTGCACAATTAAATAGCTAACCGTGACATCAGACCGACACAGCAGGCTGCCTAGTAGGATGTCTAATCAGCCTGCACTGAAAATATATCTTTATAATAATCGTAATATAATCATATTAAAGGTATGGTAGGTTTCATGTGAATAAAATTTGGGAAGAAGTTACCAAGATACTGAGTCCAGTAATTACTTTTGAATGTCTATATGTTCTATAAGAAAACATTCAAAGAAGAGATATTTTTAATGATGTTTAAGTGGGACATAGTGGTGCGTGGTTTTAAGCCCACCATATGGAAGGAAGAGGCAAGCAGAGTTCTGTGAGTTTGAGGTCAGTTTGGTCTATATAGTGAGTTCCAAACCAACCCAGGCTACATAGTAATACCTAGTCTCAAAGCAAACAAATTAAAAGATATACAAATTTTATAAATATTTATACATTTATTCCAGGAAATTTTTCTTGTCCCCTTCCCAACAAAATCACTAAAAGCGTGGTTATAATCCAGTGCTTACGTATTGCTGTTTTGTTGTGGCAGGACCAAAATGAAAGCAGGAGGGACCGAAAGTACCAACAGCGTTGCTTGAGCAATGCTTCAATTCAGAAATGAACCCTTAATTTTGTACGCAGCGTCCAAGCCTTGCAATGTACAGAAAGTACTACCAAATAGTTCAGCTTTATTCTCTCTTTATGCAGCATCTGGATCTACAGAGCAATACAGAGACTCGGTGTCATATTCCCTGCTCATTGCAGCTGAGCCTGCAGACACGTGAGTTTAATAGCAACATGAATTGTTTAAAATCATAAACACTCCCCCAATTTCTTTATGCCGCTCTTGTGAAAATCGCACTAATTCCTGGGCATTTCTAAGAGTATGAATTTAAAAGTCAAGAGAGGGCCTGAGGAGACAGTCAGTAAATTGCTTGCCACACAAGTACAAGGATCTGGGTTCATATCACGAGCAAGTACAGAAAAAAAAAAAAAACAGGCACAGGCATCTAAGATTGTAATCCCAGCTCTGACTAGGTGGAGGCACGCAGAACTCTGGAGCTCACTGGTCAGTCACCCTAGCTAAGTTGAGCTCTGGCTTCAATGAGAGACCCCATCTCAAAATATAAAGTGGATAGTCCTTAAGGAAAACACATGATATCAACCTCTGGCCTCCAGAAGTGACACATACCCGCATGCACACATGCTCATACCTACGAAAATACGGACACACAGACAAGCACAGCATCACAAATGAAAGTTTATGAAGGGAAGTCGAAAATTGGGCGGTGATGTCTTTGATAGCCATCTTGAAGCAAATTGTATTTGGGTTCATTGCGTCTGAGAGAGCGCGGTGACACAATTAATTAGTTTTTTTCCCCTCTTGTGCATTCTTCTGTCAACAAAACAGTCCTGTACCAAAGCAATACTCATTCTTGGCTTCTGCAGCAGTAGCCCACACACCTTTCTGAAATTTTGACTAAGGCATCTTTTGTTTGGAAGATGTGAGGCAGAAGTAGAGGATTGTCCCGAACAATGAGTCATTAAGTGCAAGAGTTGAAGGTTATGGGCATCACTTGCCAGGACTGAGCTCTACTTTGCTCACCGGAGCTCTTCAATAAATGCCCTAGAGCCTCCACAAAAGACATTGCTCCAGGCAGGGGTCTGTAATGTTGAGTCAAAACCCTCCTCTGATGAGGAGCATCTGCAGTTAAATGTAGTTAGAGAAACAAAATCTCCTCAAGGACTGGATATAAAATGGTCAAAAAAATAAAAGGAAAATCAAGTATGTTACAAAATCAAGGATGTAAATTGCCCAAGAAGTTACTAAGAGAGGCAGATGCTTCAGAGAGTTGGGGAAAATAAGAAGAAAAAAAGGATGGATGGAAGGAAGGAAGGAAGAAGGAAGGAAAGAACGCATTCAATGATTTTATGTATTAGTAATGAGGGAATGGGTGTGTATTACAGCACATGTCTGTAGGTCGGAGGACAACTGTGTGGAGCCCGTTCTTTCTTGTCACCCGAACATGTGTTCCAGGGATCAAACTCAAGACACTAGGAGTCTGTGGCAAGAACTCCCAGAACATAATTTCATGGTTGGCAGATTCTGGCAGAGTTGGGAGGGAGAGATTGTTAATGAATATGAGGAGTTTGAAATCACGAAATTTTCTTAAATTTAGAGTACATCGTAGATATACAACTCTATAATTACACTTAGAACTTAAGAATTGGGCATTGAGTCCAACTAAACATATATATATATATATATATATATATATATATATTAAGCATATTATATATATATAATTATATATATAATCTCAATAATACATGCTATTTTCAGACCCAAAGTTTGACTGTGTGTAACTCAAGTTGGCCTTAAACCCATGATCTTCCTGCCTCCATTTCCCAAAAGTAGGAAATTGTTTCCCTAGAAAGGAAAATAATCCAATTAGAAACATCTACTATATTTCTGCTAGTCAGTTTCCTACTGTTTTGACAAAACACCTGGATGAAATAACTTAAATACCAGGAAGGTCTCTTCTGCTTCACTGTTTCAAAGGTTTCAGCCTAAGGCTGAATAGCGCCAGTGCTCTGGGTCTGAGGCAAGGCAGACTATTGCCCCGGCAGGAGTGTGTGTAAGGCAGACACAGCTGCTCAACTGGTGGTACCAGGAAGTGCAGAGAAAGGAATGTCTAAAGACAAGCCACGTGGGTAACCTACTTCCTCCAACCAGCCGCCTCCTTCTAATAGCCCCTTCAACTACAAACTCAGTAGATTCATTCATTGATGACCTTACCTTTGGGATCAAATTCCCTTTCAATGCACTACCAACTGAGTCTGTGGAGGAGATCTCATCTTCAAACCATAGCAACAGCTACAACCTCACCAAACGCCATCCACATAACTGCAGAAAATGAAATCTTGGTAGGTGTCAGGTGTTTGAGTCTAAACAGTCTACCATGGTAATTCCATTGTCGCAGACAAAAATAAACAAAAACACTCATTTTCCATTCTTTGAAAAACAAGAGATGGCGCTAGAAGGACCATTTCATAATAAAGGTCTTTCACGCTAAAGGAAGCTTGACAACAAAGAACAGTTATGCAAAAAAAAAAAAAATCCATTTAGTGTGTCAGTAATTTTCAGTGTTTCCCTGCTGTTACTGCAGATAATTGAGTAAAAGCTTTCCTTTCCTACATCCAGATCAGTTTCCAACTCATCCTTTAGAAATTCAGTTGTGAGATTTCATTTCAAGACCATGACCGGCGAATTTATGGGAAATGCGTGTTTAGGGAAAAGGGCCTATTTCCTTTTCTTGAGGCAAATACTCTGAACAATTAGTAAGAAAGAGAAGAGACAAAAAAAAAAAAAGAAGGGAAAGTTCACACTAAACTTATCACGTGTGTCCCAGCTAGCCTCCCAGTGACTCAGCAATGAGATTACGAGTTCATTCCTAGCCACCGGCCCAACCATTCAGAATTTTCATGGTTCGAGACCTTAAATACTGACGCATTTCTCTTGCTCCTGTCTTTAACACCACGGTTGTTCTGAAGCCCTTACACTGCCTAACATCCTAATGTTTTTTTACTAAAGTTATAGCTTCTTTTAAAATAATAGGTTTATCAATCCTTTCAGACTTCCATTTATGCATAAATGTTTCTTGGTCATATTCAGCCCTCACTCCCACCCCTAACTCTTCCCAGTTCGAGCCCCAAATCCCCTCCTGACTTTGTATCTTCTTATTTTCAAGACGCCAAGTTTAATTTGGGTTACCCACCTACTCACAGATTTGACCACTCTCTGGAGCATGATCTACCCGCCAGGGCCTCATCCTTAACGACAGCTGACCTCTCCTCCTCCCAGCTGCCATCCATTGTCAATAGTATAGCTTCTAAGAGTTAATTCTAAAGCCCACATTGGAGGCATGATATGCACAAAACATGAACTACATAATGGCGATCTCGGTGAGTAACCAACAGGACCATAGTTCTCCAGCAATGGCAATTCCAGAACTCAGCTTCGTTGCCAATTGCATTGCTACAGTCCGTCCAGCACAATACGTCATCTCATGAGATTAGCAGTGGGCAGTACCATGCCGGCATTGCTCACATCTGCAAATTAAGGTCAACTGGACTACAAAGTGAAACGAGTAGACTCCAGTCTGTAACCCTCACTCATGACTAATAACCTAACACTTGTCTTTCCCTCTATGCTTCCTGGAATCTAGGACCAAGCCCAGCATTCAATACGTGTTTAATAATCATGTGCTGGACTGAATAGGTCAAAGAACCACAACCGTGTGCTTCGACAAGATGTCAGACTACATCACATGGAGTTTCAAAGGTCTAGCTGTGCTTTATATGCTTTATATATTCTTAATTAATATAACAACAACAGCAGTGATAAGATGCCAAACGAAATAGGTAGAAGCTTTTATAACCCAAACCACCTGTGTCAAGCAACATCTTGGCATTTATCTCAGTGGTCACATGGCTTCATGGTCATCTCACTCATAGGTCAGTTCTGTAGTCATTTAGACCTGTAGTCAGACCGCCCTATGCTCACACAGAGCTCCATGGTTACACAGCCTCGTTTTCACATAAGTCTGTGATCACTGTAGCTCAGAAGCTGTGTATGTCAGTGGCTGAGTCAGTAGCTATAACCCAGAGACTTCGCCGCTCCCTAGCTCTCTACCCTGTGCTGAACCCTCCTGAAGCTTAGTCTTCTCACTTGCAGAACGGAAATCAAACTGAAAGCATTTCCAAATTAGCATAGTGGCTAAATGAAATCAAATGCAAACCCTGCTGCACAATGCCACACATCACTCAATACATACTACCATCACCCATCGCTTCTACATCTTGCATGTCCACCTCTTCTCTATATTTAGTGGTAAAAAAAGAATAGGCAGGGTTTGGATGGATAAATACAAAGAGGGGATCATGTAAAATGAGGATAGAAATATGTAAAATGCCCAAGAACACCTAACAGTAGTTCATGGAACCTGTGCCAGAGGACTTTGGTTCATGCAGTCGTTCAGCCAACAGTTGAGAAGCGCTGTTTTCATTTTCTATAGTGACATAATTCATCAGAAGTTTAGTCGTTGAAAACAAGACATATTATCTCGTCATCTCAATGAGTCAGGATCCCAGCTATAGTTTTATCTGGGTCCTTGTCTTGAGGTTTATAAAGGTGTTGACTTTATGGTGGTGTGAAGGAAAATGACCCCAGAGGTTCATATATTTGAATACTTGGTCCCAAGTTGATGGAACTGTTTGGAAAGGATTAGGAGGAAGGGTTTCTGGAGGAGGTATATCATTGGAAGCAGGCTTGGAGGTTTCAAAAGCCTATGCTATTCCTAGTCAGCTCTGTCTCTGCCTTGTTCTTGCAGATCAAGATGTGAGCTTTTGGTTCTGCTCCAGTGTCATGACTGCCTGTCTGCTACATGCTCACCGCCATGATGGTTATGGGCTTTTAGCCTCTGTAACTGGAATCCCCAAATAAACTTTCTTCTATAATTTACCTTAGTTGTGGCATCTTGGTATAGCAATAGAAAACTAAGACATGCTCCTAACCTAAAACTTGACTGAGGAAAATCTACTCCCAAAGTCATTCAAGTTTGGGGCTCTGTCCATTAGTGGCAACTATATGGGTGCCAATCTTCTTGTTAGCTATCAGCTAAGTAACACCCTCAATACTTGACAGCAGGGCAGCTTCCTTAACCATCTAATATAATTTAATCACAAGAGTGGCATTCATCATATCAACAGATCCCACCTCCACTGCAAGGGAGATTATATAGGGCATGTGCAACGACAAAATTTATCAGGATCGCCTTAGAAGTCTGCTTCCCACACTCGACCATCATCTTCCAAGCATGTGCTTGGTAGAAATGGTACCACAAATGAGAGAAATGATTTATAAATTGTAAATATATAGTCAATTATTATAAATTATAGTTAAATTATTATAAATTATTTATAAATTCAAAGCACTCATCCATCTTCTGGTTGCTCTAGATAGATTTCTGTTGTTGTGACAAACACCCTGACAGAAAAAATAATGGGGGAAAAAGAGGTTTCGTTTAGCTTACAATTCCAAGTTTTGGTCTATCACTGAGGGGAAGTCAAGGCAAGAACTCAGGTAGATAGTTGCATCGTATCCACAGTGAAGAGCAGAGAGAAAGGAATGCATCTTAGGACATGCTTGCTAATTCATCTGCTCAGCTAGCCTGTTCTACTCTTGTACAGTCCAGCCATTTCTGATCAGCCCATGAAATGGTGTTGCCCATGCAAGGTGGATCTTCCTGACTCAACAGTATAGATAATCCCCCACAGACGTGCCCACAAGCCAACCTGGTGTTGATAATCTGATTTAGACTCGACTTCCCAGGAGATTCTAGTTTAAGTCAAGTTGACAGTCAAAACTAGACAGCACACAGGCCCAGAATTATACATGGGAAATATGGGTAAAAGATGGACCAGTCCCCTGGATAACATAATGCCTGATTCATGACATATAGTAATCATCTATGTCTAATAATTAGAACATGGCCTATAAGAGGCACACTGCAGCTCTGGAAGTGTGTGTTAAGAGAAGAATTCTCAATTGCTTGGAATATTAGAAAGGACTTCAAAAAATAGAAACATTTGACCCAGTTTTTTTTTAATGTTGTCAAATTTAACTCAGCATTTTAAAAAAAATGAGATGGGAAACATAGTTCAGTTAATAGAATGCCTTCCCAGCATGTGTGAAGCCATTGGTTTGAAAGTTCAAGATCATCCTCAGACACAGAACAAGTTCAAGGCTAGCCTGAACTATCTGAGCCCTATCTCAAATAAACAAATAAACAGACAGCCTAGAGATTCAGGATAGAACCAAACACAACTGGCAAAAAGAAAGAAAGAAAGAAAGTCAATGAAATGATTCCTAATGATATTCTGCTATACTCATAGACTGATGTCATCAGAGAGGAGTCATCCAGCAACTGATAGAAGCAGGTGCAGTGGCCCACAGCCAGACATTAGGAGAGGCAGGGGGACCCCAAAGAAGAGGGAGAGGAAGAATTGTGGGAGCCAGAGGGATGGAAGACACCATGAGAACAGGGCCAACAGAATCAACTAAGCAGAGCTCACAGGGGCTCACAGAGCCTGAAATGACAAACATGGACCTTACATGGGTCTGAGTTAGGTCATCTGCATAGACTTTATGGTTGTGTAGCTTGATGTTCTTGTTGTACTCGGAACAGTGGAAGCAAGGGCTGTCTCTGACTCTTTTACCTACATTTGGGACCCTTTTCCTCCTACTGGGTTGTCTGGCCTGGCCTTGATAGGAACATTTATGCCTAGTCTTACTGGAAATTGTTTTGCTGTGTTCAATGGATATCCCAGAGAGGCCTGTTCTTTGTTGTTGTTGTTGTTGTTGTTGTTGTTGTTGTTGTTTTATGAAGGGAAATGGAGGCAGAGTGGATCTAGGAAAGAGAGGAGATGGGGAAGGGACTGGGAGGCAAAGAGGGAAAAGTGTGATTGGGATGCCATGTAAGCGAGAAGAATAAAAAGAAAAAGGAAAGGAAAGAAAATATTAAAACAGTGAAGATTTTTGATTACACCAAATATTCATTAACATATAAATAATAGTTTTATGTATTATTTATGGTTCTTATAACTTAGAAGGTTAGTATTTTTCCTAAATTTTAACCATCTGATGTAACCATGTCCTAAGTAATTAAATAAGGCTTACATCTGCCTTTGTGCAAGTAATAATAATAAACTGGAAATTCAGAGTCAATAAAAGACTTACTCGAGGCCATTCAGTTGATAAAAGATGAAGGTAAATTTTACACTCAGTTCTTCTTGTACGAGTTCCTGTGTCTCCCTGTATGTATATAGATGTGCACAGGGAAGGGATTCAGCTTAGCCACAGAGTGGAGTTAGCACGGGCCAACCAGTGAAATACAAGCTCATGCAGATAGCTCAAATTTATGTCACTGAGAGTCGAGATTGAGGTTTAAAACTAATAAGACAAAACAAGATGGAAAGCAGGGTCCTTTGGTAGGATTATTTACTATCTAATCAGGAAGCAATTTTAGGAGTTTACACTGGCCCCGGTATGCAAGACGCATTCTAAGGAGCACTGTGCTTAGGTAAGGATGACCAGGGGAGCACTCAGGCCTTGGATGTAAGAAGTTGAAGCTTACAGAAGAGGCTGGAAGTCAAAATGAGCAGTCAGTAGTAGCGAGGAAAGGGGACTTGTGAGTTTTAAATTTCCCAACCCTTTGTCCTACAGTGCTCTTCCATCCTCGCCTCTCTGAATAAGCTGTACTCCAGCCAGTTCACTGGAACCAGAGAGCCATTGGCAGCAAGCTCCACACCTCTTTTCTTTCTATTTTCTTCCTTGGGAATAGCCTCCTTCATAATCCCCTTTGTTAAAGTCCTCGCCTTCCTCCAATGCCCATATTAAATGCCATTCTTTCAAGACAGCACCTATGGCCCCTCGACTCCTCCCCAACTGATGTGAATAAAGTACCTGCAGCCACTTAGCACTTAAAGACCTCCATGGCACCACTCAGCCCTGGGATCTGTGTCCTCATGGCCATCCCTAATTGACTTCCACTCAGTGTGAGGAAGTTCTGGCAACCATTAGAGCTCTCTCAGGGCATATGCAGAGCTGAGCCACCAGGGAAGGTAGGGAGTGGGTGCTCACAGAAGTCCCCGTGCAATCTTGGTAATTATTAGGGAATTGAAGTGAATCCCCAAACCTGCCATAAAGACTTCAGCATCTAATGGGAATGCAGAGATAGGAAATCATTGCATCACTCGGAGTCTGAACTAAGTACAGTGGCATGGCACTCAAGGGATATACACATCTGAACACCTGCTTTGGGTGCCACCTAAGAACAGAAACTCAAAGACCTTCAGGTCACCTGTGAGGTAGACAAGTCACCTTAAGAAGGTAGACCAAGTTGAAGATCTCCGGAAAATGGTGGAAATGGGTGAACACTTCCTCCCTTCCTTTCTTTTGGTTTTGGTTTTTCAAGACAGAGTTTCTCTTTGTAACAGCTCTGATTGCCCTGGAAGTCACTTTGCAGACCAGGCTAGGCTCAGACTCACAAAAATCTGCTTACTTCTGCCTCTTAAATGCTGGTATTAAAGGTATGCGGTACCAACCACCTGCCCTCAATTCCTCTTGATCTGACTCATCCCCAAGGTACAGCAACTAGGAGAGGCACTGCCACCCAGTCAGAGCTAATAATGTTTTATTATTGTCAGGGTGTGTGTGTGTGAGAGAGAGAGAGAAAGAGAGAGAGAGAGTGAGAGAGAGAGAGAGAGAGAGAGAGAGAGAGAGAGAGAG
>NC_022031.1:48234953-48238783 GCF_000317375.1 Microtus ochrogaster
AGGGAGGGAGAGAGAGAGAGAGAGAGAGAGAGAGAGAGAGGGAGGGAGAGAGATCCATTTGAGGCTAGGAGAAGGAATCAAATGCCCTACAGCTGGAGTTACAGGCATTTACAAACTACTACCCTGGGTGCAGGGAATGGAACTCAGGTCTCTACTTGGACATCAAGTGTACTGACTCACTAAGGCCCCTCTTGGGCCCTTGAAGACAATGTTGGTGGGTCTTTCATTTTGAGTTGTCAGCAGAATATTCTATGCCTGAGAGAGGAAAGTCTTCGCACTTAAGACGAAACGTGGTTTTGCCTTGATTCTGCAAATGACAGAGTCATGGGGAAAGGATTTGTTTTTCTCGATGGCCATTTTCCCACGATCCAGTCACTAACATACTTCTGCACCTCCCCAAACCTCCATTCGGTTGACCACACATGCATGGTCTTAAGTGGAGCACACATACATGGTCTTAATTGCATCTAGTCATCATTGTCAGCTCCAATTTTCCTTTTTAAAAATTATTTGATTATATTTATTTTCTGTGCATTGGTGCTTTGCCTGCATGTCTATCTGTGTGAGGGTGTCAGGTCCCCTGGAACTATACTTACAGACAATGGTGAGTTGCCATGTGGATGCTGGGAATTGAACCCGGGTCCCTTGGAAGAGCAACCAGTACTCTTTACCACTGAACCATGTCTCCCACTCCATTTTTCTTAAAAGAAACAAATTATTATCCACTGGGAGAAGAAAGAAAATGATGCAGTCTCAGTGAAGAGTTTAGTGGACCTGAGAAGCCAATTTTCAGAAATGCCCACTTCCCCCACTACCCCCGCCCCTTTTATCCATTCTGTGGGATTAGTTCTTTGTAAGTTTGGATTTGTACTGATGAATTAAAATCTTGGCAAGCACTGTTCCTGACTGGGTGCTTCTTTGTGCTCTTTGTAAGACCTGTAACTCATTGCACCTGTTCCTTCTGAATAGGTCCTCTGCAAGTCAGGGTGTGAGTGTGTGAGAATGTGTGTGTGTGTGTGTGTGTGTGTGTGTATGCACACGCATGCTTTTTAAAGCATTCCATGGTGTAAAGAGAGAACTCCAGAATGAGAGTAGGGATTGTAAAACAGCAGATTGGATCACAGAAGCAAATCGTAACATCTATTTTCTGAAGATCTTTCAAGGAAAAACACCAAGAAACTCTCTAAGAAGGCAGCCCGTGTTGGTGCTCATTTGGGGATAAAAGGGTAGGAAGGTGTGTTCTGAGGATCCTTACAGCTCTTGGTGGCTACTCTGCACTTTGCTTGAGATGAAGAAACGAAAAATTTCAAGGGTCTGCCACTCAAGATATCAGTCTTCTTGGGAGGTCAGTCTGGTCTGAGTAACGGTTGAACAGTACTTGCCCCAGGTAGCACAGTGGGCCA
Organism: Microtus ochrogaster; assembly: GCF_000317375.1. Classification (NCBI taxonomy): domain Eukaryota; kingdom Metazoa; phylum Chordata; class Mammalia; order Rodentia; family Cricetidae; genus Microtus; species Microtus ochrogaster. Next base: position 48,236,357 of record NC_022031.1, read on the forward strand.
ATGGGAGGCAGGACACTAGAGTCTTAGCTCTAGGTGAACAGCTCCGTGTTAGCTTTCTGGCTCTTGTTCTTTCAGACAAACAGTAACATACAAGCACTGTGAAGATTCCATATTTCATCAAGTTTCACATTTCTGAAAAATTGCATCAGAATCTATGTTAGAAGGATGTTATTTTTATTTTTCAATGAAATGGGTTTTTTATGGGAAAACAGAAAGTGGTCTCAGATATGTATCTTAGCAGCTGAATAAACATCTCTACAGAACCAGCATTTTTGGCTTTATAAGTTATATATTATTTATAAGGCAATCATTCAATATATTAAAGATCAGGCCATTAGCTTCATAATACAATACATTCCTTTTATTTGCCGTCCAGAGCTCTTTCTGAGATGGAAGTTGGCCAAATGGAACAAGAATCTTTGGGACTTCGCTTAGTTCTCCTTCTCTTGGATCTTTCCTTCTTCCCCACTGCTCCCACCTCCATCACCACCAGGAATGAGCCTTTCCCAAGCATCTTTGAACTTATCTCCATGATATTTGGATGCTATATGGGCATCCAAAAATGACCTAGAGACAGAAATACCATCATATATAGAAAATTTATTGTCATATATGGGGCATGTAGACATTGCATTGTAAGCTTTAGGTCATCAGAGACCTCCAAAGAGAGCTTGTTACTAAGATGCCCTTAATAACCTTCATCTGAGATTCTTAGGCATTGATGTCTCCTGATCCCACTGAGTCTGCCTTGCCTGGATGTTGCCAGAGTTTGGGTTTGGTTTCAGTGTATCTTCCAAAGTTTTGTTTCTTCCAAACTTGGTCTCAGAGTCATACTGGGAGGTGGAGACTTTTAAGAAACCCATAAGTCAATTGTTTGGTGCGATCCTTGGAATAAGTTAAGATAGTTTTTGGCAACTCTCTCAGAGGAGTTGTTATTGAGAACCTGAGCATGGCACAGCCAGGCCCATGGCTTCACTTCTGCCAGTGTGGCTGCACCTATCTACACTGAGCTCATGCAGTCAAGGAAAGGGTCCTTTGCAGAGCGGGCACTCTGATGTTCAAGCTACGAAGCCGGAGGATAGATTGACCTCTTTCTTTATAAAGCTAGCTTGCTTCGGGCATCTCATTATAACGTAAAACTGACTAGTTCTGTCTTAGACCATTCAGGTTGCTATAACAAAATAACAGCATGAGCAATTTGTAAATGGCATGAGTGTATTGCTCACAATTCTGAAAGGCAGATAGTCCAAGATGAAGGCGCCGCCAGAGTTAGTGCTGGCTGAGGGCTTCCTCTCTGCTTCAAATATGGCAGCTCTGTCTGGATCCTCAGAACTTGGAAAACAAGAACAAGAAGCTCCACTCATGTTTGTGTGTTACACACACACAAGTGTGCAATTGTGTTAGACGCACATGGAGAGGCCAGGGCAGAATGTCGCATGTCTTTGCCTATTGCTCTCCACGCTGCTGCCTTGACCCTAGGTCTCTCACTGAAGCAGAAGTTCACTGTTTTCTTATAGGCAGACCGGCCAGTCGGCTCTTAGCTTTCACCCATCTCCACCGCACTCCACCCTCAGTACTGGGGTTACTGGCACACACAGCCACACCAGGCTTTTAGGTGGGTGCTGAGAATTCAAACACAGGGCTTCAAGATCAATAACAAGCACTCTTAGTCACTGAACTATCCCCATGTCCCTTAGTCATTTTGTATAAGGACACTAATTCCATTTGTCTCTATAATTGCACGTAAATATACCCAAATGTGAACTTCCCCTCAGAAGGCAAGGATAGTTTATAAATGAAGAACACTGGAGGTGCCTTGGCTGCTGGCAAGAAGCAGAGATGGAGTTAGAATTCAGGCCGTCTTGCTTAGGGGCCGCTGGTGGCTTATAGCATGTGCTGTGTCCACACTCTACTTATCCCTGCACTGCATGTTAAAGGTACACAATGAACAGGATGTGATTCATTTTTTGCCATTTTATTTCACTGGAGACAAGATTTCATGTATCCCAGGCTGGCCTCAAACTCACTATGTAGCTGAAAATGACTACTAAGGATTACAGGCATGGGTCGACACACTCAGTTTATACAATGCTAAGTAAGGTCTAAACCCAGGCTTAGACAAGTATTCTACTAACCTGAGAGACATCCTTAACCATGCCGTTGAGCTTAAGGAGCTCACAGTTGGTGCAGAAGAAAAACGTAATTGCAGCAAGGTGGAACAGTTCTTGCTTCTTTGCATCTTGATCACTGAGACTGTCTATCTTACAGGATGCTGAAGCAGTATTATGAAAGCAATACACAGATGTAATGACTATGAGATTTTCACCAGCATGAGCCATGGCAATGGAGCTGTAGGAGAATTAACAGTGGCAATAGGGGGAAAAGCCTAGAATGCCAGTTTGCATTTTCATCCAGTAGAGTTTTCAT
>NC_022031.1:48239069-48242655 GCF_000317375.1 Microtus ochrogaster
AAGGAAGGAAGGAAGGAAGGAAGGAAGGAAGGAAGGAAGGAAGGAAGGAAGGAAGGAAGGAAGGGAAGGAAGGGAAGGAAGGAAGGAGGGAAGGAGAAAGGGAGGGGGAGGGAGAGAGGGAGGGAGTCTTATTAAGATTGCAGTTTTGGAGGCTTAAAATCCAAAGCACTACAAGGAAATACAGAGCTAGCATAGGTTTGAAAGTAAGAGGTTGAGATTACACTATGTATTGAAAAAAGAAAATAAATAAAAAGAAAAAAAGATGGTTTTGTAGAGGCTGCGTTGGAGAAGGGGGAAATGTAGAATGTGTGCGGGTAGCCAATAAGAGCACTCTCAACCCACCTGAGAATAATTCCATGAAAAATAACAAACCTCGCTACTCCTTTGTGTGTTTAGTGTGGAGCCAGAGGACAATTTTAAATGCCATTTCTCAGACACCATCCACCTTGTTCTTTTAGATGGCCTGGACCCCACTAAGTAGTCTAGGCTACATGGCCAGCAAGCACCAAGGATGTAACTACTTCTACCTCTGCAACTGGGGAGGTACCAACATACACAGCCTTTAAAGGAAAAAACAGAACAAAAAAACATGAGTTCTGAGTAATAAAACTCAGATTTTCTTACAATTCTTCCCAGACCCTGAAAGAACAATACTCAACTTCATATGGAAAAACAAAAAACCCAGGATAGCTAAAACAATCCTGCACAACAAAGAAACTTCTGGAGGCATCACCATCCTTGACATCAAACTTTATTATAGAGCTACAGTAATGAAAGCAGCCTGGTATTGGCATAAAAACAGACAGGTGGACCAATGGAATTTAATTGAAGACCCTGATATTAATCCACACACCTATAAACGAACATCTGATTTTTGACAAAGAAGCTAAAATTATAAAATGGGAAAAAAAGAAAGCATCTTCAACAAATGGTGCTGGTATAACTGAATATCAGCATGTAGAAGAACGCAAATAGATCCATATCTATCCCCATGCACAAAACTCAATTCCAAATGGATCAAAGACCTCAATATAAATCCAGCCCTACTAAACCTCATAGAAGAGAAAATGAGAAGTAACCTTCACGAGCACAGGAGACCACTTCCTAAATATAATACAAGTAGCACAGATACTCAGAGCTACAATAAATAAATGGGAAAGCTTTCTGCAAAGCTAAGGACACAGTAGATAAAACAAAAAGGCAGCCTACTGGATAGGAAAAGATCTTCACCAACCCCACATCAGACAGAGGACTGATCTCCAAAATATATAAAGAACTCACAAAATTAGACATCAAATACCAAATAATCCAATTTAAAAATGAGGTACAGATCTAAACAGGAAATTCTCAACAGAAGAATCTCAAATGGCTGAAAGACAGATAGGGAAATGTTCAACTTTCTTAGCCATCAGGAAAAAGCAAGTCAAACCAACTCTGAGATACCATCTTACACCAGACAGAATGACTAAGATCAAAAACACCAATAATAGTTTATGCTGGAGAGGATGCAACCTTACCCTCTCTGAGGAGTGGATGTGAGTGGAGGCAGAGGGAGCAGGAGGAGGGGAGGGAGTGGGAACTGGGATTGGTATGTAAAATGAGAAAAGATTGCTTTTTAAAGAATTAAATAATACATTTTAAATGGCAGGTTCTCATATTTCTGAGGTGAGTACTTTACTAACTGAGTAGTTACGTCACCTCCTCCCCCACTTTCTTAAATCACCTTTAAACCTTCAATGATGCCCCACTGGGGATAAGGTATCACTTTGAGATCTTGAATGACGTCACCAATGGTTACATCAAGGTCCCCAGTCTCATTGCTCCAGGTTTGCACCATCTATTCCAGCTGCGCAAGGGGAATCAGTAGCATTCATTAGATTTCCCAGGCATATTTCTTTCCTGCTCTGTGAATTCTCCAGAATAACGTTCAGAACATCCTGATGTAAGGTAGCTTACAGAACACAGCTTCTCCTGCATCCATAGAGATCATAAAGATAGGACAGGAAGCCAGGAGCTCTAATCCGTGATGGAACACTGCAGTAGAAGACGTGAAATTGCTTTCAGTCTTCCTCTGAGCCACTTCCTTTTTTTACAAGTAACTTTGTTTTCCTTGCCTCAAGCTCTTTATCTGCACAAGGAGGGCGCTATGCTCTAGCTCTCAGCATTTTAGGAAGATGCACTAGGATGGCAAAAGCAAAAGCATCGTGAGCTTCATTACCATAAGGAAGGAAAGCTCAGCCCACACTGCTGAGACACATATGTGAAAGTGGAAAAACAAGCCTTAAATGTGCAGAAGAAAATAATGACTAATCCAAAACTTTTTAGCTCAGACTTCCAGCCTTCAACAACACAGTGATATAGTGTTTTTAGTTCAATAAAATAACATATTACCTATGTCTTCCAAGTCCATTTCTGTACTTCTAGGCAAATACCAAATATTAGCATGTGATAGGACAGTGACTTCGAAGGCATTATTTTCAAATCAACTGAGAGTCACCATAAGCTCTATGAGATTACTTGCTCAAATTTTTTAGCTTTCCTTTTTTGACTCAAGAACTTCAAATTTCCCCCAAAATTATTGTCTTTCAAAAGTTCAATAAAACAAGATGTCACTCAAGGCAAGATGTGACTATTGGTGCAATAGTGGCATGACTGTCACAGCAGAAGCAACTACTTCATGGATGGATTTGAGGACAGTTCTACAGAGGCTACTCACTCTGGTACTGTAAATCTAGTTAACAGCTCATGTCTCAGATGTCATAGACCCTGATGGGAAGCTACTGTTGCTGTTGTTGTTGCTAAGTGGACATGACAGGCCTGCCAAGTTGCCTTCAAATATTTATGCTAGTGCCCAAAGATTCATGCTGATGTCAGCTTAGGTCAAGGAAACATTTTTTTTTCTCCCTGAGTAGGAGGCAGATACTGCAGCAACTCATAATTCAGTAAAGTTCTGAAAATACATGACTGTTGGATGTTCAACTCTAAATGGAACATCTGTATAATACACCAAAGCTTGAGGATCATCACAGAAGACAGATCAGAAAATATATAGCAGCCAGAGAAAGGGGTGAAGTGAAGTGAAACGCTGTTTTCTGGGGAGGACATGGCTGTTGCATTTGGAATTCCCATCATCTGTGGTTATCCATGCAAGAGCTGCACAAGATTGTGCCTATCAAAATGGAATGGGAAGGGCTTATGAAACCAACACCTCTCTGAGGATCTATAGATCATTAATGATAGTTAACTCATGAGCAGACATTTTCTTCAAGGTGAAGCCACTGAAAAATTGTTCATACTCCTGTAAAGATCCAAAATACGCTAAGTCAGATGACTATGTCAAAAGTCAGGATGGATTAAATACTTGGGTGATATTAAAGGGGAGTCTATCTCAAGACATTTTTGTTTTCAAAAATGGTCCCTGGGGAGAGATCTCTACAAGAAAGCAGGTAGGATATGTGACAATAAGAATCCAGCTCCAAAGCTGGGCGGTGGTGGCACACGCCTTTAATCCTAGCACTCGGGAGGCAGAGGCAGGCGGATCTCTGTGAGTTTGAGGCCAGCCTGGTCTACAAGAGCTAGTTCCAGG
>NC_022031.1:48242755-48245246 GCF_000317375.1 Microtus ochrogaster
AAAAAAAAAAAAAAAAAAGAATCCAGCTCCAAGATAGCTCAGATAGGTACACATGGTATACATAAGCTGCCTGGCAAAGATTGGTAGCTCATTATATAAGTATTCTTTTATTCTTTATTATCTAATATCTACTCTTGTAGATATGGGTCATGATGGCTTTTCTTTTGTCAGCATGTTGTTTAATCAGAATTTAGGTTTGCTGTGCATATTTCTCCACCAAGTCTATGACAAGGCATTTCTTACTAAACCTTTCACCATATTGCATGTTTTTCCAATCTTACTCCTTTTTCATTTCCTCTTTTTCTTATGGTCTTCATTTTGTCTCTTAGTCATAATCTTCCACAACTCTAATAATCTCTAAAATTGGTAGAACCAACCAACACTTCAACATTCTCCTCCCAGATGCTTTAAAAGTCAGTCTAATGCAGTCAGAAGTTTCTGTCCCATCCAGTCCCATAGTTATTCAGACACAAATAAGCACACAGAGGCTTATATTACTTATAAACTGTTTGACCTATTGCTTCAGCTTATTACTAGCTAGCTCTTACAACTTAAACCAACCCATAATTCTTACCTATATTTAGGCATGTGTCTTGGTACCTTTTCTCAGAGCGGCATTCACACCTTGCTTCCTCTGTGGCTGGCTGGTGATTATATCTCTGCCTTTTTCTCTTCCCAGGGTTCTCCTACTCTGTTCCCCCCACCTATACTTCCTGCCTGTCTTCTGGCTAATCCGCATTTTATTAAACTAATTCGAGTGACGAATCTTGGCAGTGTACAAGAGTATAATCCCGCAGTAGTCTAATACTAATCCCTATCTTTGTCTACCTAACTTTGTTCTTAATTCTAATGTTAATAATTAATATCCTAGTATACTCCTTACTATGCTTGTTTTTGTGGCTTTTTTTTTGTCCTTCAGCCATTTTTAAATTGTTAACTTCTTACAGTTGCAGTTATTCCTGGCAGATAACAATCTACTCGGTGGGTAAAATAAATCCCACATCAGGTATCCTGAGTCCCAAGACTAAAACTATTTTCCGACACATTCAAGTCCTTCTTGACCCCCGCGAACACTTGAACTGAAAGAATATCTGTTTAAAAAAAAATTACTAAGCAATGAAATATCATCACGTATGTAAATCTCAGCAAAGTTAATACAAGAAACACACAAAAAAAAAAAGCAAAATTGACTACTTCAAAAACTACAAATCCGGCAGGAATGGCACTTGGTGAGAGAAAATTAGAAATCCCACAGATAACTCAAAACAGTATCAACAAGAATGTTCAGAGAAAGATTCAACCCAAAAAAAAAAAAAGAGAATTACAGACCAATTTCATCCATGAACATTGATGCAAAAATATATAATAAAATACTGACAAATCAAATCCAAGAGCACATTAAAATGATCATCTACAATGATCAAATAGGCTTCATCCCAGAAATAGAGGGGTGGTAGAACATACAAATATCTGTCAATATAATTCACCATATAAATACACTGAAAGAAAAAAAACACATAATCAACTTAGATGCTGAAAGAGTTTTTGACAAAATCCAATATCCCTTCATGATAAAGGTCTTGGAGAGATCAGGAATACAAGGAACATACATAAATATCAAAAAGGCAAATTACAGCAAGCTGACAGCCAACTCAAACTAAATGGAGAGAAATTCAAAGTGCTTACACTAAAGAAGGAAAAAGACAAGGCGGTCTGTCCACTCTCTCCATATTTATTCAATATAATACTCAAAGTTCTAGCTAGATGCCGCTGAGGGACTTCTCATTCACTTGCAAAACAGTGATTTTCCTACTGTTTTCCAAAAGCATTTTCTTCATCTCATTTGAATCCATCTGAAGGGCACTGAGAAGATTCTGCAGAGAACCACACTGGTGTTACTAAGTGAACCAGCTATCCTCGGGTGCCTGGCAGAGTAACATCCGGAGTCAGGATTACATTATACTCCTTCACTTTCACAGCATCCTGCTGGACTTGGTACTCAAGTTTTCTCTTCTCCTCTTTTGTTGTCTCAGACTCTGTTTTCCAAGTCTCCTTTTCACTATAATACCATGCAATAACAATTAAAAAAGTTAATAAATTAAAAAAATTAACTGCAAAAGGGAAAAAAAGTTCTAGCTAGAGCAACAAGACAACAAAAAGTAATCAAGGAGATACAAATTGGAAAGGAAGCTACCTCTTAGTATATTGGTACAGACTTAGCTATACCAATCTGATGGAGGAAGGTCATTGGTTGATTAAATAAAGAAGCTGCTTGACCTGATAGGTTAGAACATAGGTGGGAGGAGCAGACACTGGGAGGAAGAGGAAGTGAGCTCAGAGACTCGACAGCTCTCCTCGAGGGAGCAGACGCCTCAGAGAGACACGAGATGCTCCACTCTTGCGAGCAGAGGCGAGAGCTCTGCTCTCTGAGGCACACGCGATGAAGCTCCGACCCAGGATGGACGTAGGCTAGAATCTTCCCGGTAAGTGC
>NC_022031.1:48247926-48284592 GCF_000317375.1 Microtus ochrogaster
TAGAATCTTCCCGGTAAGTGCACCTTGGGGTGCAACACAGATGATTAGAAATGGGCTAAATTAATATGTGAGAATTAGCCTAGAAGAGAATGGGTCAAGCAGTGATTAAAAGAATACAGTGTCTGTGTAATTATTTCGGGTAAAGCTAGCCTTGTGGGCAGCGGGGTGCTGGGGACGCAGCCCCGCAGCTCATATTACAACACCAATCTTGGGTATATACTCAAAGAATGCTCAGTCACACCACAAAGACAGTTGCTAACCTTTCAACACAGCATTGTTTGTAAAGGCAAAAAATCTGAAAACAACCTAGATGTCCTTCAACTGAAGAATGGATAAAGAAAATGTGGTAGATTTGCACACTAGAGTATTACTCAGCTGTTAAGAAACAATGACATCATAAAATTTGAAATAAAATGATGGACCTATGCTATAGGAATTCCTTCAGCCAGTAGCCTTTAAATTACCAGCCTACTTGGGTGTGGCCTCTTATACAATAAATGTCGACATAAAGCACACGTTTGCGCTCTCTCTCTCTCTCTCTCTCTCTCTCTCTCTCCCTCCCTCCCTCCTGGCTTCTAAATTCAGTTCTTGTTGCTCATTCATGCAGAGGACTGTGATCTCTGAGTCATAAATAAATAACCTTTTAATATATGCAGTTCTGAGTTAGTTGGGATTATTTTGTAACTTCCATCTTCATCTGGCATCCATGTAACAGAAAGGTGCCCAGTGTGAAGAAATACACATAAAACCTGAGAGAGTTTGGGAAGTAATTCCAGACACACACACACAAAAAAACAGAATTAAGCACAACTTCTTGGTAGCAGCATTTTCTTGGGGGAAGGGCTCTGTTTGCTAGAAGCAAGCACATCTCATTTAAGAGAGGCTACCTGGCTCAGCTTTAGTTGCAAAAACCCTGTAGCCTTTTAAGAGTCTCTGCCATCAAATACTTAAATGGTGTTTATGAATAACCAACAGCATGCTTCCTGGTGGTGGCAGAGACCTTGAAACTTCATAGAGTTGTGACAATAACCATGGCTCCTGCCAGTACCTCCACCATGAAGCTAGACTCTCATAAAGCTAAGAAATGGAGTGGATCCAGCTGCCAAAGCAACAGTTTTTATCCTAGCCATATTGCTTAGCAAATTAAAGACTTATGTGGTCAGAAAAAGAGAAATATACCGTAAAGATATATTCAGACCAAAAAAATGAAAAAACCTCTAAATGGTTCACAGTGGTTTTAAAAATGTGTATAGGCTTGAGAGAGAAAAGTAAAAAGATAAAGTCATTAAAAAAGAAAGAGAAAAAGAAAGAAAGAAAGAAAGAAAGAAAGAAAGAAAGAAAGAAAGAAAGAAAGAAAGAAAGAGAGTAGTTGAGTGTGAAGGCACACACCTTTAATCCCAGCACTTGGGAGGTAGACACAGGTGGATCAGTTTGAGCTGAAGGATGGCCTGGTCTACAGAGTGAGTTCCAGGAGAGCCAAAGATACAGAGAGAAACTCTGTCTAAAAAAATAATAATAATAATAATAGTAATAATAACAATAATAATAAAGAAATAGAGTTTAAAATAAAGTCACATAAAGATGGAAATACACAGAGAATTCTGGATGCTGTATGTTTTGTGCTGTCTTTGAATTGTTTGATGGCTGAGGAAGGAGCAACAGCTGCTAAAAGACATTTGATTATTAATGCTGCTGGATTAATTTAACATATATATTTTGAAAGTGCCTTCACTTCAAAATTTAAGTCAAAAGATGTGTTACTTTGGAGAAGAGGTTTTGCTTCTATTTCCACAGGAAATGAGAGGCTTCGGATTCATTCTAGGTTAAGAAAAATCAGGTTTGATCAAGGAAGAAGACCCCTCTGAAAAATCTCCAGTAGGAGCAGAATGGCCCAGATGATCCAACATTTCAGAGGACCTCTGTTGGAGTTTCCTCTGAGTTCTACATCCAAAGTAGCCTCAAGAATGCTGGCTGAGATGATCAAGCTTCACAGAATACTCCAGTCAGGACTTGACCATAATCCTAAATTTTCTTTAGGTCCTCATAAGGTTAGTGCTCCCAATCAGCAGGAAGTGGGTGAGGGTGGGAATGGGAAGAGAGAAGGGAGGGAAACTACCTTCAGTATATATATGAAAAATTTAATTAATAATAGAAAAACTACAAGCTCATGACTGAGACCACAAATAAGGAAAGCAACACAAGATATAAAAGGGGACCAAAAATAGTAATAGTGAAGAAAAATGAATCTATAATGTTGGAAATAAACAACAAAATAAATCCAACAAAAAGTTCTATGAGAAGTCTCACCAACAGAATGGATCACGGTGAAAACAAAATATGTGAGTTTAAAGAGAGGGTGGGGAAATTGGTGTAATGAAATATGGATAAGATAAAAAAGAAGGTACCAGTGAGAATTCCAAACTATACATGGCACTGGCACTCTGAGAAAACCAAATTCATGGGTTATAGACATAGAAGAATAAGAACATTATTCTAAATACAAAGAAAGTATTTTCAAATGAATCTTGAAAAAAAATTTGCAGAGTTTGAGAGAAAAAAAAACAAGATGTAAATCCAGGTACAAGGAGTATTCAGGAAAGCAAAAAAAAAAACTAGAAAAGAAACTCCCTTCATCAATTTATAATTAAATTATTAAATATAGAAAATAAAAAATATTGATAGTCACAGCAAGAAACATCAGTCAGGCCCATAAGTGTAACAGCAAATTATTAAACTGAAAATTTAAATACCAGAAGGGTTTAGATTTACGTATTTCAAACTCTAAAAGATAATAACTGTCAACCCAGATTACTATATCCAACAAAGATACCTGTCCTTGGAAACATAAAAACTCCCCAAGATAAGAAACAGACCAAAGAAATTTATCACCACTGCATCAGCTGTACAAAAAATATTTGAAGGAATTCCTCAGATCAAAGAGAAAAAGTAAATTCATATATGAACCACAGCAAAAACTAACCATGCCACAATAAGAGTTAAACAGAAGAGGAAGAAGAAAATCCAATAATATCAAATCAACAAAATGGCAGGAATTAGTACACAACTTTCAGTAATAGCTGAATACTAATAGTCTCTACCTCTCAATCAAAAGATGCAGGGTAGTCAGATTGGTCAAAAATCAAGAACTATCTAGTTACTGACTCCAACACTGTGTCTCTCCACAAAAGACACAGATGCTATTTTAGGGTAAAAATGGGGAGTAAAGTATTCCAAGAAAATTGACCTAGGAGACAAGTGGGTGTCAGTGCTATAATAGCTGACAAAATGGATTTCAAACCAATACTAGTGAGAAAAAATAAAAATAATATTGATTAAAGGGACAATCCATCAAAAAAGCTTTATGGCTCGAAATATATATATACTCTAAACACACATGTGCACAATTTCTTAAAACAAATACTGTTAGGTGTAAAGTCACAAATTAACTCCATCATAAGAGTCTTGAAAAACTTCAGTTCCCAACTCTCACCAACTGACAGGTCTTCCCAACAAAAACTAAACAGAAATATATGAGTTAAATAACACTGTAGGTTAGATAGACTTAAGAGACATCTACAGAATATTCTATCCAAACACTGCACATTTTTCTCAATAGCCCACAGAATTTTCTTTAAAATATTAAGAATCAAAGCAAGTATCAGCAAACAGGAAATTGATATGTCCCTTCTATTTTATCTGACCAAATGTAATAAGAGTACAAACCAACAGTCAGAGCAGCCTTAGAATAATCACAAAGTCATGGGGATTATGCAATGCACTACTAAATAAATGATCCTTGAAGAAATCAATGAGGAAAATTTTAAATTTCCTAGAAGCAAATGAAAATGAAGGCATAAGCTACCGAAATTTATGGAACACGATGAAAGAAGTACTAATACAATAAGAGAGTGCTCAAGTAAATAACCTGGTATACATCACTGACCTGCAAAAATAAGAAAAAGAGAAATGCTCAATCAATAGATAGGGAGAGGGCAAGTTGGCTCAATGAATAAGGGAGCTTCCTCTACGCAGCCTGAGTGTGACCCATGGAGATCAGAGAGCAGAAGGAAAGAACTGACTCTTGCAAATTGTCCTCTAACTCCCTGGTACATGTACCCACGCATATACCCATGCTCAAACATACACACACACATACATACATACATACATACATACATACACACACATGCATACATACATACACACACATATATACATACATACACATACATACATGCATGCATGCATGCACATGCATACATACATACACATATATACATACATATACATGCATGCATGCACATACATACATACACACATACATGCATGCACACATACACACACACATACATACATACATACATACATACATACATACATACATACATACACGTAAGTGCAAAAATTAGAAGATGGGAACTAAATCATTAATATCAATGCCGGAACTCATGACGTAAAAAGTACAAAGGTTCAATGAATTAGGGTCATTTCTTTGAAAAGATAAGTTAAGACTGACAGACCCTTAGCCAAGCTAACCAAAAGAAAAAGTTCAAACTAATAAAATTAGAGATGAAAATATAGATATTAACAGCAGATATTAGTAAAATTTCAAAAATCATTAACTTTTACCTTAGAAACATGTATTCTACTAACTTGGAAAGTCTAAAAGAAATGAATGGATTTCTACATATATAAGAATTAATAACATTAAATCAAAATTAGATGAACAATTTAAAGAGATCTATAGCAATGAGTGATATTAAAGAAGTAATTTAAAAAAACAAAACTCCCTGTGTGAAAAGGTCCATATCCACAGGGGTTCAGTAGTGAATTTTACCAGAATTTCAAAGAAATAAGGTCAACTGTGCACAAATAATTCCACAAAATAAAAAAGGAAAGAACATTAGCAAAATCTTTTTATGAAGTTAGTATTATTACCCTAATATTTAAAAATATTTTTTAAAAAGTATCACAAAATGAAAGTTGCAGATTAATGTCCATGATGAACATGGACACAAAAATTCTCAGCAAATTTCTTGCAAATCAAGTCTGAGAATATATCAAAAAGATCACTCACTAGAATATAGATGATTTACCATCAAGTTGAATTTGTTCCAGAGATGCAGGGATAATTCAGTAGGAATAAATCAATAACATTACAAGAACTCAAGGACAGAAATCACGTGGTCATTCCAGTAGTAATAGAAAAGACTTTGATAAAACCAAACATTCTTACAAGTTAAAAGTCCTAAAGAAAGCGTGTGGGCTGTGGTGATACATGTCTTTAATCCCAGCTCTTGAGGGTAGAGGAAGATGGATCTCTGAGGATCTCTGAGTTTAAGGCCAGCCTGATTTACAAGCAAGTTCCAGGACAGCCGGGGCTACATAGAGAAACCCTGTCTCAAAAAAAAAAAAAAAAAAAAAAAGTCCTGAAGAAATGCAGAATAAAGGGAACATGCTTGCTGTATATGACAACCCACACCCAATATTATATTAAATGAGAAAAAACTTTAGGTATTTCCACTAAAATTGGGACCAATATAAGGGTGCTCACCTTCTCTGCTTTCACGTGGTTTGAGAAGTCTTAGCAACAAAAAAAAAAAGCAAATAAAATAATAAAGAAAAGAAAGAAGTTTCAGTATCCATATGTGGGCAGATGACATGATTTTATGAGACCCTACTCCACCAGAATACCCTCGAACTAACAATCACATTGAGCAATGTGCCAGGACACAAAATGAACTTTCAAAAGTCCTGCGTGCCAATCACATTTACCGAAAAAGAAATCAGGGGACTCCATTCGCAAGAGCAAACAAAGCAAAGCAGCAAAACCTTGGAACAAACCTAATGAAGGATGGGAAAGGCCGCCACAATGAAAACTTTAAAACACTGAAAAAAGAAACCAAGAAAGACACCACGTGAAAAGGCCTCCATGTTCGTGGATCAATATCGTGAAAATGCCCATGTTACCAAGGACAATTTACACATTCAGTGAAATCCAGTCAAAAGGCCAGTGATATTCTTCCCATAAATGGAAAAGAAAAACATTAAAACCCACATTGGAGCACGAAAGACCCCAGATAGTAAAAACAATCCTGAGCAAAAAGAAAAAAAAAAGAGTTCTAGAAATAACTTCACACCTGATCTTGAGTTTTACTGCAAGTGCCCAGTAATAAACACATCATGAGACAGGCACCAAAGCAGGCACAGAGACCTATGTAACAGAATGGAGAACTTAGATACAAGGGTACAGCACCGTTCCTTGGGGGGAAAATGATATCTTCTGCCAGCAGTGCAGAAAACTGGATATCTCCATACAGAATAATAAAATTAGATCCTTACCTCTCACCCTCCACCAAAGTCAACTTCAAATGGGCTAAGAACTTGATCATAAGTCCTGAAACTGCTAGAAGAAAAACTAGAGCGCATACTTCAAAGCATATAAGGTTAACATCACATCACTCATGGAAGAAAAAAAAAATCTGTCATCCTCAAATGAGAGCTCACGAAATCAAAAAACTTCTGCAAAGAAAACAGTAGTGAAGGAAGAACAAGAGAAGAAGCAGCCAATAGGAAGGGAACTGCAATCTATATATCTAGTAAAGAATTTGTATCTAGAATATGCAACAGCTCAAAAATTAAACACCAAAAAAAAACAAATAATCCAATCCAAAAAATAAACAAAAATAAATAAATAGATAGATAGATAGATAGATAGATAGATAGATAGATAGATAGATAGATAGATAGATAGATAGAGTTGAGGGATTGAACATATTTCTCAAAAGAAGAAATACAAGTGTCTAATAAATTTTATGACATGTTCGACATCAGAAAAAAATGCGAGTTAAAATTGCTTTGGGGTAGGGAAATTGAAGACAACTGTGCTGTGATTCCGCTCCAGCTTCCACTTCTCAAGTGTCCGCAGAGGTTCAGAAGAAGGCGTTGGATCTCATGGAAGTGAGTTACAGGCTATTATGAGGCACCCTGTGGGTGCTTTTACCCACTGAGCCATCTCTCAAGCTCTAAAAGATTCTTTTGTTTAAAAACAAAACAGCCAGGCAGTGGTGGTGCATGCCTTTCTTCCCAGCACTCGGGAGACAGAGGCAGGCGGATCTCTGTGAGGCCAACCTGGTCTACAAGAACGAGTTCCAGGACATGCTCCAAAGCTACAGAGAAACCCTGCCTTGAACACACACACACACACACACACACACACACACACACACACACACACACGTAGAGAGAGCCAGCCCTTTGGGGGCGGGACGGCCTCGGGCAAATGTTTATAAATTGAGGTGCACAGACGCTGGGTTTCCCTTCCTGTTTCCTGTTTCGGTGCATCGCTGGAACTTGCGTGAGTGTGCTATTTACATTAAAGTTGTATCATCTTATACCAATTGGTCTGCATTAATCCGATCCACCTTCACACACACATACACACACACACACACACACAAACAAACAAACAAAAAACAAAAAAATACCACAATTACTCTCAATAACAGCAGCATCCTCATCCCGCCTGGCTAGGGCACATTGTGTCACAGCAACACGGCAGCATTCGACAGACCACCAGAACCTTTCCTTCTAGACATCCTCCCTGGTAGAGCATTTATAGGTCATCTCAATTCTAACTCTAAAGGCAACGCCAGTTCAAGAGCCAGTTCCACACCAATTCTCTACCTCCACTTCTTACATTTTTATTTGGGGCGTATTTAAAAACCACAGGTAGTTTTCTCTATTCTTGCTCATTTCTCTGTCCTACATAGGCTGCAATTTAATTCTGACTTGCCCAAATATACCCTGCAGGCGTAGTGAACATCCATCTAGCCATTTTCTTGATGGAGAAACCCATAAGCAATAAATACATATGCTAATTCGACAATTTATGCATTCATTAGCTCATAAAGCATTCCTGAACACCTATTCTATGTCAGGCTGCATGTTCTGACTGGAGAGTGGCTGAGAGCGAGTCCCTGCTGTGAAATGTCCACATCCACCTTCCTTGAGGAAACAGGAGAATCTATAAGTCACTTCAGTTCCATAGGAGAGATGCACCAGGAGTCTATGCAGACCTCAGAAACAGCGAGGATGGGTGACATATGTTTCCTGTGGGGAGGCGGGTGTGGTGGCTGGCTCAGAGAGAAGGTGGTGTTTCAACTGGACAGAAAAAAAAGAGCAAAGTTGCTAGCTTGAGTACTATAGGCTGGTCTTCCAGGCAGAGGGAACCCTATGAAATAGTTAGAAGCATGGTAACGCTTCTGACTATGCTTTCCAGTGTGACAAGAGTCTACCATTCATCAGCAGGCAGAGCCTAGAGATAATAGCCTGGCAAGGGAAGCTGGGCTCAGATCATAAATGACCTTGAGCATCCTTCTCAAAGAAAGTATGGTTTTGTCCAGTAAGTGATAAAGCATGGAAAGATTTCATTGCAGGGGTGAAAGGATCTGAGAAGAACGGCCATTGCTGGAGACGGGACAACTAGTTAGACACATCCAAAGACTCAGACCGTGGATTCCAAAGAGGTTTGGGGGTAAGAATAGAGAGTATCTGTGAACAGACTGGGTGTACACCTCCTTGGGTTCATTGTGCATATGTTAGGTCCATATGTGATCAATAAGCGACCCAGGATGTGAGTAAAGGCAGTGACTCCTAACCAGCAACAGTGAGGTGGTGGAGGGGAGACAGTCTCTCTGGACTCTGACTTGGTGTTTGCACGGGGCGGCGCTCTGCCTCTGCCACCCCTTACCTTTGTTCCTTCTTCAGCTCCCATGTGACACACTGACAGGGATGATTGGTCTCTGAGGCTCTTCCAGCCCTCACATTCTGTGAGTCAAACACTTGGGATTAGTGGACACAAACCCTGTCCTTCCCCAGTTGAGTCACCTCTGAGGCAGGGATTCTTTGGGGCTGACCGGAAAACATGAGCAGAGTCACTGACGTCACACCCCAACTTCCATTCTCTGGAGGCAAGGATGGGCAGGAGGTGCCTGAAGTCAGAACAGACACCAGAGGCAGATCCCCTCCAGCGATCAGCCTGGCTGGTCCTGGAGACCTGTCCTCACTGCCTCAAGGCTAGGGCCCCTGGGCCTGGCCTTTGCCTTCAGAGGATATGCCCCGATGCTATCCTAAGACTCCACCACAGAAAGGCAAAGGCTTCCATACTGCCTGCTGTCCTGAGTGTGTCTGAGATCCACAATCCACAGACAGCAGCAAGACGTCATCCTCAGGGTCTCAGCCCCTAAAGGGTTCTACCTCTGTCTATTCCACTACCTGAAACTTGGTGAAGCCAATCAGGTCTCACCAGACACATTCAAGAATCCTGGGTTTCCCACACCAACCCCACAAGGTGAACATTGTTTGTCCACTTTAATGATGCAGAGAATGAGGTTTGGTGATTCATCAGGACTCACACTGAGGTCTGTCTGGTTTCCAGTCCACTATGTTTTCCTTCAACAGCCAGAGCTAAGCCCTAAATAATCTTCTGCTTGAGTGTGAACCATCTGGAAAGCCACTAAGTAGATTCAATGTCCTCTTTTCACCCAAGAAAAGCATGGTCTAGTTTAACTCCAGGCCTAAAAAACAAGCGGATCACAGCTCACCAACTACAGCACATCACTATTAGACCTCTAGGCTTCTCCTAATTTTCCCCAATAAAGTTGTAGCATATGGGATTACAGTGAAGAAGCTCTGGAAGTTTGTCTTCCTGGCTTTTCACCCCTGGTAGCTCAACATGGCCCCAGACAAACTACGGAGAGTAAACCTCAGCCACCCCGTGTCTACACGGAGATGAGAGTCATACACACCTTGTCGTGGTGTGATGAGTGGTAAATAAGAGCCTGCGTGTAAAAAGCACTTAACATGGAGTCTGGCATATGGCGGGAGCTTGATAAATCCCAGTCATTATTATTACCATAATATCTCTGCGCATAAATCTATCTGCAGCCCTGATTGTTTTCTTAGGACAGATGCCAATGGGTAAAATCGCAGTATCAAAGGGTGGTTCTTCATACATAAGGCTTAATTATCCCCCAGAAATTGTCAAGCAGTTTGTACATCCAACCCAGAGTCAGCAATCAAACGCAGCCGCAGGTGATGCCATCAAAGCTGTCTCACAAGCAGGTGACAGTAGAGATTTTATTATTCTTATTTATTTGGTGTGTGTGTGTGCTCGCGTGCACGTGCACATTGCACACACATGGAGGTCAGGAGACTTTTTGTGGCAGTTGGTTCTCTTCTTCCGCCATGGATGAAACGAAGGTCCTCAGGCCTGACTTCAAACCTTTAATCTAACAAGTGCCAAGATGCCAGCACTTTCTCTTCTTCCTTTTTTAAAAAAACATTGTACAGAGTCTCAAGTCGCCCCGAGTGACCCGGAAATCATTATATAGCCAAGTGCAACCTTGAGCTCCTTGATCCTCCTGCCTCCACTTTCTCCCATGTACTAGAGTTTCAGGCACACACCACCATACTTCATGTATGCTGTGCTGGGGATGACACCCAGGACTTCCTATATGTAAGGCAAACACTTCTCATCCGTGCACATCCTGACTCGTTAAACATCCTTTCCCTAGTGCCTCCCCAGGTGGAGGAAGACCCAGGTTCCTGGCGGAGCATTCCAAAGGCCTTGATTGAATGGCGAGAAGGAACGGACTCAGTTCTGCACTCCGTCGCTACAGCTGGCACGGTTTTGAGCTGGTTTTTTCTCCTCTGTGTCTAGTTCACTCTCTTCTCCAGCTGCTTGAAATAGAGATTATATGTGGGTGGTGTCTCCCTCTCATCTTTCCTGTAATCACATATGGAGAGTCATGTGACTATTCCTGATGATAACACCTATGGATATTTTTTTTCTTTTCTATGTCTGTATTACAGCCATGGTCTTCATTTACTACTATTGACATTTAATATTACATGTGTTATATGTTTGTGTGCAATGGGATATAGATTTAGCTCCGCCATAATCTTTCTGGGTGATCAAAGGTCAGTGGCTTTGCCGTCCCGGACCTCCTTTTCCTGACTGCAGCAATAAAGAACTTAGTCTACAACATCCCAGTATCTATGTCTCTATCACCATACCTTCCCCTACAGCAAAGTTCTTGATATAGTATAGACGTGAAATGTCCCCCGAGGGCTCATGTGCTGAGCCCTTGGTCCCCAGATTTTGGTGTTATTTGAGGAGATGGTGGAAGATTTGGAAGCTGGGGCTTAGCTAGAGGAAATGACCACGGAGGACATGTTAGTTAAGGTCATAGCTGGTCCCCTGTTTCTTCCTTGCTCTCTCATTCTAGTCTAGATGAATTGAGGAAGCCTCTCCAGCCCACACTCCCACTAGTGTTCTGCCTAAGAACATGGGGCTAAGAAACCGTGGGCCAAACCCTCTGGAACCATGAGCCCAAATAAAATACATCTCATGCATTCTTTGTGATGCTTTGTTACACCTATGCAAATGGAATGAATAGTCAGTCATTCCTCAACCTCATATTACTAATAATACTTAACCAAATAATGTTCTTGTGCTGGCTGGCATGGAGAGAGGGGCATTGTCCTGAGTATCAGAAGACATTCAGTAGCCTCCCTGATGTCTGCTGCACACTGACTTCCTACTTCAACATGTGAGAATATACCGAGACACTGCCAAAGACTCCCGCATTAAAGCTATCCCTCGCTGAGAATCCTGTGTGTTCTAGTTTCAGTCTGTGACCAAGAGGAGCGTGGGGAAGAATGGGTTTATTTGACTTATCCTTCCAGGCCATAGTCCATCACTGAAGAAAGTCAGAGTGGGAACTCAAGGCAGAAATCTGGAGGCAAGGGCCATAGAAGGACACTGTTCGCTGGCTAGATCTCCAGCTAGCTCTGTGGCCTTCTCCTTAGCTGGCTCATGTCAGCTGACTTTCTTAAGACATTCCAGACACCAGGACCACAGTGAGCTGGGCCCTCCCACATCAATTATCAATCAAGACATTGCCCTATAGATGAGTCTACTGGCCAGTCTGATCTTGGCAATTCCTCAGTTGAGAATTCCTCTTCCCAAGTCACTTTAGGTTTCTGTCGAGCTGACAATAAAGACTGCCCTGAGCACACTACTGTCTCCCTCAAGCTTGCAATGGTTGTTTCACGATCCTTTCCATCTCAAAATTCCAAAACTCCCCAGGACTGAGGCTGCTGTGAGCTTAGCCCATCTCAGGCTACCTACTTGAGAGGCCTTGATCATTCTAGGATCTTCCACCTTCTCAATTCCATTGGAATGACTAACTCAAGCCCCTACATCTATGCTATATCTCTTGGCTTGTCACATTGCGATGACAGGTGAGGCTGCCAAACCCCAGACTTAGAGTCTAGCTGACCCAGCCAACAGTCAGCAGTCTGGAGGAAACTGGTTTTTCTAAACTTGTTTCTCTTTCCTCTATGAAACATGGGTGATACCTCAAAGTCATTTAGGGGTGTTTACTTATAGAAGTATGCATATGTTTGGTGCCAAGGAGGAAGGAGAGTTCCAAATGGAAACTATTGCTTTCCTTTGTCCCTGTAGTATGTGATTACCACTGAGCCATTCCCCAGGTATCGACTCAGGGCTTAAGCCAAGCTTTCTTTTGATTCTGTTCTTTTGAGCCAGAATCCTGGGGTAGCTACTGAGGAGTGGGGTGGACAGGTGGTCTGCTTAGGCATCAGAGAAATACTATAAACCAGAATCGTGACTTTGGGTCTAGCTGAAAATATCACAGAATGCCAGGAGAAAGGAATCGCTTTAGCAGGTGTGTATGGAATCTGGCAGAGAGAGCTGGGCCTGGGCCAGGAGCCCAGAGCAGGCCTGAATGGCTTCTGTGTTGACTTCCCTGGGGCTGAGACCCAGGAGGGAGAGTGAGGGGAGACCTCTGGAGTAAATACACAACAGCCAGACAGTGGCAGATTTTTCCTTGGCCTCTCCATGTCTCTTATACAAGTGTGGCCAGCGTCTGAGGCCTTCACCAAGCCTTGTCTAGATCATCGGCTCCAAGAGGAGGTCCCAAAATAGCTCAGACTCTGGGCCCGCCTGGGAGAGACATAAAGATTCATTTACAGGGGAAGGTGACCGCTCCGAATATCTTGAGCAGACCAGTCTATGCTAATGCTTCTACTCCTTCAAATCTGGGATTTCTATAACCCGCTCCCGTCCTTGTCATTGCCAGCAGAAATGTCGGCATTATCTTAATTCCAGAATGGAAATTATTCCAATTTTGAGGGCATCATTTTAAAGTTGTCAAGGTCAATATTTTTAACAGCCTAGAAAGAAATTTTTCACAACTGGAAAATGTCTAAACAGGCTGTGCTTGAGATCCTGAGACAACTGGGGAAAATCGGGGGAGATGGAGGAATGTCCTGTGCTGGGCCCCTGTCCCATTACCAGTTTGTCCCAAATCAGGACACTTGCCTTAACCACTTTCAATCTGTGGTCCTCTATGTATGGATTAGTCGTTCACCTTTTGATTCGGACTTTATTATTGCTAATAAAGCAATTAATTCCTAAAGGAAAAATGGTCAATGAAAATAAGAAAAGCAAAATAAGTCATGCCTTAATAGCCTACACATTTTCCAAATGTTATTCCATTTCTGTCTGCATTCTTGTCATTCATTAGTCTCTGAGACCTGGCTACCGCCCTCCTCACTTACTGCCCCAGAGATGCTGGGGTCCACTTCCTTATGTTGTTCTTTTGGAAAACTACAACTCCCAGACTCCTCCTGGACTATGGATACCTGTGCACACACCTGCGCGAAGTATGGGACATCCTTCCCAGACACCCTTGCGCTCCCCGTTAAAAGGCAGGGCCACACGAGGCTCTCTCTCTCTTTTGCCTTTCCTCATGTGTCCTGCACGTCCCTTCCCGCCCTTCTGTGTTTCCCTCCCCCATTAAAGTGGACCCACGTGGGAGCCGCCGTGTCGTGTCTGTGTTTGTTCCGCCGTGTGTGTCTGTCCTGTGCCCCGTGTTCAAGAAGAACACCCCTGCATTTTTATTTTTTTTTAAGAAGAACACTTAAGTGGAGGGGAGAAACTTCCATAAAACTCATTACTTGGTCAGGAAGAGCGAAGAAGCTCCTCTTCAAGATTTCCCTATCAGTTTCCATCCAAGTGAATCGTCATTTCTACCTGATTAACTCTCCCGGACAGAAACCCCAGATTGAAGGAAGTGCGTGCGCGTGCAGGCAGGAGAATGGCTCTTCCAAGCGGAATCACAATCAGGCTTTGTCTTTGGCTTAAGGGGCCATTTGTTAGCACCTGGGGAGCTTTCCAGGCAGTGAGAAGATGAAATTAGCCAAGTGGACACCTCCGGACACCACTGCCCCAGATGCCAGCCTGAGAGGTCCTCGGGGAAGAAGTTGGAAAATCCCTATGATGGGCCCATCTCCTAGTCAGGAGCTGGGAAACACCACCACGTTCCTGTAACTCCGAAGCAGGATTAATTGATTGGTCTCATATGAACCTAAAAGCCGTTAAGAGCAGGGAGGATGAAAAGCAATTCAAATTGCTTTATTACGATTTTGTAGTAAAGTACCAGTTTA
This sequence comes from Microtus ochrogaster, assembly GCF_000317375.1. Lineage (NCBI taxonomy): Eukaryota > Metazoa > Chordata > Mammalia > Rodentia > Cricetidae > Microtus > Microtus ochrogaster. The sequence goes on from NC_022031.1 coordinate 48,262,465, forward strand.
GCCCTCAGCCCTACTGTGAAGCAGCGGGTTTCCAGATATTGACTGCACTGGCATGTGCTTCTCCAGGAGAGGAAATGCCTGGGTCTGCCGAGCAGAAACATCTGCTCAGCTCTCCAGCAGGCCTGTTGCTGGAGCTGGGGCGGGGGCTCCCCTCCAGGTGGTCACTGTAGGCAGGAGACAGAGGAAGCACCCCCCGAGGGGTGGGGGGGGGGGGTGTGGAGACTGTGGGTAGAGATTCCTCCTTTTTGTTTTCAAAAGAGCTCATTCACCGCCTGGGAGAGGGAATTATAAATGGTTTTCTAAAAGGGTCTGTGGACTTCCCATTGCAAAACATTGGCACAGCTATCATCGTAGCAATAACGATTGACTTCCCAAGCTTTGGGGTGGGAGGCACAGACTGCTTTACATATCTTAATTCACTTCATCCTCAAATGGTACCCCTTGCAAGACACCGCTATAATCACCCTTTTAAAAATGGAGAAACTGAGGCACACAGGAGCAGTAGCTTTTACAACCAGGCACTGTAGAAGCCAAGCTTTGATTCTAGCTACTGGCTGTAATTCTCCTGACCCTAATCTCTAGTTATGGGAATAGGTACCACCGTACATGCCTCTATCTGTACCGAGATGGCAAGTGTTGAACATTGAGGTGCCCGATTTTTAAATGGACAAAATACAGCTTGGAGTTATGAAGTGATTTGTTCGAGGTCACTTGGATAATAATTTGTTCAAGGTCACGAGGTCAGAGTCTGGTTTAACTCTAAATCAGGCTCTTACTGCTCTTGGGCTCCTGTTCCCTGACCTTCCAGTTTGGTCTTTGGCTAGGTTAAATGGAAAGCTAATATTGATAATAATAACTTAACCATCGTAATAGTTACCATTTATTGAGCACCTGTGACTTGTAAAGGTGTTTCTTAAGCATGAGTTTAATCCCAACAAATCTCTGCAAGGCTTTATTAACCCCCCCCTACACCAAAAAGAGAAACAGAAAAATCAGTTCCATATCTCCTCAGTAACCATGAACAAACCGGAGGGGAAATTAAGATGCCAATCCCACCTACAATAACATCAAAAGGACAAAGAGCTTAGGAAAAGCTGCTGCCAAAAGTGCAGGCAACAACCAAAAACTGTGTAAATTGCACCTTAACAAAATTAAAAACTTCTGTGCATCAAAGGAGGAAAAAGTCACAGGATAGAAGAAACCATTTGCAGGTGGCCAGGGAATGTGGTTCAGAATATGCAAAGAGCTCCTACAACTCAACAACAAAACCCAATTCAAATGGATTTGAATTAATTTTCCTCTCAAACGATGCATACAGATTTCTAATAATCACATAAACAGATGCCTAACACCACCAATCATTTAGGAAACACAGATAATCACCAGAGTGAGCTATTTCCGTATACCCATTACTTCAACAAAGTTATGGCAAAAATGATGAGCACTGAAAATTCTGAGAAAACAGCACCACTGTTCATGTGTTACAGATGTGAATGGCACAGCTATTCTACAAAGCAATATGGCATTGGCTCTCAACTTAGAGTTATCATAGGATCTACTGTTTTCAGTTTTGATACACACCCTCAAAGAAGTGAAGTGTCAGACTGGCTTTTATACACCATGCATACAGCATCGTTGTTTAGAGTGCAAAGAATACGAAAGCAACCCAACCACCCATGAAAGTATGAGTAGATAAAAAAAAAAAAGCAGTAGATTCATCCAAAGAGATATTACTCACCCTAAAGATAACATGAGGCTCTGGAACATGCTACTATATGGGTAAACTCTGAAGACACTATGCTGAGAGAAGTGGGACAATGAAGGTCAAATACTGTAGGCATCCACCTACATGAAATACCTAAAACAGCCAGACTTCCTGTCTCGACAGGAAGCAGAAAGATGAGAGATGGGAGGGGAGCCAGGAGGCTGCTGGTTAAAGGATGCAGAGTGTGCTGGCTTGAATAAAAATAACCCCATAGGCTCAGAGGGAATGGCACTATTTAAAAGGATTAGGACCTGTGGACTTGTTGAGCAAGTGTGTCACTGGGGGTGGGCTTTGAGGTTTCAGATGCTCAAGCCAGGCCCAATGATGCTCTTCCTGCTGCCTTTTGATTCAAATGTAGAACTCACAGCTCCCTCTCCAGCTCCACGTCTGCCTGTGCCACCATGTTCCTGCCAAGTGGATAATAAACTAAACCTCTGAAACATTGAAACATAAGCCAGCCCCGATTAAATGTTCTCTCTCTTATAAAACTTGCTACAGTCATGGAATCTCTTCTCAGCAATAGGACTTTGACTAAGACACAGAATTTCAGTTCAAGACAATATACTTTTAGGCTGAAGGATGACGATAGCTACATACATTGTAGTATAAATGAATTAGTGCCACTCAGTGATGTGCTTTTTTTAAAAAAAATACATTTTTACATTTACAAATCTGGGTGTGTCTGTTTCTGCATATATATATATATAATATATTATACATATACATATATTGTACACTCACATAAACTGGTTCATATGGCATTTAGAAGACAACCCACAGGAGTCAGCTCTCTGCTTCTGCCTTGTGAGTTCTGAGGATTGAACCTAGGCTTAGTGTTGTGTCTCTCCCCACTGAGCCATCTCACCAGTGCCAAGAATAAATGATATGCATTAAAATGTCTAAAATGGTTTCCTGTTATAGACTCTCCCCATCGTCACTCCAAAAAAAAAAATAAAATAAAATAAAACTGAGGAACTAAAATGAGACTTTTGCCTAAGATCACACATTGGGCATGTTCCTGGCCCAGTCCACACTAGAATTATCAGGTTCCTACAGCCTAGACTTGTGTTAATGCCATACTTAAATATGAAGCAGCTTGAACAAGATGAATTGAACTTATCACTTGTCATTGCCCCCTCCCATGAAAGCAGAAATCCTCCCCCCCCCCTTTTTTTCCAAAGACAGGGTTTCTCTGTAGCCTTGAAGCCTGTCCTGGAACTGGCGCTATAGACCAGGCGGGCCTCAAACTCACAGAGATCCGCCTGCCTCTGCCTTCCAAGTGCTGGGATAGAGACATGCACCACTACCCGCCGGTAAGAAATTCACACTTAAAGTATGCAATAAGTAGGTGTGATAGTGGGAGTAGCAACAGCCCCTCTCCAGGCCCTGAGACCTGGGCAAGAGCACATTTCACTAAGGTAGCAAGGCCTCCCCTCTAGCTCTGAGAATACCCCAAATTCTACAGTTCATCAAACTTCTTATAAATTTTTCACAAAATTAAGCTAAAACTAAAATCTCCAGGCCCCAGTGGTCTTGCCGCTCAATACAGCAAAATCAAAGTCACCACCTGAGCCAGCTTATTCTCATAGCATGTATGCTCCTGTCCTGTGTTCTACAATATTGCTTTCAGTAGGAAACCTTGCTGGTTTCCTTATTGCTAGTCAACGTTATCAGAAATCTTAGCTAGGAAATACTTGCAATAAATTAAAATATTAAATTTCCAATTATGTTTCCCTTTCAGCATTCAGGAGGAAAAAATCAGGATGCAGCCTCATGTATAAAGTGGATTTTAATTGCTCCATTTTTTTTCCAGAACAACCTGGATATGGTTATTGATCTTCCTTAAACCAGGTTTAAGTGTTTGGAACAATGGAAATGGTTTCTCCTCTCCCGTTTCCACTTAGTGTCTTCATACCTCACATCCATTAAGAACACATGCTCACTCTAAAGGGCATTTCTGCCATCCAAAGTCAAGATGACTCGGTGTATAAAGGCACTTGTCAAACCCGACAGCCTGAGTTCAAGTCCCGGTCCCCTAACCTCCACAAGCTCACTGTAGCGGGTGCACAGCCCTGATTGTCTCCCCCTGAGAGACAAATAGGAGTAAATATAAAGGTAAATAAATGAAAAGAGTCTGTTTTTAAATTCCAACGCTTTCATTGAATGCAAAAGAGAACGAAATATTTATGTGCCCTGCAATTCCAACCAGCTATTCAACCAACTTTACCCTGAAGGTGGGTAGTTGTCTGTCCTTGTCCAACATGTCCAAAGACTTGAAGTAACTCTGAGTCTAGGGACATTTCACCCCCCAAGACTGTTTATAGCAGGGAGAAATGCGGAACACTCAAAGGTTTGGCAAATCCAAAGCTGTAGGCTATTGTAATTGCCTTGACGGGTCACCAGTCTAGGGTTAGTAAACCCGTCTGGCAGGTCAGTTATTCCAGGGTCCCGGAGAGGCGCTATCTGTAAGATATGAGCTAGAAAAGAGGAAGGAGGCCAAGCTGGGATTCCTGTCGAAGCCTCAGTTTATTAGAGAAGGGGTACAACTTATATAGGGTATGGAGTTGGGGAGTGGGCACAGGGGTCTGAGCTCTTGCCACGTGGTTCATGTTGGTCACGTGGTCCGTGTTGGTCACGTAGACAGGAGGTTATCTTCGGTCAGGTCACTGTAGGCCAAGGAGTCACGAGTTGCCACACCTAGTTCCCTAGGTAGTTTGGAGTGTGAAGTGGGTTCTGCTAACAGATAGCTCTCCATTAACAGCCAATTTGGGTGTGGGGTAGGCTCTGTCAATAGAACTATTCCTAACACAATTATTTTAGGAGGAAATTGGCTCCTAACAGGCTATTGCTTGTGTCTACTGCTACTGAGCATGGTCTTGGATTGGTATTGCTGACAGATCAGAGAAACAGCATCTGAATGAGCCACCCAATCTGTTTCTCATAAGTTCCCAGAGAACACAGTTCATTTCTGCCCTGAATAGGAAAGGGTTCGAGAACATGAAACCAGCAGCCTTCCTCAGAGGTGTATGATCTTTTTTCTGTACTTGCCAACTTCTGCAAAGGGAAGGGTATTGGGTGGGTACCTTGAAACTGTTCTGCCCTCATGCTCACGCCCTTCTCCATGAACTGTAGTACGACTAATAAGAAACCAGAAACAGATATTGGGGTTCAAGCTGAAGATCAGAAAAGCAAAGCAACCAAGCCACTAGAGAGTTCTTGCCTCTATCAAGGCTCAGACAAACAAAGGGGGTGATCCTGTCCTCATCGGGCCTGCACACTGCAATGCTCTCCACCATACCTCAGAACGTAGAATGAGACCCTGAGCTCCTGTCTTATATTCCTCTCTAATGCTGGGATTAAAGGTGTGCACCATCACAGCTCCGCCTTTATGGCTAACTAGCATGGATGCCAAGATTAAAGGTGTGTGCCACCACTGCCTGCCCGTATGGCTGACTAGTGTGGCTAACTTTGCACTCTGATGTTCATGCAAGCTTTATTTATTAAAACACAATAAAATATCACTGTAATGAACTACCCTCTCTCCACCCATTCTTAGAAAACTATCCGTACCCCACCCAACTTCTAATAATGTGTGAGTTGCCTTAAAAATTAGTAATGTTTGGCAAGCACATTTGATTTATACAAATAGAACAGTATTTTTGCATATTTCTCCTAAAAATCCGTTACTTTTTTTCAAGCCAAAAAGGGCTTTTGAACCCTTTATAATCTTATAATCCATACAATCTCTCTTACCATTGCTTAAACAAAAATTAATACATTTATGATTATAGTTAAAGAATGCCAATCAGAGTGCTGGGAACCAAGAATTGGGGAAATGAATCTTTGGAGCAATAAAGATCTCCAGAGCAATAAAAATACTCTGTATACTGATGCTGTGTACATGGCTATATTCTCTGTATTGATACTGGTGGTTATGTGGCTATGTTCTCTGTATTGATACTGGTGGTTATGTGGCTATATTCTCTGTATTTATACTGGTGGTTAGAGGGTTGTTTGTATTCATTTTATGTACATTTGAAATGCACACAGAGCTTTATATGTACATGTATATATGTATATAGATTATACCCCAATGCATCATTATGTTAATATTATACTTCAATAACTTTTTATTTAAAAATTAAATGATGACGTATTCACTAGGAATTTTTAAGCAGGTTCGTAGCTAAACATGCTAGATTTATTTCACCTTTCTCCTTCCTGTGACAAACCTAAAATGAAAGAAAAGCATGGCAACAAGACAAACGAGAACGGAGATTTCACAAACAGACTTCAGTACCCAGCAGAGTAGAGAAGACTGCAAACCTTGTGGCCACAGATGAAAGAAGCAAAAGCACAGGAGGTCAATGGCGGCTTCCCTCACAAGACCTTGGGTAGGGGGAGAGACACTTAGCATTTGGAAGCAGGATAAAGTACAGAAATGAATAAAAAATTGGCTGGGAGCATCTCCAGCGAGGATTGGGACTCTAGTCCTCTTTTGTGTGGGTAGCCAGGGACTCATCCCTTTTCCATCCTTCATCCGCTGCATCCCAACTCAGGGACAAGACTCAGCAGAGAACTGGTTAAGACATCAGACTGAGCCATTCCATTTACCTCCTGAGCTATCAACTTCGGCCCACTTCACACCCCAGACTTCTATAAGGAAAAATATACACACACAAACTCTGCAGCTCCCAAAGGTCAGGCTTCCTTGGATCCCTGGGCTCAACCCCCACCGGGTTAAAAGCGGTGCGCGCGCACACGCAGAAGCAGGGGTGGCTTCCACACGTGGCACCATTTTAAACTGGGACAGTGGAGGAAATCATGAAAAATCACCATCACGGCTTTTTCTTTAAAAGAATTAAAACCAATAATTTTTTTTAATCTTGGGAAATTGAAATAAGGCTGCAGAAAACATAAGGAAACTGACTTTAACTTTTTTACGTTCCGCAGCATTCGGACACCAGAAGACAGCCGGTCCAATGATGAGCTGGTCCTCTTCTTCTGCCTCTGGGTGCCAGAAATCAAACACAGGCCAGAAAGCTTGGTGAAAAACACCTTTGCGAAATGTGCCATCTTGCTGGCCCAGAAGGTTTATTTTTTAAAAGCACCCTGGTGCTGGGTGTGAAGGCTCAGAGGCAGGTGGAGCTGAGGAATCTCAAGGCCAGCCTGGTCTACTGAGGGAGTTCCAGGACAGCCAGGGCTGCACACAGAGAACCTGTTTGAAAGTAAATTAATTAATTAAAAATAAAAGCAAAAACAAAAACAAGACAGACAGAAAGAAAGAAAGAAAGAAAGAAAGAAAGAAAGAAAGAAAGAAAGAAAGGCAGAATTCTGTTCAATGGTTGTAAAGGTATAAAACATTGCACCCATAAAACAAAGCTATGAAAGGGAAATAGAAGGGAGGGTTTTTCTTTATTGAAAATTGTGTTAGAAGAGAATTTTCTGTCTTTAAAATATGTCAATATTTAATATAAGTACTGGAGTAAGGAAAATTAGAAGTGTTCAGGTAGAAAAACTACATAGCCAAGCATGGCTGTGCACTTTGGAGGCACACAGGTGGAACTCTGAGTTTGAGGCCAGGCTGCTCGTCGTAACAAGTTCCAGGCCAGGCACGTTGACCCTATTTCAGAAAAAAAACTAAATTTAAAAAAAATAATACAATGAAATTTTCACATAAAGAAAGAAAAACACATGAAAACTGAGAAGAAAATCAACCAGGAAGAAAGTTCTGAAAAAGGAAACAAAAGTCAAGAAGAAATGGGAGAAAGGGCACAAACCTTGAGGGGGAAAAAGCCCGTGTATGAACGGGACGAGAGTGGAAGGAACTCTGACAGTGCTGATTATCCTGAAATTTCAAGGCCCTGGAGGCAGACATAAAGTACAGAAACCTCTAGAAATAGATTACAGGTCACAGAGCAGGGAGGCACACAAAAAGGATTAGACCTCTCAGCAATAGCATTGATTTTTCAGTCAGTGGAGCACAGTCTTGACATTTGTGAGAAAATTCATAATGTAAGAATTTTATATCAAGTCAAGTGTGGCGGCACAGGCCTGAAACCCCAGCAGTCTGGAAGTGAAAATGGGAAGATCAGGAGTTCAAGGTCACCCTCTGTGTGCCAGCTTCAAGGCCAGCTTGGACTACACGAGAACCTACCTGGAAACAAACATACACACAAACACACACATACACACACACACATACATACACACAAACACACATACATACATACACACACATTCACACATACATACACATACACACATACATATACATACACACACATATACACACACACACAAAATCATACCGATCTACATTATCACTCAGAGCAGAAGGAAAATAGACAGGTTTTTGTACATGCAAAACCTCAAAACGTTCACCTCTTAGACACCTTAACCCAGGAACTGCTAAAGGAGGTGCCCCAGCAAAAGATTGTATTAGCAAAAATGAATGTCAAATGTTTAGGAGAGAAAACACAAACACTGGGGAGTGACAGAGAATTCTTTATGCCTACCCAGCCAGCACACACAAGCGACTGGAGCTGACCTGGGATGAGCACACTCTGAATAAGAATTCTCCAGAAGGAAAAAAATCTACAGTAGGGTCCAATCTTATCTTCTTAAGCACTTATAATATGTACTACTGGGGATTTGAGCTATCTGTTACTATGTTCAGAAAATTTTTCTTATGATAGGTAAATAGGAAATTAATGAAAAAACTGAAGCCATTGTTAACCACAAGTAAAATGAAACTGTCATATGGAAAAAATCTATAGTACTTGCCTGGGCTGTGTACTGTTTGTGCCCTTGTGACGGTGTCACTTTGTCTTCAGATTTGGCACCAAATTGTTATGTAATTGTATTGAAAGCCTGAGAGATTAAAAGGGGAAGAAATAGTAATCTGATATATAATACCAAAAACTAACACTATATGCATGTTGTGTAGATTTCATAGAAACATCATAGGAAACAGCTAGGATTTCACACAGCTTCCTTTAACGGGTGGAACAAGGCAGGAAGAATTTGGATAAAGAACTATGCATTTTACATAAGCCTGTAGATGACTTTATTTTCAAACTGCATATGTGCTTTCATGTGTGAGTGTGTCCGTGTGTATGCATGTGTAAGGGTGTCTTTGAAGGCCATAAGAGGGTACTGGATCCCCCAGAACTAGAGTTAAAGGCATTTGGGGGCCACACAATGTGGGTGTTTTCAAGAGCAACATGTGCTCTTAGCCTGTGAACCATGTCTCCAGTTTCAGTCTGCTAGTTCTAAATACTTCTTTTCCTACATCCAAAGGGTAAAGAATATTATTACAGTATTTAACTCTTCACAATTCTGCCTGAGCAGAAGAGGACATAGAAAAATGAGTAATATATCACTGTTTGATAAACTGAATTAAGAGCATATCATTTGAGAAACACATAGAAAAAGGGTAAGACGCAGGGGCTGACTCTTAACTCCACAGTTAAGAGTTCTTGCTTCTACTGTAGAAGACTGAAATGGGGTTCTGAGCACCCAGATAGACATATTACAGCTCCAGAGAATTCGATACCTGCTCTGTGGGTGCCTGCAAGCGCGCGCACACGCATGCACACACACACACACACACACACACACACACACAGCTTTTTTAAAAAGAGAGAAATAGAGGACAAAAAGATGGCTCCGAAGGTAAGAGTACTTGCTGCTCTTCCAGGGGACCTTAGTTCTATTCCAAGCCTTACACAGCACTCACAACCACCTGTAACTCCAGCTCCAAGGGATCGAACAATTTCTTCTTTCTTCTGAGGCACCAGGCATGAATGTAGTGCATATATATACATGCAGGAATGCACACACATATTATGGAAAATTTTTAATCTAAGGAGATTGAAATAAAAGTAGTTAACTCAAGGGGAAATTTTAATTAGCTAATGCTGTGTAGTAAATCTTCTATGATTTCTATGACTTACATATGATTAAATCTGAAGTTTGTTCTCCATGTCCTAGCCATCAGTGTTAAACAGAAAGCAAGAATTACCACTGAAAGTTTCACTATGTCCACAAAATAGGATCAAATCACACGTTTTTTAAAAAAGAACTTTATTAGGCCAGGTGTGGTGGCTCACACCTTCAATCCCAGCACTGAGGAAGCAGAGGCAGACAGATCTCTGTGAGTTCAAGACCACCCTGATCTACTAGTGAGTTCCAGGGCTTCTCAGTATGACTTTGTCTTAAAAAGAAAAGAAGGGAAGAAGGAAAGAAGAAGGGAAGGGAGGGAGGGAGAGAGGAACAGAGGAAAAAGAAAATTATGTCACATAATGATAATATTCTTAACAGTTACAAAGTATGTGTAGAGGCCCAAAAATGTGAGCCTGTTCCACGCTGACCAAAGGTCAGAGGGTTGGACCTTTGGTTCCTGCAAGGTTATTGTCCTTCTACATCAAAACAAAGGTCCCACTTAGTTGTGAATCAGAGAATTCTACTCTCAAGGTTATTGTTAGCAGGTGTGGCTAATAGCCAGCCCTGTACTCCAGGAATAGAGAAGTAGATCTGTTCCTACCTCAAACAAGAGTCTAAGGACCCAACTAACTCTCTTTATGGAAATAACTTGGGATTCCACCAAGGGAGTGGTTTGCCTACAGAATGTTTTGGTCTAGGGTACGAACGTGATTTGTTTTATTCTAGCAACAGAATGTTTAACGATGGGGCATAAACTTTCCAGCCTTCATAGCCTCCCAAGGGTCCTACACTTCTGCCTCCTCTGGTCTCCGGCAAAGTAGATGAAAATGGGGATTCTGTTTACTACGGCAGCATAGAAGCTGCAAGAGCATGAAGGGACGTTCCGTTACAGTGAACGCTTCCAAAGGTCCTTGAGCTCACCCATAACTCATAACTCAGCCTCTTCCCCCAACCTTTCTTCCTTCCCAGGAGAAAACCAAACCAGCTGGGAGTGTTTGCACCAATAAAAACCCATCTCGTAGCCAGCATCCTTCCAGTCTCTAAGGATTCCTCCTAAGGGCTTTCCAGTGCACACCTCCCAGGGCAGGCAATGTGCTAAACCAGCTGTGTAACAGGAGAGGTTCCCTGTCCCCAGAGACTTGGGACAAGCTCCTGCGATGTGTATGATGTCCCCATTAGCCGAGCAGTCTGTTGTGGGTGCGCTTCCTCGTATTTCCCATCGTCCACTGTTCTTTAGCTGCCGGTCTGCCAGAGTCTCCAAGCACCCGCTTTCAGAAATAAAGGAGAAAAGTGCTGCTCTTAAGCCTGCCTTCCCAAGGACTACGTGTCACAGAAGCTTGTCCCCATCCATTATCAGGGAGACCTAGCTCGCTGTCTCCTGAGATTCCCATGCCGAGTCAGCCGCGAGGGGTGAGTGAGCGGAGCAGGGAGAGCTGGAAGGAAGTCACTGACTCCAAGTCCCAGTGTCCCAGGGGGCATGAGAAAGAAGTCATGGTGCAGCTGACAAAAACTGGGTCGAGAAAGCACTTGAATCCTGCATTTGCCATTTAGTTAATACCTGTCTTTGGACAACTTCCAGAACTTCTTCCTCCTAAGAGGTTATTAAAAAAAAAAAAAAAAACCCTCCAAACTATCCAAGGACAGAACGCATGGCGTTGATGGAGCCCTCAGCACAGGGTCTGGCTCATGGTAAATTGCAACTCGTGTCTTCTGTGAGTTAATTTCTGTCCCCAAGAGAGGACAGAGGCTGAGGGTGGTGGACAATGTTCTCCTGATCACAGGTGTCCTCACTCACTGAGAATCCCATCTCCCAGGCTCTAGGTTCTTCCAAGTGTAATTATACCCACACCGACTAGTGTTGGGTCAGGGCCTGCACCATTCAGCAAGGTAACTACCAGCTATATGTTGCTACCAAGCTGGTCCATGCTGAGATAGAGTATAAAATCCACTTTAGGTTTCCTATCAAGAGTTGGTATGAATAAAAGAGCAAATTATCCTTTTATATTACTTCCGTGTTACAGTGATAATATAGCTAGCTCATGTTCATGTGTTCTGAATCCATGGATTCCACCAACTGTAGAAGAGTTCTTCTGACAAAATCATCTCCTATTGACTGCACAGACCTCACATGCCAGTGAGACCTGTTTCCCTTCTGCCTTCTAGTCTAAAGCCATAGCTTTTGATGATGGAGTATTCAAGATTCCATCAGTAGAGAGCAGCCCTCAATAAACATCCATTCTGCTGGCACCTTGGGCTTGGGCTTCCAGTTCCCAGACCCATGAGAAGTCAATTTTTGTTTTTATGAAGTTACTCAGTCTTGAGTATCTTGTTGTAGCAACACAAACACTGGACTCAGCTCACATAAGTCAGGAGAAGAATATAGTCAGGAAACCAGACAGTCTCACGTGGATCCCATGAACACAGATAACAATGACTGCAACAGATCACATGCTCGCCTCCTGGTGTGGAAGAACCTTAACAAAGGGGCTGGCTCTGTGACTGGGTGTCACTGAGCTTGGAAGCTTGAGGACCTACATTTAATTGGCCTGAGGCCTTAAGAACTGCAATATCATCGCATGTGGGCCTGAAGGTCAACCTGGTAACAGGTGAGCATCCCAGAACATCTCATGCTCCTGTCTCACATGCTCTCAACAGAGATCAAGGATCCAGATACCCTCCCAAAGGAATTCTCATACATCTCAAGCCCTGGGCTGGATGAGAAAACTGGAGGAGTCAGCCAGAAGACCAGAGAGATACCAGAAGAACACTTCAAAATGCTGAGTCCATCTTCAGGTTGAACCAGCCTCAGCCAGGTTCTAACATGGACTCAGAAAAGTTCTCAGAGAATTCTATTCCCAATGTCTTTTCAAAATATGACAATGGCTAGAACCATCTGTGGGCTCACCATGTCCAAGAGATTCCTTGAAGTCCCCTTCAATCTCTTAGTCTAAAAAGTCTCTTAAGTAGGAGTAAGTGAAATCTAAGATAGACAACAAAACCTATTATCCAAAGGTGAACATTCTCTAAGACTATGTGTCCTGTCCTTCAACAAGTTGCAGTGAGAAAGCTTTTATGAGATAATTTCTCTGGTTTGCCAGCTGAAAATGTGACATCTGCTCTTACCTCCATGAAGTACAATTCAATGCACTGGAGTGTGCTGCCACCACCCCATTTTAGGTGGTGCTGGGGATTAAACCCAGGCCTCTGGTTGCTGAGGCCATCCCTCTGACCACTGATCTACAGCCTCAGCAACAAACAAATGAACCTGAATACAGGAGGTACATGCAAAATACAAGAGATTGAGAAGGCAAGATACTGACTTGGACTTATGCCATACCCTACACTTGTACTGTTTTCAGGCTTTGGCATGGAAATCAAGATTTGCAGCTCATTCTTGTGCCTCTACACACATGGTCTTTCTGAACACATGTATTCTGTTACCAGCTGTGTGAAAACTCCTAGTAGGCTTCATTGAGACAGCCCACTCGCTGAGTATAAATTATTTTACTATTTTATTTGAAATGTTCTGGTTTCGGTTTTAGATAAGATCTCAGGTAGCTCTGGCACCTTTGAGTTTACTGTGTGGTAGAACATGACGTTTGACTCTTGATTCTCCCGCCGTCTCTGCCCTTTTCTCACCAAGGGTTGTGATTGATTGTGTGTACCGCCACGTTTCAGAATTATGTGCCTTTTCAAGTGTTATATGACCATCACAAAGTCATACGCTTTAGTTAATTTAATACAATTTGAAGTTATCTTATATAACCTCGTAAGCCCCTCTCTTGAGAACTAAATGCTTCCTGAAACTTTTCATGATCTCTGAGTTTCAGGTCCAGCACTTATTCCTGGTCATCCAGCACTGGTCAGTAGTTACCTTGCTGAATGGCGCAGGCCAGGACCCAACACTGGTCAGGGGTTTACTGTGCCCTAAGTACTTTCCCCACTGTGGTCAACCCCTGATAAGACAGAACTTAAGAGAGGAAAGGTGTTCTGAGTTTTAGGGGTTTTTTTTTTATTCTCTCTCACACTTTAAGGCTACAGTCTATCATGTCAGGGAAGGCCACATGGCATCTGTAGTCAAGAAGGAGAGCACTAACAGAAATGGGGCCAAGCTACATGAATACCTCAAGGCCTGCCCCAGTGACCCACTTTCTCCAGCACAGCTCCTCATCCTAACGATTCCACAAGGTTCCAAGCAACACCTCCAGTTGGGGACCAAGTATTCACATGAGTCTAAAGGGTGGCATTTCACATCCCAACCACAGCACACAATTGCTCGCTTTTTGACTTTGGAAAGACGTGGGACAGGACAGTACAAAGAGTTCTATGATGTGGGGGAAATTAGCATTCTGAGTCATATTATATTATCTACACAGTGGGAGTGATAACACCTCTCTAATAGGGTGATTGTGAACATGAATTAACAACCTCAGAGTCAAAGGCCTGGCACAGCACCATACCAGCCAGGAAAACATGGGCCCCAGTTGTAAAGTTTCGTGTCACTTTAAATGGATTGAACAGTAAAGCATGACATCTTGCTTGCAAGAGGGAAGAATGAATGTAAGTATATTTACTACAAAGGGTCAAAAATAAAGGGTGTCCAGGGCAGAGTGGGCTTTCTTCACACTCTGTCTGCCACAGAACCATGTCCTCAGGAGCTCCTGGGAACTGGAAGAGCAATCCGTAAGAGTGCTTCTGCTGTCTTCCACCTCCGCCCTCTGTAGTGCTATATGCTGCATTCCTCTCCTCACACCCACAGCAAGTGGGGAACATCAGGATGTATAAAGCATGTAACACCCCAGAAGGAGGATGACGTCAGACAGAGAGGTGGGGTTAAGCTTTTGTACGTGGTGAGGCTTTCCCCACTCTTCTCCCATAAGAATAAGACATTCACAGACTGGAACATGGGGAAGGAAAGGAACTTCAAATACAAATAAAAATGAAATTCCTTCAGAAAAAAAAAATAAATAAAAAAAATAAAGGGTGTCTAGGGCTTGGTAGAGGAGATTTCTAAGGAACTTCATTACGGTAGAAACGTTCATTATTATGTTTTGTTGGTTTTCCATTTTGTGGTACAATGGCAATAGACTTTATTGTCCCTTTTCTTTCTTTTCAATCATCAATTGTTTATTCCTGGGACCAAGCTTAGTGGTTATCAATATCATCATCACTTTAAAGTGACTTAGGTGGAGTTGCAGACATGGCTCAGTGGATAAAGTGATTAATGTGCAAATCTTCAGACAAGATTCACATACCCAGCATCTACATCAATGCTGGCTGAATATGACCAGAGGCTTATAATTGGTATCATCAAATTTCTTATTTTATTTAATATAATGTTTTAAGATAGGACCTCATGTAGCCCAGGCTTGTCTCAAGCTTAGTCTATATCTGAGAATGAGTGTGAACTTCTGATTCTCTTGCCTTAACTTTATAAATCCTGGGATTAAAGGTATTCACCACCATGTTCCAGTTAGTACAGTGCTGTAATGTGGGAATCCTCCTCTGTATGCTGTGATTACCATTTATTAATAAAGAAACTTCATTGGATCTATAGCAGGGCAGAGTAGAGCTAGGCAGGGAAAACTAAATTGAATGCTGGGAGAAAGAAGGCAGAGTCAGGAGATGCCATATAGCCGCCAGAGGAAAGAGATGCAAGCCGCTAGCTGGAACCTTGCCAGTAGGCCATGAGCCTCATGGTAAAATATAAAATAATGGAAATGAGTTAATTCTAGATAAGAGCTAGCTTACAATTTGCTTAAGCTATTGGTCAAACAGTGTCGCAAATAATATAGTTTCTGTGTGATTATTTTGGGAGTCTGGGCAGCTGGGAAATGAACAAGCAGCCTCCTACAAGAGTGCAGGGAATCAAACCTGGGGTTTCATACATTTGAGATAAACACTCTACAACTACATCCCCAGCCCCCATTTTCCTTCCTAAATGTTCCAAAACTCAGTATGAGAAATGAGTTCTGGCTTGGACCTGTCTCAAAGACTTTGTCTACAGGTTAGGAAAGCACACACAGGCATACTGCATTATCCTTTTCTGTTCAGGATCAAGGTGCCCAGATGCTTTGCAGTGAAAAGGCTGCATGGTGTGTCCATATGCTATCCTCCCCCTCAACCTCTTGCTCTTCCGCCTGGCTACCTTAGCTCCTCCCTGACCACAGAGCATGCTTACACTTACTTACTCTGGAATGTTCTTTTACAGGTCTCTGTTCAAATATCTCTGAGCCCTACCCTGTCCATCAGATATAAAACTACAGCCCCTGACACTCCAATTTCTGCGTGCCTTAGCAGGTGTTTATATCCATACAGAGCCCATAAGAGGAAGACTTTGCCCAGTTTTCTTACTGCTGTGTTCCTGACACTCAGGGCAGTTTCTAGACCACTCTAGGGACTTAAGATGTAAGTATGAAAAGAGTTACAGAATATCATCACCACCACCATCATGAATGTCATAGTAGTAAAATGTTTCTGAGTGCAGTCAAATCATGCCTACACCTCTAAAGCAGACCCCAAGCTCGAACCTGTCTGGTCAACACTGCTCAGGCCTTGCCCTGATCTCATTTTCCACATCAACTTCTGCATTATCCACTTTTCAGGTAGGAATCAGTGGAGTGGTGTATCTTGAGGTTATATACACATATACAGTAAGAGGTAGGAGCGCCAGTACCATGGGGAATACTGACACTGTGATATTAACAATAGTGGTGTTTGCTGAGAACTCAGAATGAATCAAGCACTAATTTATCTACCAAGCGATCAGTTGTTATTATTGCTATGATGTAAATGTGTTGGATGGTAGAGTTTCTCCTAGTGAAACTAGGGAAAAGACAAGAACCATGGCTTAGCAGTGCTCTGAATGAGGGCTATGCCCGTTACATCCTCTGCCACCTTAGAAGTCCTGCATCCTCCCCAAGGATGCTGATGTCATTCTTCTTTCTCTTACATTTTCATACCCTATCACTAACTCCCCATCCAAGCTTCAAAGTGGAGCATTTGTTTTCAGTTGTATGAGAACCCTTATTGGGAATCCATCAATGCTGGTTCTGGTATATGTTAGACAGGAAGGAGGTGAGCAGAGGAAGTGTGAGTGGTTGTCCATTATATATGCTACAGAGAAAAAAAAAACATGCTTATGCAATTCTTGAATGTAAGGTATCTCTGTGTTGGGAGCATAATCAGAGTCTTAATATTGCTCTCCCGCCTGTCTCTCTCTCTCTTTCTGTGTATGTGTTATATGTTTATGGTGTGTGCGCCCATGTACACATACATCTGTATCTCCCTGCCTCACTCCTTCTCCATGAAGTAAGAGTTTACAATTTTTTGTTATACTGATAAACAATAAGGCCCAGCAATCCTCTTCCCACTCACCACAGTGCTGAGGTTATGGGCTGGACATACGTTGGAGCCACAACCTGCTTATTCTCTGAGTTCTGGGTCTGACTGCTGGTTCTTACTCTTATACAGCAAGATTTCTCAACTGCTGAGCCATGTCTGCTTTTCCTGAATCCTCCCCTCTGAGGGGAAAGAGGTGTCCCTGGTAAAATGAGAAAATGAATAAGATGCATTTCAAAGTCTT
Source organism: Microtus ochrogaster (assembly GCF_000317375.1). Lineage (NCBI taxonomy): Eukaryota > Metazoa > Chordata > Mammalia > Rodentia > Cricetidae > Microtus > Microtus ochrogaster. The sequence goes on from NC_022031.1 coordinate 48,279,762, forward strand.
CCTTTTCTTTTCTTCATAAACAGAAGGCAGGACCCTGAACCTGAGCACATCCTCCATTCAGATGGCTGCTCCAGATTCTCCTGAAGAGCTCCTTATTGAGCATCCTTCACAGAACTTGTGTTCTGGGATGTCTTCATTCAATCCTCCTTAGCTAGATAGAGAGCTTCCAGGAAGGCTGTGATGACTTCGTGGTGTGACAAGAATTCTCAAAGTTTCTATCTTATTCAAACTGAGATCATGAAATTAAATGAACAACTTACTGAAGCAGAATTTCTTTGAACCATTAGTCCTTATTGAGAGTTTGACATTTTCCAAATAAAATTAACATCCATCCAGGTGACTGCAGAGCTGTTGTCATCACAGGCACGTGATTATTCTGTTTGAAAAGATCACCACAAACCAACTCTTGTAAGGGTCTGCGTAACTGAAATAATACTGTCATTTGTAATGACCGTGGGAAAATAGTAACTCTGTCAACAGGGCTATGTGATTAACTCATATGTATCTCACAAATCAAAGATATAGCCTGGCATGGGAAAGTACACCTATAATTTCATCACCAGGACAGTGGAGAGATGGATTGGGCATGGCGCTAAAGTAGAGCCTTTCTCAAAAACTCAGAGAGAGATGGATGGTCAGTCCTAAATGGGCTATCTCTACTGAACCCTTTGCTCCCAAGCCTCAAGGACAATCACTGTGGAAAAGGGCATGGAAAAAGTTACAGATGCAGAGCTGATGGATGGTTGCAAGGGAACAGTGTTTTCTGGACACACCACGACACTGCACATAGACACTCATGGCAGTTGTTGTAACAAGGATAAGACTTGTACATGCTCGGGACAGATAAAAATCCCAGCCTGAAGAGGAGAGGCATGCAATAAGTCTCACCCCTAGGTAGGAAGCAATTGGAAGATGACAGTTGCTGAGGAGAGCTGGGTTTTTTTCTTGCGATCCTTGGTAGACTCACCATGCTTTAGGGCAGTGGTTCTCAACATATTGAATAGTCTACATATCAGGAGTTTACATTACAATTCATAACAGTAGCAAAATTGCAGTTATAAAGTAGCAGTGGAAAAATTTTATGGTTGGGGGGTCACCACAACATGAGAAACTGTGTTAAAGGGTCGCAGCGTTAGGAAGGTTGAAAGCCACTGGTTTAATGGAAAGCCACACATCCAAGAGTATATTGGCAGTACAGACTGCTTTTGCTGTGTTCAAGAAAGTGGGGGACAAGCGGGGTGGTGGTGGCGCACACTTATAATCCCAGCACTCGGGAGGCAGACATGGGTGAATCTCTGTGAGTTTGAGATCAGCCTGGTTTATAAGAGCTAGTTCCAGGACAGACACCAAAAAGCTACACAGAGAAACTATGTCTCAGAAAAAGAAGAGGGGAACAAAATTGGGTGGATTGGGAATAGGGGCTGCATTTGGGGCCACATGGAGGTTGGAGGAGGGGAGTAATTATGATCAAAATATGTCACACAAAAATTTTCAAATAATTGATTTTTAAATGGAGAGGAGGCCATGTGGGTAGGTAAGGCCAAGGAGCACAGCTTCCATGAGAAGAGCTTTTTGCAAAGTTTTAAAACTGGCTCATCTGATCAAGAAAAACTTCAATTCTAGAATCTCTGTCATTAATGCTGCAAAGACCCGTCGACTAGTAATATGGGGTACAAGTTCTCCAAAGGAGAGGATCATGGGATATTCCTAGGGGAGCACACTCAACTAACCCCATTAGATTGGAATCCAGAGGAGCTGCTAGTGTCCATCCCATGTCATGAGGAGTTCTTGACTGTTCAAATATAGTGTCAAGACTAGGAACATATCCAGAGACTGTAAGATAAAGCTGCTTCCAATAAATAATAAAGGTTACAATTCTAAACGCTTTGATAAAGCATTTTAAACAAACAGTCCCTCTGATCCTCATAATAACTTTTCAAGATAAATATTATAATCACCACTTTACAAATGGTGAAACTAAGAATCAGAAGCCTTAAGCCATCTTCGGAAAGCTTAACTGAGACAGGAATCTAAGGCAGTTTACCCCACCCTGCCTTCCCTGAAGCTTTTCCCTGAGCGCCGAACGGTTCACTGCTGTTCGCATGGCACTTTCGCATATTAGCTGTTTCCTTCGCTCTAGTCAGCCTCCCCAGATGTAGTTATTTCCATCCTTGTTTGAAAGAAAATAAATCTTGGGGGGATGTGGGAGGGGTCAAGAAAACAAGTGACAGCAAAGGCTTCACGGGAGATGCCAAGGTTCTCTCAACAGCGCGTCCCCAAGACTGAGCCACGAAACTATATCTGTGCTGGGAGAACAAGACCCAAATAGAACTGAGCTGCAGCAGAGCCTTAATCAGATACATTCCATTTGACGTTTCTGAAGTCTGTTGCCATGGTTGTTAAGACCAGCATGCATTCCTTGAGATTACAACCATTTCACAGCTGACGATGCTAGAGACTGTGCTCAGAGGTGTCATTGCACTTCCAAAGTGAATCCAAAGGTGTGGGGGGACGGGCATAATGGGGGGGGGGGTAGTCTTAATTCACAACGATAGGTTTCAGTGCTCAGAGGGGGTAACCTTTCTAGTCGGGGTGGTATTTAATATTTTTGCTGATCTTGAGAGCTAATATTATTACAAAAGGATTTGTCGGGTCTTCATACACACTTGCCAATTATTACGAATAAGCCAGGAAGGGGAATACATAATTTCACTCTTCTAAGTAAACTACAACATTTTAATGTATATTTCTCTCTTTTTTAAGAGTGAATAGCAAAATGCTGTCTCGAAAAGTAAACGTGACTGAGATGGCCCAGTAGCTAAGACCGTGTAGAGCGATTGGCAATAGGGCTACAGTTTGGTTCCAGGAACCCCCATGATGCAGCTCACATCTGCCTGTAACTCCAGCTCCAGGGGATCCTTTGCCCTCTTAAGGCCTCTGCAGGCATGCACACATACACACATATGCACACACACATACATATACACCTTAAAAATAAATAATAGAATCGTAAAAATACATAGTTTTATACGTTTTATATATTTTTTACAAAGTTGTCACAATACTATATACATTTTTGAGTATTAAAATATGCAATAATTAACACTGCATCACTTGAGGCTAATAATCTATTGGACATTATTATCAAAATTTTTATTTTTCTCAGGATAATGATCCTTTCATATTTTTGAATTGACCTTTACCAAAAGAGCCTTACAATGGATCTTCGTACGACTGATCTTTTAATAAGTTTGGTTTCTTCAAATAGACACCCAGAAACTGAACTAATGATCATTTTCAGACCCTTGATATTGTCAAATTATTTTTCAGAGGATATGTATTTCATACTTGTGATATCATTGATATATGGCTTGAGTAGCCTTCTCTTAGCACATTGGCAGAACCCTCGGCAAACTTCCTGAGTCTCTGCTGGGTATTCTGAATGTAACCATATTAAAAGTTCCCGCTCAAGGCTCACAAGACAAAGCTAGCTAAGAGTGGTAGACACAGTCGTAATCCCAGTGCTGGGGAGACTGCAGCAGCAGAGTCAAGAGATTGAGATCAGTCTGGACTACATACCAAGATAGTCTCTCAAACAAGCACTGTAGGGGGAGAATGGTTCTGCACCTAAGAATGCACCCTCCTCTTTTAGAGCAGCCGAGTTTGGTTCCCAGCACCCATGTCAGGAAGTTCATGATCACCTATAAGCTCAGGGTACCTAATGCCCTCCTCTGGCCTCTACAGGTACCTAAACATGTATGGCGTGCATTCTCATAGGTATACACACATACATGGAAATAATAGTAAATAAAAAAGGGACCAGGGGTGGAACTCAGTTGGTAGAGCACTTACCTAGCATGCAAGAAGCCTGTTCAATACCCAGCACCAAATAAACCAGACATAGAGGCACACATCTGTAATCCTAGAACTCAGGAAGTAGAAGTAGGAGGCTCAGAAATTCAAAGTCATTCTAAGATACATAGTGAGTTCAAAGCCATGCTAGGCTACGTGAGATCATGTCTCCAAAGAAAAGTGAACAGTTTTATGAAGATAACTGAAATGTCTTGAAGCCACCATGGCCCTTTTGGTCATGAGTGTCACTGGAACCACAAGCTCACACGCAGCATCCATGCTTAAAGCATTTGGCTCTAGATGGCCTCTGGGAACTCTGCAAAGCTTTTACTGTCCAAATTGCTCAACAGATAATCTTCGATGAAGTAACCATCACTTATGAAAAGCCATTTGAGGATACAGGCCTTCTGTTTGAAATTCCTTCCTCATACATGGGATGTACTCACTCATAATTGGTTTCTAGCCATAAATAAAGGACATTGAGCCTATAATTCGTGATCCTAGATAAGCTAAATAAGAAGGTGAACCCAAAGAAAAAACATATAGTCATCCTCCTGGATATTAACCTTCATTAGGCGATGAAAGGAGACATAGACAGAGTCCCACATTGGAGCATCAGACTGAAATCCCAAGGTCCAAATCAGGAGCAGAAGGAGAGAGAGCATGAACAAGGAACTCACACACTGAGACAATGGGGATGTTTTATTGGAAACTCACCAAGGCCAGCTGGACTGGGTCTGAAAAAGCATGGGATAAAACTGGACTCTCTGAACATAGCGGACAATGAGGAATGCTGAGAAATCAAGAACAATGGCACTGGGTTTTGATCCTACTGCACGTACTGGCTTTGTGGGAGCCTAGGCTGTTTGGATGCTTACTTTAATAGACCTGGAAGGAGGTGGGAGGTCCTTGGACTTCCCACAGAACAGGGAACCCTGACTGCTTTTTGTGCTGATGAGGGAGGGGGAGTTGGTTGGGG
>NC_022031.1:48284692-48307493 GCF_000317375.1 Microtus ochrogaster
TCTTTCGGGAACTCACCAAGGCCAGCTGGCCTGGGTCTGAAAAAGCATGGGATAAAACCGGACTCGCTGAACATAGCGGACAATGAGGACTGCTGAGAATTCAAGAACAATGGCACTGGGTTTTGATCCTACTGCACATACTGGCTTTGTGGGAGCCTAGGCAGTTTGGATGTTCACTTTACTAGACCTGGAAGGAGGTGGGAGATCCTTGGACCTCCCATAGGGCAGGGAACCCGGTCTGCTCTTCAGGCTGATGAGAGAGGGGGAGTTGGTTGGGGAAGGGGTAGGGAAATGGGGGGTGGTGGCGGGGAGGAGGCAGAAATCTTTAATAAATAAATAAATAAAAATTAAAAAAGAAGAAATTCCTTCCTCATAAAATACCCTTGTGTCAGAACATCAAATCTTAAAAGAGACAAAGCTGGGGCTGGAGAGCTGACTCAGTAGTCAAGAATACTGGCTACTCTTGCAGAGAACCTAGGCTTGATTCCCAGCACCGATATGGTGGCTCAAAACCACCTATAACTACAGTCCTAAGAGATCCGATGCCCTCTTCTGGTTTCCATGGGTACCATGCACACAGTGCGTATACAGGTATGCAGGCAAAACACTTATACATAAAAAATTTTAAACTTAAAATCCATTTTTAGAAAGATGAAGCTAAGACACCACAAAAAGAAGCAGTCTTCACAGAAGCGTGTTAATGCAGACATCCTCAGAGAGAGAGAGAGAGAGAGAGAGAGAGAGAGAGAGAGAGAGAGAGAGAGAGAGAGAGAGAGCAAACTTATGATCACTAGAATCCTTGTCTGGGCTGAAGAGTAGGAGGCATGTTCCCAGAATAGGAAAATAGGAGCACTGTCTAGACTGAGGGAAGGAAACTGGAGTGGGAAGATGTTAGAGGCTGAGAGACAATCAGAGACTGAATTGGAAACAAAAAGGGGGTTATGATTTTTGGATAGATGGGTGAAAAAAATAGTTGGTGTTTTTAGGTGTCACCTGGAAGGTACAGATCTCAAGGTGGCTCATCTATATTTATATTATATAACTATTCAGCTAGACCCTCATTCTAAACTGGGTAGGTCTTCACCAAGCTTCCTATATTTTATATACTGTCTTTGTTTTACCAGTGTTGATCAGGAGTCCTCTCCTAGCCTGTATACAAACCTAGATTCTTGCCTTCACTTGTATCATCCGGGATCTCTTCTACTACTCTAACCACTGTCCCTAATCATCATTATTATTTTTCCTCTTCCTGTTAGTGTAGCAGACAGCTTTCTGTCTCTGTGGAAAATATCTGAGACAAGCCACACAGGAAAGATGTCATATGAGCTCATGGCTTCAGTCCTTTAGGCTGCAACTGTAGTGAAGCAGAACATCGTATCAGGGAGGACACTACAGAACAAAGTTTCTCACCTCATACTTCATAAGCCCCATACATCAAAAAGCAAAGAAGTTGAGATGGGGTACTGGACTCAAGACACACCTTTCCCAGGCCTACAAGATAACTCAGTAATGTCATGTACCAACAAGCCTGAGGAGCTGAGCTCAATCCCAAGGGCCCCTACGGTGAAAGTGAAGAACTGACTTGACCTTCTTTGTATGGCTTGAAAATGTTCTCTGATGTTCACATATGCACCATGATACACACATGCTCACACACATGTGTACAAAATTAATGATAGATTGAGAGGGAGGGAGAGAGAGAGAGAGAGAGAGAGAGGGGGGGGGGGGAAATAAAGATTATGTCAAACAAATATGATATGCCCCTCCAGGGCATTGTCTCCAGCAATTTCCTTCCTACAGCTAGATTCTAGCTTCTACAATGTCCTTGGCCTCTCAATAATGCTATCAAATTATGAGTCTATCACTGATGAAGTTAGTGCCCTTATGATCTAACCACTTCTCTAAATTCTGTGCCTGGCATTATCATGTTAGGGATAGCACTTTTCAGCATTTGAGACTTAGAAGGACATTTCAAGTCTAAACCATAATGTATATGTTTGTATACACACACACACACATATAGTGTGTGTGTGTGTGTGTGTGTGTGTGTGTGTGTGTGCCTGTATTAGCAGTATTGGCTCAGTAGGTCTACTTGGACCTACTGGCAGTTTGTACCAGTCTATCAATGAGAGCCTATTAGTCATGCAACTAAGAGCAAACAGGTCAGTTCAATGAAAGTTTTCTGTTGCCTGATAAAATTTACACAAATTATGAATCACAAATTAACATTTTGGAAGTCAAAATTTTAGTATATAACAACACTATTTTACCCACCTCCACCATTTACCATTATAGTCAACCTTGAAATATAATTTCCAGTGTTTTGTTTGGTTCTGTTTGTTTGTTTGTAGTAAAAAAAAAGCTATGCATGAAAACAATTACTATTGAATGTAGGCAGAGACTGTTCTTTTATTTCCCAGTTGCTCAGACCCGAATAGTCACACAGAAACTATATTAATTATATCACTGTTTGACCAGTGACTCAGGCATATTTCTGGATAGCTCTTACATCTTGAATTAACCCATTTCTATTAATCTGTGTGTTGCCACAAGGTTGTGGCTTACTGGAAAGTTTCCAGGTTCTTCTCCTATGGCAGCTACATGGCATCTCCTTGACTCCACTTTCTCTCTCTCTCTCTCTCTCTCTCTCTCTCTCTCTCTCTCTCTCTCTCTCTCTCTCTGGTTTCCTGCCTGGTTTTGCTCTGCTAAGCCATTGGCTAAAACAGCATTGTTCATTAACCAACCATAATAAAACATATTCACAGCATACAAATCAAAATCCCACATCATCAAAAATCACTTAACACATTTTTAAAGTTTTATCTAATAAATTTTTAATGATCTAGAGGGCCAACAAGCCCAGTTGTTCCTCTCATGTTAGAAAGAATAGAAATCTTCGGTAAAGCACTAGAGAAAGTCATTAACATGTGTATAGTGGCTATGCTGCATAAAAATATAGACACTGTCTTAATCTCTAGACACAGAATTGGACAGCAGGATGTTCTCAATGGAAGAGTTCCATGATTACATCCAGATTAAAAAAAAACCAAGCATCATAGCTTTCTCCTCATAGTCACTGAGTGATGCTGTAAGAGAAACACCTATGCATCATCATAAATCTGTTATAGCTAGCACCTGCCAGAAACAAGGGTTTTAGACTGCCTGAGAACTATTCACTCATTTACTCTAGAAATGAATACCCTAGACCTACTCTGTGCCAAACATCATGGTGGACACCACACCAATTACACAGAGAGACAAGACTATTCTTGAGTATTTAGGCATCCATTGTCCAGTGATGAAGAGACAAACATCCAAATCAATATTTAGTCGCTCTATCAACATAGTAGAACACAAGTAGAGATGTTTGCATGGATCTATTCATCTTACCTGGACAGGTTATGCTGAAAGTCATAAGAGTCTTGGGAAGAGGTTCCTTCTGGATAAATTTACTGTTCTAAATGGGAGAAGGCCGATTGCTACTACCCTGAAGGTAAAGAACAAAGCCATATCATGGTTGCTTTTCAGGCTCCCCAGCACTGCTTTCACTTTTACCTTTTCTGCTTAAAGTTTTGAACCCTATGCTGTAGGAATCACTATAGATTAAGTTACTCACCTTAATATCCTGTAAAAATGACAATTATCCAAGCACTGTAAAGGTTTATTTTTATTATTTCTATTTATTATTATTATATATACATATACATATGTATATGTCTGGGTGTGGGGATGTGGATGTGAGACAGGTCTCCACTAAAACCAGAAGAAAACACTGAATTGGAACTGGAATATTATAGGCTGTTGTGAGCCACCTAACATGGATGCTAAGAAATGAATAGAAATCTTCTCAAGAACAGTATATGCTCTTAACCACTGAGCCATCTCTCCAACTCCTACCCCAGCCCCCTGCATATTAATTACTTTTTCTTCAAAATATGGATAGTACTCTTATCTTGGAATGTTTTAATTAACTGAGATGATAAGCGTGAACTATTTATAATAGTACCTGAAATTCAATGAATACACGTGTTATCAGTTGTGGTGCCAAGTATGATGAGCGGGAACATTAGGGAAGGAAAGTAGAGAATGGGATTCTAGGCAGAGGGAAACACTTACGGAAATGAACAGAATTAAGAAAACCTATCCTAAGAGCGCACAGGTCAGTGCTTCTGTAGCATGTGTAGTGGCAAGTACCGAGAAGAGAGAAACTGGATTCGAATTTTGAAAAGTCTCCCAAACCTTTTGAGCAAGTTTGAACTTTATCCTGCACTCAAGGAGAGACAATGGTCTTTAAACAGAGACATAGCATTATGGAACTCTGTTAGGAAGAAAATCCTCGCAAAAGAGTGTAGAATGAGTTCAAGAGGGGCAAATGCCGAATCAGAGTTTGCAGAAAACGGCTACAATAACATTGGCAAGAAAAATGAAAGGTAGGGGAAATTATAGAGAAACATATTGGAAGAACTGGAGTTGGAGAATAGTGCCCCGGTGCGTAGTGGCATTTCAACTGTATCTCAATAAATAAAGGCTGCCTGAAGATCTGAAAGGAAAACAGTACCACTGGTCAGCCTTCCAGACCAGAGTATGGTAACACATACCTTTAATCTCAGCAGCCATAATGACAGGCACCTTTAATTCCTAGTGAGGAATATAAGATGGGGAAAGACACCCATCAGATTCAGTCTCCTTCTGAGATTCCAGGAGGCAGGATCACCATTTTCAGACTGAGGTCAATGTAAGAGCCAGTGGCTAGCTTTTTGCTTTTCGGATCTTCAGGTTGAACCTCAATTTCTGACCCTGAGTTTTTATGAATTAATCTTGCTTCGCTGGTGGGGCTAACAGAACAAGATAAGATAGTTGACCAAAAGAAAGGAACAAGAAGCCGGGCGGTGGTTGCGCACGCCTGTAATCCCAGCACTCGGGAGGCAGAGGCAGGTGGATCTCTGTGAGTTCGAGGCCAGCCTGGTCTACCAAGGGAGTTCCAGGACAGGCTCCAAAGCTACAGAGAAACCCTGTCTCGCAAAACCAAAAAAAAAAAAAAAAGAAAGGAACAAGAAACAATAAGCATCAACAATTGTGGCCTGCAATGTTCTAAGTCAGAGACATAGACTGAGGAGTAGTAAGTTAGTCACAAGTAGTGAAAGCTGGGGAAAGTTACAGGAAAAAAAGCTGAACCTGCTGTCTTCTTGGCTGCCTGCATTACTTTCCGTTGTATTCACTCGGCTGAGATTAACTGAGACATAATCTATGTCACGTGGTCTTCAAAAGCAATGTTTTCAAGCAGTCCTAGAACTATTTAACGTTTACAATAGTCTCATTACACAAAATACAACCACTTCAGTGTCTAATGAAGAGAAATTTCACGTAGCATTGACTTCATCCAGAGAAAAACCTTCCTTGGATTTGGAGGAATTTACTACCTTCTGACAGAAATCATAGTTACTTATTATATGAACTTTGCCTCTACTTGGCTTAGACCCAGATCTTAGAGGTATAAATTACTCACTCGTTATACCATAAACATAAATGCATCTTCAGAACACAGATGTATACAAAATGGCCAAGAAACTGGGTCCTTTCATTGTAGAAATCAATTAAAATTAAAGTTTTTGCGAAAATTTTATTTTTTTAAAAAAAGAAGAAACCAAAGTTCATACATCCTTCTTACCTTTCCCAATGTGTCTTCCTTTTAAGTCAAAAAGTCAAGGATCAGTTTCCACAAGTGAGTAATCCATTTATCCTGTGTTGTCTATGATGATTTGGGTGACTTTTCTAGAAGAACCGAGATTACCAAAAACACATCACATTTGTGATGAATCTATTTCCACCTCAACATCATCCCCCAACCTGTTATTTGAAACAAATGAAGGACCAGACCTTATCATTTTTTTTTACAGTAGGTGTTGGGATGGCTATTCTTGCTTGTCAGCTTGACTACACCTGGAATAAACTAAAACCCAAGTGGCAGGGCACACCTGTGAGAGATAACTTTTGTTCCTAATTAAACCATTTGAAGTGGGAAGACCCGCTTGCAATTTTGATCTTTTGAGGTGGGAAGATCCACCTTTCATCCAGGTCTGACAAGGTGTGAAGTTCCAGCTTTAATGTAACCACATCTTCTGGAGCAGGCTATGTAAAGAGCATGAAAAGGGAACTTTTTGCTCTTTGCCTGCTTGCTTTTGCAAGTTCATTCCTTCATTGGCATTATTGCCTACTTCTTCAGGATTCCACCATATACTGAAGACCAGCTAAGACATCCAGCCTCATGCACTAAACAGCTATTGGAATATTGGACCTTCTGCTGATAGACAGCCATTAATGGACTAGCTGCACCACATCCTGTAAGTCATTCTAATAAACCCCTTTTATATGTGTGTATATATATATATGTGTGTGTGTGTGTGTATATATCCATATACATATATAGATGTATAATGATATATTAATATACATATATATTCATATATATATATATGCTATTATTTCTGATACTCTAGAGAACCCTGATTAATACAGTCACCATATCTATACCTTGAAAGACTGTTGAAGGCTAAAACTGATCATCAAAATGCAGACTCTAGAATCACCCAGGACAAACACACCAGCATCCCCGTCTCTCTGTTTTCTGACAGAGGATGCCATGTGAGCAGCTGCCTTGTGCTTCTGCTGCTATAACCTCTGTTATCTTGGACTGTAGCCTAAACTGTGAGCCAGAGCAAGTGCTTCTGGAAGTTACTTTTGACTTACATTTTGTCACAGCAGTGAGAAAAGTAACTAACCCAGGCGTAGAGAATTCATGAGCATGAGCATTATCAGCTTGTCTCTCTCACACTAAGTGCTGGACCAAAAGAGGGTTTTGGACTGCAAACAGGTCTCTCAAGATAACTGGTGGACAAGATAAACAAGGACAGCTTGACGCTTTCTTCGTTGTCCAACTTATTGTGTCTGGTTAACAAAAGGAGTTAATTATGCCAAATCACCACTTGATCATAGAATTGCAACTTATAAACTCTGGGTTCATGCTGGGTGTGGTAGTTCATAATCCCAACACTTGAGTTGCCCAACAACTGAGGCAGGAGTGTAACCATAAGTTTGAAAGATTCAGCATAACCTACAGAGTTGAGATACTGCCTGAAAGAAAGGGGAAGAGTGGGATTGGAGAGATGAGTCAGCAGTTAAGAGCACTAACTGCTCTTCCAGTGGACCTGGGCCCAGCTTACAACTGTCTATAATTCCAGTTCCAGGGGACCCAAAAACCCATGGCAAAAAACACTAGTATACATACAATTTTTTAAAAGAAAGAAAGGGAAAGAAAAGCCAAGAGAACAACCAAAAGATCCATTCTAGGGCACACCCCAGCTCAGAACTTGAGCAAAAAACCAAGTCTCCCACAAGTTCATTATCCATGTTTATAAACACTAAACATGGCATTCCCTCACAGGTCTGTTTAAGCATTAATAGGGTAACAGATGTGAAGATATTCAGTACGGTGCCAAGTAAAATCTTGTCTCCAAAATCAGTACTAATATTAAATCTGACTTTGAGTTTGGGATCTAAGATTATAGGTCGCTTTGTGCCAAGTGTTCAACTTTTACTCTAGTTGCGTAGTGGAAGACTACTATTGAAGTCATAGGTCCTGAATCGTTTTACCTGTAGACTGTATGTGATCCATTTTCATATTAATCATCCCTGCTCGAAGGGTTAGAGATACAGGATGAGCAACATCTCACAAATTGTTCAAACATATCTGCTCCCTAGGAAACCTAATATCTATTTTTATCAAGAGAACGTTCCAAGGAAGTTCCACTTAATACAGAGAATTGAAGAGAGCAAACTGGGTAAATAAAGCAGTTTGCAAAAGGTCAAAGGATATTTAAGAGATCTAGCCACGATACGCAGCATAGACTAAAAGGATTTAAAACAAAAACTAGTAGTGGATTAATATTTTAGAGCTGTGTCTTATGGTCCGGGATATGCCACTCTCCTTGCGTGCTATACTAAATATGTAATATTTCTTATCATATATCATATTTATAATATTTATATATCATAAAATAAGTACACTGCTAGCGTGTGTGCACTCAAGGAAACTGATGTCTGGAATCAGCTGACAGTCACACCACAGCTTGCTACTTACACAAAGAAATATTAATGTACCTGGTCACTCAGAGCTGAGGGAAGAGATTTGAGACCGCATCTTATCCACGACCAAGTCCCCGCCAGCCAACCATGTGACTTCCTGTACCCATCTGTGAGAAGCTGTGGACTTGGCCATCCTGGACCATTTATCAAGGCATGCTTTTTAATTAGTGCACACCAAGCTGATATGAAAAGTCTGGCAGCTCACCCCCTCACCCTGGTTGGGTTCATCGCCTCCTTAGAAATGTCCCGGATGGCTGACCACCCAGACAAAACTAACAAGCACCTTTTTTGCTCTCCACTGTAGCAATAAGTAATGTTTTTATAAAGATTTAAGATTTCTAAAGTGCCTTTAAGTATGTCATGCTCTGTTGGTGAATCACAGACAGACTACAAGCCCAGATTTGAAAATTTTGGATTGCTATCCCAATTCTGTGACCCTGGAGAAAGAACGCTCTCCCCCACACATCTCGGTTTTCTCTCCCTCCTCTTTAGTGATGTAGAGAGAGTGGCACCCGCAGCACAGGGAAGTGTTTGGATTAACTGAGATAGTACTTCGTGTAAATGGAATATTTGTTACAACTCATTCTGCCACCTTCCAATCTCTCCGTCCATTTAATTTAATGAAGAAAATAGTCCCCTGAATGTCATGATGGCCCCAGACAGAGGCTCTGAGAAGACTGGACAGAACATAACTCAAAAGACCACAATAGAAAATTCAGGCAAGGAAGCTGGAACAGATTATGCTGGCTCTCATTGGTAAGTCAAATAGCCTAGAAATTATTTTCTAGCTAAACATTCTTGTTAGCGGCTGAGCTACTGTATGTTGTGCCCATTTGAGAAATGCTTGAGACATAATAGATGAGAATTTCTGTTCAAGTTGACTCCAGAATGGAAATCTTGCCTCTTGAATCTCTTCTTTTCTTGTGTTTTGTATTAAAACTCCTAGAAGCAGTCTTGAGCCCCCCCCCCAAGGTAAGGGGGGTTGGGGCTCAACCAGCAACTCTATTCGAGGGAAAGCAGTGATTACTGCTCCTATCTTTCACAGTCAAATAAATATTTACTAAGTAGGGGCACACAGCATACATTAAGATTAATGCTTCACACGGCTTTGGAAATGTCTGTCATATCTGTCATGTTCTCCCATCTCCATGACTGGGAAGGGCTCGGCTGTCTCTCAGCAAGAGCTGCCATTTTCCTGATGGTGCTCAGCGGGAGCCGGGGCCTGATTACACACTCGGAGCCACAGGACTGGCAGATAAGCATGCAAAGCCCAAGGGAGAGAGGGCAAGATTATAAAGTTGGCATTCCGTGAGGTCTGTGGTCACTGTACAGTGTTTTTAGGGAGCAATTTAATGGTGCCTTCAAATAGAGACCGAGTGCTATACATAATAGGGACATCGATGTTTATGAACTATTAACAATGACAAAGGAAGAAGTAAAAACCAGGAGAAATGGACAGTTGTCTATCTTAGAATAAATAACCTCCACAGAGTTATGTGTTTTGTGTGTCAAGTTGTCATCAGCCCAAGGGTTTAAGGGAGAGTTTGCACTTAAAAGATATTGATGTGTGTTTCCCCAAGTGTCATTCACCCAATGTCTGTGCAGAGTGGAGCTGTCTGGACTCGGATAATTTTATTTTGTTCCTTTTCCCTCCTCTCGGGGCGGTGTCAACTCTTGACACTAGCCTGGCTGCCGAAATGGTGGCTGAGGGTTTCTTTAATGGTATGTTTACGATCCCTTTCAAGTGCCTGTGATCTACTCCAGGAAAATATATACAAGCATTAAGAAAGCCACATTTTCAGATGCTGCTCTTTCTGTCGGCATTTCTGGTCCTGCTGTGGCTGGAGTCATCAAGAGATGGAACGAAACTCGACTAGCTATTTTGGGACAGCGAGAGAAACAGATCCGGGGAGATGTAGAAATGGAGCTAGCTTGAGGTGAGATGGGAAAGAGCAGGGAGGTATGTGTGGCAGAGCTGACGACATTTCCCCAAGTATTCCAAAATGAGTTAGTCTGAATTGCTGGAATGCCCTGCTCATACCAGCTGTGTTGTCTCTGTGACTCATGCCTTAGGGGCCCATCTCTTCAGCTCCAATATGTGGGTAGTCTCATTTACCATCAATGTCAACTTCCCAGAGGGTTTTTTTTGGGGGGGGGGATTCTGGTTTCGTTATTGTTTTGCTTTTTACTCTCTTGCTTCTTTCTCCTCGCCCTTCTCATCCTCATCCTCCTTCACACAAAGATCTGGACTAGAGGTACAGCCCAGAGATAGAGCGCTTATTCAGTATATATAAAACCCTGGATCTGCTTTTTGGTTTTTTGTTTTGTTTTTTTTTTTTTGTTGTTGTTGTTTTGTTTGGGTTTTTTTTTTTGTTTTTGTTTTTGTTTTTTGAGACAGGGTTTCACTGTAGTTTTAGAGCCTTTCCTGGAGCTAGCTTTTGTAGACCAGGCTGGTTTCGAACTCACAGAGATCCACCTGCCTCTGCCTCCCGAGTGCTGAGATTAAAGACGTGTGCCACCACCGCCTGGCAAAACCTTGGATCTGATACTCCAGACACTCACACAAGTACATTCAGGCATCCACACAAACATGTATATCACATGCACAAGCATGCGTAAACACACACACAAATTCACATGGATGCAGATACACACATGCACACACACACACACACATGTACACACATAAGCATGCACACACATATACACCACAGGGGAAAGAATATGCATTTCCTATATTCAAAATATTAGCAGCTCTCCCTGTCCATATTTTTACCCAGTGTGTACTCTTTCCCAAAAAAGGGTTTTCTTACAACATAAAACATGAAACTGGAGAATCATTAAAAAGCCCTATCTTGAACACTTTCTGATAGTACCTGTATGTTTAGAACATTTTTGTTATTTTAATATAAGCATCAAGAAAAATAACACCTTGCGATATGATTCTAGCTTCTAGCACAAACACAGGTTTTCAGTTTGGGTTTCCCAGAAGCAGGGCTTGCACAGAGGATCCGCATGTGAGTGAGAAGGTGTCTCTGGAGAAGCTGGGAGACTTAGGAAACCATGATAGGAATATAGGAAAAAGCCAAGTGTGGTGAGGAATTAGGTTGCGTTCAGTCCCAGACTGAGCCTGTGGAGGATAAAGGATGCTGTCATTTGGTCCACTCTGGGGCACATGAGCTGGGGCTTCATATTTACTGCTCTTTGTAAACTGAAAATTCACAGTGACTAGGAAGTAAAAAGACGAACTGCACCTCAGAGGGACACCTGTGTTCATTAGCTCACAACTGTCTGTAACTCCAGTTCCAGAGGACCTGACATGTTCACACAATATACATGCAGGCAAAACACCAATGCACATAAAATAAATTAAAATTTAAAAACAAAGAAAGAAATGCTCTGTACAGGTGAACAAACTGCTAAATCAGATAAACGAGAGTGGGCCAGGTCTTCTTCATCCACACATCCCACAAAAGCACTGAACTACACAGGGAATGGCTTCATTGTTAACATAAGACCAAGCTCACAACAAAATCCATGCTGTTCAGATCATTTCCAAAGTACTGCACCTGAGAAGGACTGACAGACAGTCATCAAAGCATGGAGACCCTCACAGTCAGATTTTGTAGCTGGCAAAATATGAAGAAAAAAACCTGCAAAAATTGTTTTGCATAATAAATTTATTGAGTGTGCCAAAGGCATCCCTCCTAATGATATTTTGGCTAAAACTTGTAGCCAAGGATAACTCCTTGGGAAAACTAGAGACAAGATAGTATACGATGTCCCAATATCTAGGTGAGCCATTAGGACAGAAGTGAGGTAGAACCTTTGAGAGCTTAAAATCTGGTTAACTGTTATGGAACAGCCTCTGCAGAAGAGGAAGCAAGGAAGCCTTGTTCTTGCTACCTTGTAATATGAAATATTTTATATTAGACTATTTACACCTAAGTTCAAGTAAAGAATGATTTTAAGTAGAAGATAGAGGATGGGAACAGGGAGATGGCTCAGCTATCAAAGAGCTTGCCTTGTGCGCAACGGATTTGAGTTGCATTTCATATAACTTATGTGAAAAGTCCAGGGACAATGGTATAAGGTTGCAGTCAGTCTCAGCACAAGGCAGACAGAGACTTGAAGCTTCCTGCGGTTTACTGGTCACTCAGTCCATTTTACTTGGCAAGCTCGAAGTAACTGAGAGACCTTGTATCAACAACAACAAAAGGTACCTAACTGAAGAGGATGGCCTCCTCCACATGCAGATACACACGAGCGCGCGCACACACACACACACACACACACACACACACACACACGTGAAAGACAGATTGTTACCTATCCCACATCTAAGGTGAACATTTAAAGCATAAACTAGTGGTGTTTGGTTGCTAAAACAAGCTTGTCCTAAGCTTACCATGTATGAAACAATAAGCTAAATATTATACAGTTTTTCTTTTTGCCTTAATTAAAAGTTGACTCTGTACAGAAGAGGAGCAGAAAGATTTTAAGAGCCAGAGGACAAGGATGCCTGCTGAGAGACAATGTCTTCTAGACATGACAAGAAAGCTGTACCCATGAAATCTTAACGATGTGGTTGCCTAAACAAGACCTGCCGAATGACACCACCAGTTGACATGCCAACAAGGATGGGAGAAATTTCACAAGACACATCCCAAGATAAAGAGCTACAGGCAATCAGCAGCTGCTGAGAAGGGGGAAATGGGACTTCTCCAGGGACATGCCCCTGATAAATTATCCAATCCCAAGTGATAAGCCCAAAACACATGTATGAATGAACAGATTCAGAGGTTACCTGTGTGTGTTTGTATGTGTACATTAGTATCTGTGTTTATATAACAATAATAATTAAAGAAAAGAATTTGGGAGGAAGTGGAAGGAGATGCAGGAAGAGTTGGAGGAGAGAAAGGAAAAGCAATGGTGGAAATGATGCAAATGCAGTATTCATGTATGAAATTCTCAAAAATTAATTTTATAAAAGGCTCCATGGAGTCTGAGGCTGACTTCCCAATACTAGTTCTTGTTGAAGTGACTGGCCCGGCCCTTCAAGATAATTCTTTCTTCGTTATCAGCCATCACAATGGGAATAAGCCACTAACTCAACGGTCTCCAGATCAAATTCTCTTTACCCCCTTAAGCAAGAGACACTGGAAGGAGTGTGTGGCCTCCAATGTCCCTCCAAAAGTCAGTCCTGATGACGACCATGCTGAAAGATAGAAGAGCATTTCCCGTGAGCCTTTTGCTGTGCCTTTGAAGTTCTTGCTTAGGCAAATCTTCTCGACAGAACAAAATGACTGTTGCCTATAGCCAAAAGCATCCTGATACCTTCCCTGCTGTTCATTTATGCACAAGAAAATGGAGGCTTGGAGATGTTCCGTAATCAATCACACATTGAAAATCAGGATCTGGGCACAAAACTCTCTGATTTCAAAGCCCAAGATACTTAACCATAAAATGAAATGGGCTCATTTTGTTAATGTTTCCAGAAATAGTTGACCACTGGCAGTAGAAAAACAAACAAACAAACAAACCTTACATTAGGAAAACAGCAGACTCAAGATATATGACTTCATGTATTAACGATTTAAGTCTATTAACTTATTTCTAGGTACTGTTTTTCATTCAGATATTGATATACATCCTTGGAGAACTCAACCACTGAAGATGGCAATGCACAATTCTTCTTAAACTTACAATCTATCTATTTTCTTTTGAGACAGGGTCTCACTATATATTACCCAGGCTAGCCTGAAACTTGTACCGCTTCTGCCGCCATCATCTAAGTGATGAGATTACAGATGTGCATTGCTATACCAGATTTTATTTATCAACACTAAAAACGTAAGCATGCATTTAAAGGGTTGCTGTTTCCTCGACCGCTGAGAAAACTCTTTTATTGAGGTAGGACTGGAGTTTTGTATACATTTTTTTATTTATTAAAGTTTTTATTTCATTTATTAAAAATAATTTATTGAAAGCCTGCTGATGACAATTAATATCCCTCTTCATAGCAATTTGTTCAGTTCAACCTCTCCGGGCATAAATTACTGCAATAAAAGCATGCAGTCAGTTGTAGCAAAGATAAGTATCACATTTTCATCAGATTCTAGTAGACATCAAGGAAGGGTTATCATTGTATCGCCCAGTCTCAACGTAGCCCTCCCCTCAGCAAACTCATCTAGCTAGATAAGTATTTACAAACACTTAATTTCAGGAAATTCTAGAAGGAGTCAGCTCAGAGGAAGAACAACTAATTTTTCCAGAAGAATGACCAGAGAAGCCATCGTAGGAATGGGAACTTTTAAACTAGGCCATGAACAGAAGGTTGGAAGAAGGACAGAGATGGGGAGGGCACGGTGATGTTTCTTGGTATGGTCACAGGTGAGGGGACTGGCCAATGAAGTTGAGCATTGCTTAAAAAGAGAGTCCTAGTCAGCCTCTGCTAACCAGCATAAAGTGAGGTTTATAACAATGCCTAGGAATCTAGGATGGAATAATTATAATTAGACATATCAGCATCTCATATTCCATTATCTAATTTTTGTGTTGCTAGGGATTGAACAGAGGGCTTTGCACATTCTAGGTAAGAACTTTACCATTCAATTACACCAATACAAAGAAACTGGCACATGTTTTTGAAGTTGGTATTTATAATAATTCTACTTGTTATTGATAAGAAAGTTCACGTTTGAAGTAGTTCAATTGGTACAGTGCTTGCTTAGCAATCCCAAAGCCCAAGATTCAATCCCTAGTACTGTATAAAACAGGTCTTATGGAGGCCAGAGGATCAGAAGCTGAAGGTCATCTCGAAATACACACCAAGTTTAAGTCAGCCTGAGCTACTTGAGACTCTGCTCCAATAAAATAAAACTGAAGTTCAGAAAGATTTATTGTCTTGCTGATAATTACATAGAAAATTTCACCTAAAATTTTCTCTCAGAACACCAGCATCTCCCTTTCAGCATCTCATAACCAGAGGGTCGTAGGGAAATTAACAAGCATATTTACTTTAATGTCAGTGAGTATACACATAACACAGAAAATCAAAAATGAGAAAAGATTTATTTCTTATTTCAGCTCATAGCCCCAAGTCTTTCTCTTTTTATTATAAAACAAAAAGTAGGATCATTTAAAGTTCATCGAAGATGTGGATGAGTTCTCTAAGTTTCAAGACTGTTATTTTTTATAATACTTAAAAATATTCATTCCTGCTGGGCAAAGGTGGCACACACCTTTAATCCCAGTACTTAGGAGGCAGAGGCAGGTGGATCGCCTAGTCTACAGAGCATGTTTATGACAGCCAGGACTACAAGAGAAATCCTGTCTCAAAAAAAAAAAAGTATTCATTCCTTTTTTTGACTATAAAGTAATTAATACTTATTTTATAAAGTTGGGGGAGAAATCACATTTTAGCCCAGCCACCTCTCAGTATTTTATTAATGTCTTTTTCATTGTTACTTTTGCACATATACACATGTACGTATGGACCTTGTACATCATCAATGTCTTTCTCAGACTGCTCATCAACAGAGGTGACACATGAGGCAAGCAGACTGGGTTATGGAAAGCACTGAAGGTAGAGGACCCACAGAGTAGGAGTGTGAGGATTGCTATCTTTCCACTGTCTCACTATTTGGAACAAGTAGTAACTATATATAGAGCTAGAGTAAAGATTATCTTAATATTGAGAACATATAGAAGCTGCCAATCCCTCTTGAATTAGGAATCCCAATTGTTTTTCTCAAAACGAATGATACAGTCCCTTTGAGACTTGACCTAACAGCAAAGACACAGTTCTACCCCTAGTGAAGAAGAGTTGCTTTGTGAATCAAAGAACCCCCAAAACCTTAAACTACTACTTACTGGTCAGCATGATCTAGGCTGAATGCTATATTAATATCTCTCAAAGCATATGTCCAGAATGTATGACCAATGAAGTCTGGGACCATGAAGATAGTTGGTCAGTAGGAAAATCAGAAGGCAAGACGATACTTTCCAGACACAGAAATAAAGTCTGACATCCCCTCGCATCCACGTTGCCTATGAAGAATAAACTCTCGGAGAAGGGCCATTTGCAACAGTGCTGGAGAGGGAACATGATTATCACCAGAAACAATTAATCCATGGGAGATCTCACTGAGCCCAACTGACACATCGCACCATCCACACACTTGGAAAGGGACATCGTTGTAAATGCCCCATTTCCTGGGCTAGTGCCACCACCAAGCAGTTAATAAAACTTTCAGCCTTGTGATTCAGCTTCCATTCAGAGGGCCTAAAGAACTAAGTCTTTCACCTCACAACAAAATCTCCAACATCAGTGGTTGTTTAAAAATAATAATAATGTTATTATTATATTATTATTTATAATATAATAATTTATAATATATATTTATATAATTTATAATATAATAATAATATCCAGGAGATTATTATAGAGAGATGGCTCAGCAGTTGAGAGCACTGGGTGCTTTTCCAGAGGACCTGGGTTCAATTCCCAGCACTCACGTGGCAGCTAACAACTGTCTGTATCTCCAGTTCCAGGGGACACAGCACTGTGGCATGACACCAACGCACATACAATTTTTAAACGATGTTTTAAAATAGTAATAATCCATAGGACTTGTCAACTCTCAGAACATCTTTTGTACATCCAACTCTGGAATCTTCTGCAGCTTCTTATCACTTCATTTGACATTTAAGAAACACATAAAGCTGCTATTGGTGGCCATAAAGCCAGGCATCATGTGGTGTGCTAGAAGAAATACAATAAAAGAAAGTATCACTTCTGCTTTCAACAAGCTTGCAGTCTGTTAAAGATAAACACAAGAGCCAAGTAGATGTCAGGAGAAACAGCATTAAATGTCGCATTGTGAGATGGCTACCATCCCATACTACAAGAGGATAAAACACTGTCTATGGAAGGCATACTGAAATCAGAACCTAAGTTCAATCTCGGGCAGCATGACTTTCTGGTAGAATGACCTTAACAACCTCTTGGAGCCTTTGAACTAGATGGCTTTGTCCCCTTCCTGTCATAAAATTCTATAACTCTCCATGACTCATCTTGAGATATAATGAAGGCAAGGTAAACTTTGTATAAGCAGAAAGGAACAAAAGGGCATTCAAGATACGAGCAGTGTGAATCAGAAAAAAAAAAAAAAAAAGGAAAAGGAAAAGTGATGATGTGTGGCCAGGAAAACAGAGAAGATGAGCGTGACACACTGTGAGTTGAGTTCATAAAAACCTACTGTTATGAGGTCCAGGGTGGCCACCGTCTTCCACTTCCAACCCTGGGCAACCCCGGGCCCCTCCATTAATGCCATCACATGTGATCACAACCTAGCAAGGTCATTAGAAATGGCCAAAAGCGGAGTTCAGAAGGCTTCTATTCTGAGACCTTCAACTTGTTGACTGTAAAAACCCTTAAAACTAGTTCAAAGAAGAACATAATGGAATATGGAGGCCCTTACTAGTTCCAACCATAACCCTTACCAGCTTAGTCATTCCTGCCTGTTACAACGTGGTCATAACAAGAACCCTGTCTCTAGCCATTCTTGAGTACGGTGTTTTCCTGGTATGATGCTGACTCTCAGTTCTTGGTTCTAGGGGAAGCATTTGATTAACCCTAAGCCAGTAGGTGAAGCCATAATTCTCTGTAGTTCCTCCATTATCAGATGAAAACAGAATCTGTGGTACCCAGATGTGTCTCCTCTCAGGCCCTGGTTCTGGGTTGAACACATTAAGCTAGATAAACAGAAGAATTTATCTATAGTGAGCAAATCAACTATCTTCTTTGCTACAGACTACTAACACATGACAATTTAGACACAGCATATTTAAAAAGATTTGTGAACTAGCATAATGACCTCACCATCATATATAGCATCCTATTCAAAAGAAAAAGTGTTTCAAGTTATATATTATAACAAATTTTTAGAAAAAAAATTCTATTCTTAGCTTGGGGGTGGTCTTCATAGAGCAACCACCAAAGGAATAATGAACATAAAGGTAAAATGAAGAAGAGAGGCATTAATATAATACACACACACACACACGGAGAATCAGAACCAGACACTTGGAAATACTTTACTTTTAAGTAACAGGCGAGAAGAAAGTAAGGGGGTAGCCCCCCCATGACATTAAGAAGCGCTTAAAAAGGAAGCATGACTAGACATGATGGCACTTGCCTCTAAGACTTAGGAAGGAGAGGCAGGAGGACAAGGAGTCTAGGTCATCGTCCACTGTATAGCCAGTTTGAGGCCAGCCTGGGCCTACATGAGACAATGTATTAGAAAGAAAGAAAAGAAAAGAAAGAAAAGAAAAAGGAGAAAGGAAGGAAATACAGAGGCAGGAAGGAAGGAAGGACAGAAGAGAAAGAGAAAACTAACCTTTGTTTGCTGTCTGCCACAAACTGCCCAAGAACTAGACATACAATTCCATATTCCCCATACAATCTAAGCTATTGCTAGTCCCACTACCAGACAATGGGCCTGGTACAGCTGACTTGTGCATTTGTGCGACAAAGCCAATATTCTACACAAGGCCCCCTTGACTTCCAAACATATGTTCAGTCAGCACCCCTCACTCCCCCAGGCAGCACAGAGGTTCCAGTACTCTGAGGTGAGTTTGCTGGAACCCTCGCCAGTCCTGCTGCAAGGAGTAAGGGGTCTCGTGCATCAGTTTTCTCAGTAAAGGAAGGGTCTTTTAGAGTGTGTGTGCTCACACACACATACACGCACACACACACACACATGCATGCACTTTTCAAATGATTGGGCTCACATGTGTGAATGCCTAGAAAAGTTTCAGCCTCAAACCCTTCACCCTTCACTCTGCTAGATCCAGCTGAAACTCCCGACCTTAAATTCCAGACGTCTTGGGTTGCGCTGAGTCAAGGTCTCCTTACCAGATACCAGTCGCTCTGAGAATAAAATCTGGAGCAAGCTGGTTGGTGGCTAGTTCGGTATGCAGAGTTTCACAGACCTCAAATGATCTGCTTGTCTTCTCTCCAGCCTCTGCTGATGAGCAATCTGAGAAAGCAATTGTTGACAAAGATGAACATGCATATACATAAATATGCATGAAGGCGAGATAATGCGGCCGTTATTGCTATTATTACCCTGACGTTGCTTTGGATGCGGTGATCCGTAGCCACATGATCAATCCCATAAAGAGGGAAAGGTCACCTGCCTAGACCTGATTACAATAGTTTCTGCAGACTCCAAAACTTATCTGAATATTGAAGACATGCAAAAGAGTCCAAGTAAATACACTTACCTCAGGGGAAAAAAAAACTGAAACCCCGTCAGCACAGACATTTTAAGGAAGATGGACCAAGCGCTGAAGACAGAGAAGAAGAAATCAAATATGCCATTGGAGTAATCTTCAATGCTGGCCCTCAGGGGATAAGCTAAGTAACCTAATAGGTGTTTTCCATCTTTGAATTCTATGACTGGAATAGTAATGAAGGTTTTAGTTTGGAATTGGGATGCTGCAGACAACTTAGGAGGTCTACAGAAAAAAAAATGCTTTTATATTACCTACCCACACCCTGTCTGGATTAAACTGGTACTGACTGATTTCTATTTTCCTAAGTGCTCACTCACCGTAACAGCATTTTTACACACTACGCTATCATCATATACACACACGTGCAATTATGGATGGAGATACATGAGCTCTTGCGGATAGATAGAGTGTTTATTCCCGATGCGCTGGTACCCCGATTCACGTTCAACACATGGGGAATGAAAGCAGGTTTCTTTTAGAAGAGGAGAAAAAAAAAACCAGTTGGCTGCTGTAGAGTGGAATTTATGGGTCAGATCTTAATTCCTGGAATATGTCAGCAAATGAGTCTTATACTTGTAACTTACAATGTTTATCTGAAGTGATGCATGTGTTGGGGGGGAGGGGAGGGGAGGGGAGCATATGGAAAAGACAGGTTTAACTTCCCTGTGAGTTCATTAGCAGCAGTATTTGGCCTCCGTATCAAAATTAAAGTGAGCACGTCTTGAAAGTTAAAAATATCCCCACATTGATCACGTTCATTTGCTAAGGTGGTAACAACGAGTCTGAATTATACGTGAAGACATTGGAACCACCGGCCACAAATGCTCTGGCAAAGGCTTGTGAGAGCTCAGTATCTCTCCAGATAGTTTAAAAAAAAAAAAAAACCTACCCGTTAAATCAGAGTCAAATAATACAGGGGTCAAATTCCACAATCTGAAATTCAATAAAAAATGTGGGGTTCGTTAGGCTACCTCTTAAATAATATTCATATGAGCAGATGAGCATAATAAGAAATGAGTAGACCCTATAATCAGAAACGAATACATTATTACCTGGGACTTTTTCATCTCCTGCAAACTGATAGTTGTTGAAATGGAACCTGACCCACATAAACAAATTCATCTTTATGCATGTGAACCTGATACGAGTGGACCCCTCCTAAGCACCACACGGCATGTTCTTTTCATTATCGAACACTTTCAAGGATACACACCCTAAGTACACGTAAAAGTTATTTCTATTGAAGAGGGCATTAAATTCTAACATATGGACCTCCAAACTCAGTAAATTATTACCAACCCCTAGCACAAACTGTTACATTTCACGCTGCCCTTTGAGGAATGTACAGATACATAGAAGCATATCTGTTTCAGCATCTTCTTCCCTCAGGAATGTTTGGAAGATGATTATTGCATAAACAGCATTTGCACTTTTTCTTTCCCCATTGTTTGCTAGTGACATTAAAAATATCTTTCTTCCACTAAATCTCCCACCTTAGACTTTCCCTCAAGTGAAGTCACGTGAGTTTATGAAGGGGACGTTAGAGCTCTTGTTTCATGGAGACCAGCATTACACAGTCTAGTACCATAGCATCCTCCTTCATGGGCACCAGCCAGATACTGTGTTCAGCGCGGGTGCCACCTCCATCCATTCATCCGTTCTTTTTCCAGCTAATAGGTATGCACTGTGCCAGTGTTTCGTGCAGGAAAAGGCAGAACGGCAGTCGCGTAGGGAGTGGAGAAGAAACCCTCCATTTTTGAAGCAAGGTTCTGATTATACAGTACTTCCTTTGTTAACAGTAATTGCTTGTTACCTTACAACATTATCCTTTAATTAGAAATGCCAATACAGGAAAATGTTAACTAGGCCTCCCACCTATTATCAAATATTAGATATGTCAAAATCGCAAGCAGGTGTAGAAAAGCATACTGATAAGGATAATAATGTAATAATAACAACATCTGCCACTTATTGCTTGGAGTGTGCCTGACACCATGACAAACACTTTAGATGCGTCTGCAGGGTGAGGCATCCTCTTGCCGCAGGAATCCTGGATAATATATGGATGGCTCTTTCAATGCTACCGCTCAGGATCACATAAATAGGAAATATTAGAAACAGTTCTGTCAAAAATATGAATCAGTGAATAAATGAACGGTATCTTGCTGAATGCCCAAGATCTAGTAATGTTGCTTCTCAGAACGGGTGAGAGTGAACTTGAAAACAGAGAAGTGAAGAAATTGCCACAAACTAAGATTTAAATCCAGTCTTGAGTGACCCTAAGGTCGTCAGGTATGACGCCACTCTGACCCTTTGAAGTGCCTCAACACATGCTCTTTCCAGGGGACAAAACCCCCTGGCATCTTCAGTCCTAAATCTCATCTTCCTCAATAGGTCAAACATATTCCTCTTTCCTTTCTCCTTGGGACATGTTCTTACCGTGTAACCCTGGTTGGCCTTATTATGTAAAGTAAGCTGCTCTCAAACTTACAGAAACCCACTTGCTTCTGCCTCCCAAGTGCTGGCATTAAAGGCAGACATCACCATGCCCAGCTCACATGCTTCTCCTTTTCTTTTCTTCTGTTCTTTACTCTTTTTTTTCCATTTTTTTTTATTGAGAAAAAATTTCCGCCTCTCCCAGCCTCCCACTCCTCCCGCCCTCCCCCCACTCCTCTCCCCCTCCCTCTCAAGTCTGAAGAGCAGTCAGGGTTCCCTGCCCTGTGGAAAGTCCAAAGTCCTCCCCCCTCCATCCTGGTCTAGGAAGGTGAACATCCAAACTGGCTAGGCCCCCATAAAGCCAGAACAAGAAGTAGGATCAAAACCCAGTGCCATTGTCCTTGGCTTCTCAGCAACCCTCATTGTCCGCCATATTCAGAGAGTCCGGTTTTATCCCCTGCTTTTTCAGTCACAATCCAGCTGGCCTTGGTGAGCTCCCAATAGATCAGCCCCACTGTCTCCGTTGGTGGGTGCACCCCTCTTGGTCCTGACTTCCTTGCTCATCTTCTCCCTCCTTCTGTGAGGCTGTGGAGGAAGGGGTTCCCTCATCCATTGCTGGTGGGAATGCAAACTTGTGCAACCACTTTGTTCTTTTCTTTTCATTGAGACAGGATTTCTCTGTTATGTAGCCCTGGCTGTCCTGGAACTCGCTATGCAGACTCGGCTGACCTCAGACTCACAGAGATCCACCAGCATCTGCCTCCTGGGTGCTGGGATTAAAGGTGTGCGCCTCTGTGCCCGACTCCATATTCTTTCTTGGGAAAGTTTTTATTACACTTTTTTGGGGGCGAGTGGCACAAGTACACCCATCCTGCGAGTTGGTTCTTTTCTTTTTTTTTTTTTTTTTTTTTTTTTTTTT